>NC_136594.1:22135910-22608410 GCF_910589615.1 Taurulus bubalis | reverse complement strand
CCCTATTGCACCAATCTGAACTGTGTACCCGTTCAGTACATCCCCTGACAAGGAATGTCCCCCTATTATTGGAACACGGTATATCAGCCGACACACTCCGTTTATCCCTTTGACATTGCTGTGTTACGTGCTCCCCCTCTGCTGGCTGGGATGCGCACATGCTCTAGCTCAAGCTTTACCTTTGTGTCCTCTCAGGTTCTCCGGGGTTAAAAGTCGGACTGAGGAACGCCGATAGAGGTGGCGGAAATTCTCTCTCTCTCTCTTTCCTTCCACATTGCAGCCTCAGCAGCAGATCATTTCAGTTTTCCTTCGTTAATTCCTTGTTTGTTTTTTTCCTTGAGGGTTCACCAGTCACGTTTTCGTGGCTTTGTTTCCGCTCGGTTTAGTTGAATGTTGGTTTCGGTTGGAGTCTGGTATTCGCCCAAGAGTCAGTCAAACTTCCTGGTGATTTTTGGAGGTACTTATGTTTTACATTATCAGTATTTCCATTTTCTATTGTTTTGTATTATACTCAACTAGTGATTTGAGACTGAGATTGTTTTTTTAACAACACTGAAGAAGTTTTTCAGATGCCGGCATGATTGACGTCTGAAGTCATGTACAGATGGTTCCCCAGCTACTTTAGGCCGTCCGTTGGCGGAGAGGGATGAAGCCCAAACAAGGCTGTGAACTAAACATGATGTTTAGTTCACGATTCTGCCTGTGAAATATAAAATATCGAGCTAAACGAATCCCTGATTATGCTGTCATTTTAATGTAGGACTGTAGTGTTTTTTGAGCTTGGTTTGTCACATTTGGACTTGCACATCTATGCAAAATGAATTGTTTATGTGTAGATTACAATGCATGAAATATGATAATTAATAAGGGATATTATTATGAAGGATTTGTAATTGTATGCATATTAAGGTCATTTTTATTAATGTGTAATGATGTCCATGTGTACATTGCAATGCTTAAGATGAATTATTGTTTATCAGGTCACAGAGTCACAGAGAGGGTTTTACAAAGGAGCATTTGGTCTTAAGGAACAAAGAGAATGGACCACCTGTGGTTCGTCCTGTGGTTTATGACACGAGATAAGGAACTGGAGGGGGATTCGAGCCAGCGGAGGTGAAGAGGGTCTGTGGGAGGATGACTGTAGGCTGTAGTAAGATTCTCATTAGTTGTAACATATAGAACTGAATAACAATTCCTTCTAGGTCAAATATTTTGTTAGTAAACACAAGAGGGCGGAGTGAGGATTACCGGAAAACATGAACGTTATGGAGCCATTTTCAAAACCTGCCAAAGAGAGACTCCGCCCCTGTGGGACTATTAGCCAATCGCATGCCGTAGATTTAAACCAATGAGGCGAATGAGCTGGGATGTTAAAACCAGATTGTAGATTCCTGTTCGAGGTCTTTGAGCTGAAGCGAGACAGGAACGGGCTGTGGAGCGGAAGCTCGGAGACCCTCAGCTGAGTAGAAGTACACTGTATCACCATTTGAACTTTAATTAACCGTTAATTATAACTCTTTAATTTTCTTGTATTTCTTCTCTGCCATGAGCACACAAGATTCTAGGAATACTTTTCAGGACCGAGCCTCTGCAGGACTGCCATGCCCGTCCAACCGTCTGGCTGTATTGTGCTGCGCCCTGCAGACCTGCACACCATCACCGCCTCTCTGTGACAGCTCGGATGAGACAGTTGCATCAAAGTCAAAACAGTGAGAAAAGCTTTTGGTGACTACGAGGAAATGGCTTGCTTAACTTTTTAAAATTAATTTTTCTTTTAACTTGATCCTGTTCAAAGAAGACAGCCATTCTGACTATTAAATCAAGGTTCAAAATACTGTTAGTGGGGGGATAGAGGCTAATTCAAGAAGACCAAAAGATTTGTTTATTTTTTACCGAATGACAAACTATTTGCTTTTTGTTTTAGCCAAATTAATTAGGCTGTTATACACAGTATAACATCTCAAGCAGCTTCCTTGTTGAAGTAATGCTACACTTTTAGCTTGAATTCAAACATTTAATGACAATGTTAATTATTGGTATTTCAGTTAGCCTGCATTCCTAAAAACGGAGTATATATATATATATATATATATATATATATATATATATATATATATATATATATATATATATATATATATATATATATCGGTAAAAATGACACAAGCATGCCTCAACTGGCTGCTCTCCTGTTTGGGTGGCTACTCAAAACTCTTTGACCGAGGCTTCCTGCTTAACAAACCTCTGCCTTTTTGTTATAGAATCCAGACGGTCACCGCGTTATCCAACTTTGCACACGCCAGGGACTGTAGCTCTATTGGGACTGATGTAAACTGATGCCAAAATCACTTTGCGTCTCCTTGTGACGTCACCGACAAGCAAAGATGGCCGCACCCTACCAGCCCCCCCCCAAAAAATTAAGTAATGTGTACATCAAATTTTCTAAATGTATATACATTATTCATATTGCAAAGTAAATGGGGGGGAGGGGGGGACAAGCCCTTTCTCACAGGAATACAGTAAGAAAAGAATTGCTGATCCATCTTAGCACAAAGGTCTGAGACCAGAGCCGAGCTGCCAACATGAGGCACACGGCACAATGAGAGCGATTTGGATTATGAGCTTTCACAATCTGTCCCGCACGCCAGAAACCACATCTGCAAGGGAAGAGCCATCAAATGCAGCAATGGCTCTGAGTAAAATTAAAAAAGACACCTCTTCTAATAGATGTTTTTAACTTAAATTACTGCATTTGATGGAGAAAATTAGGAACCACTGCACTAGATAAAAAATGCATAACATCACTTTTACTTCCTATTGTGTTTTAATTCCTCTTTTAGTCACATTTTGCCATCTATCAGTCTGCATTTAGAGAAGGATTTGAAAACTGGGTACTGGGCAACAATGACCAGCCATGACCAGCGGTTTCTCTGCCTTTTATTAATCCTCTTAGATTATACTTTCTACTTGATGCAGCTCAGTTCTCCATGAATATTTCACGTCTCTGCAGGCATGAGAAGATCCGGATTAATACAGAAACACTAGTGATTGAATATCTAATGACAGCCTGTTAGAGAAATTAATCGGGCACCTGAACCTGTTATGTCGAGTAGCGCCACTGGAGACGGTAAACGTTATTCCTATGTATCCAGCTGCCTGAAGTTTTAAGTAGCCTGGAGAGGCAGACGATCCGCTTGGTCCAGCAGCAAGAGGAAAACCTTCAGTCACAACCTCGCATCTCCGAAAGGCAAGCAAAAAAAAGATACTCAAACTTGTTTCTCGTCGTCACTGGTTTTGTTTTTAAGTGGCTCCATCTATAATTGTTGTGGTAATACTGTCAAAATATGAGTTAGGAGCTTTCACACGAAAGCATCAACTGCTCGGACAAGAGTTTACATTGTACCTGGTGGATTGTTCCTTCTGTTCGCATACAGGTCCTCCGGCTCAGCGAAAACACTGGAGGCCATCTTGTCTTTCCGGACGGGAGGCTTGTCTGCGTCTGCACCAAGCGTGAAGTTGGAGGCGCCGCCAGGAGGGCGCAAAACCCTGAGAAGATAGAGAGAGAGAGAGATCAGTCAGCACAAAAAAACGTCCTAATTGATGTGGTTAAGACCAGGAATGTGCAGAATGGAGAAATGAATGAGTGAGTGAGAAATGATTGTTCATTCACCAAATAAAGGTTCAATATAAATATTTTGTTTGCGTCATTTAACAATGTGCTGCTACCCTTTGGTTTAAAAAAATAATAATTGATGACTTAAACTGTCAATCAGATGTTTTAACTCATCAGTCAGACACAAGCGGCCGACACGATTTGCCCGTTATGTGTTTGGATTGTCCGTTCTGGGCTTCAGTGGAAACATGGCGGTGCAACATGGCGGACTCTGTGAAGAGAAGATATGTAACTAGAGGTATACAGCTCGTTCTCAGCCAAGGAAAACACAACAACTCTTATTTTTAAGGATCACACACAAAAACAAATATGCTTATTAATATTATAATCCGTTATTGCCGATAGATCCCCGAAATACAAACATCACTACAATGCAAAAAAGCACTCCATGTGCGTCTATGTGGCCTTTATATGTACTGCTGTAATAACAATGACAATATGCTATTACCAATGTTTTCTGATATTTTGTTAGACCAATTTATGTCAGCAAGGGTAGACTAAATATTAAGAACACCTCTCAGTAAAATGCAATGCAGTTCAACAGCACTACAAACCACAGCCTCAAAAATGACCTTTATCATGTAACATGTGACTGCTGTATTAGACTGTAACATGCTTAACAACATGTGCTTATCAAACTATACATTCTGTATCCTTTGGCATACTTATTGCAGAGTTTACACAATTATATATCAATATTTATCATGCCATTTTTTTGTAAATACATTGATTGGTCTTATGTATCGTTGTATTTCACACAACACACATTGCTAATGTCGCGCTATGATGGGATTTATCATAATAACCACATAACTTACTGGAGACACAATCGTTCATTTAAACACTGCGCGTTAAAACACGCACCATCCCAGTTTTCACATGGTTATTATGGTCAGCTGCAGCGTGGCCGACTAGGTGCCTTGTTGTACTTCACTGATCATCTCGATGGATGATCTGAAAATCACGGGAGGGGAGGAGGGGCCGCACCCAACTGAAATGACAGATGTGATAAACCTATCGCATTCAGACAATAACGGTATAAAGGTTAGAAAGTGATGAGGAGACAGACGTGTCAGAGGCCCGGTGATGGGTGCTGAGTCGCCTGGTGTGTGCATGCTAGCTAAGCTACAAAAAAAGGGAGGGCACACGAGTGCTATCTTGCTAGCTAACGTGAAGAAACGGGAATGGTCCATCCCAGCAGACAAAACGGGAAGGTGTGGTACCAGTTTCCTCCTAGCATCGTGGCATCACGCGTAGTTTCACGCATTTAGAAGCGGTTAAGTAATATTTACGGGCAGAGGAGGCGCATGGGGAAAACAAATGTCTTACATTTTTAACCCGTGTAACGTTAGAGGTTCACGTGAAAAAGGATGCTGCACTTGTTGGCGTCATGGTGGCTAACGGTTAACGGAGCGGTCTGAACAACGCAATTATTTTTTTTACCTGGAGCTGCTTTTAGACCCGGGCTCCATCCCTTGGTAGTTCGTGGTCGTCGTCATTTTTGTAAGAGAAGTCGTAAAATGTGTATATCTCTTGACAGGATACGCGCGAATTACACTTTCATGAGCCGCACTTCACCGCCTCATCATTGTCTATCCCAGCCCGTGGCTCCCAATAATCAACCTGCCTCAAGTCTGAGTGGACGGTCGTCAAAGCGACCAGGAGACGACGTCTCGCTTCCGGTCCGATTTTCAAAATAAAACATGCCGACCTATCAAATATGGTTTACAGCTATTTTTAAGATCATATCAAAGTTCATCAATTCATTTGTATCCAAATTATGTATTTAAACAGTGCCCAATTTACGACAAAGATGCATTTCTTTATGATCCCATAGCGTATTTAGACAAAAATGGCTTGTATTTTGGAAGCTAAACTGTCTCATTTCCGGTGTTCCTCTGCTTATATCTGGTTCTTCACAAGTGTTGGTGCCACAGAAATCATTATGGAGGGCGTTTCTATAGCATCCGTACCGCCCACAAGTGAATATCTACTTCTATGATTGGATCCAGATACATTTACCAAACCAATGATTATTTACCTGGCATGCACATTGCGCATCCGACTTCATCTGATCCTGACCCAGACGTTAACTGACAGTTTGCATCGTGTATTGAATACGCAATCAAATTAAAATATACAGTTTGAAAAAAATGTAAGTATAGTAAGTCAGTTTCAGCCCAAATTCAGAATTCTACTCTCTTCCTGTCTGGCTTAAAGTTGTAAGTAAGAGTATTTGTGCCAGAGTGGGACAGTGATATTGATTGAAGGAAAAAAAAATATGAGATATAGATATAGATATAGATATATATATATATATATATATATATATATATATATAAAAAACACTCTTAATTCACTTTGAAAAGGACCCTTTTCAATTTGTTTTACGGACCTCTGGTCGAGCGACTTATAGTTTTAGGCTACATTAATTGATTAATGGTCTGGATTAGACTACCAACCATAAAATAAACAGCAAGGACATATGTTAAAAAAGACTCAATTTATTCCAATAATACATTTTCATAACAACAGATGTGAATTTAAAATGCAGGCTTAATTGACAACAACAACAAAATTCCATCTGAATCAAAACCTCAGTGACATAAGTATAAAAACAAAAACAAAAGAAAGGACCAAGAAGTTTTCTCTAAAACCTCTGGGGGAAAAAAGAAAGAAAAATTACCATGGCAAACTTTTAAATTTCTTCAGCACATGAGACTCACTGTAACTTACAAGTGGTCTACACTGCGCAGTTCAAACATGTTAACATACCAATGACAGTGATTCATTCTATCTACAACAACTGTGTCGCTGCCTTTGAGCATTTTGTAAAAGTATTCCACTGGATGGTATCAACACTGGTCATGAGCGTTTGAAGACTGGGCATTACAAAGATGTTTGGGGATGAAAAGGGGAGGTAGGGATGTTCGAAGGAAACAGTCTTTAAAGAGAAGAGCCTCCGGTTTGCTGTTGGAACACGTCGATCGTATCTTCATCCTCCATTTCTAACTGTAAGAAAAAAGTTAAAACGTCAGCTGAAGTAAAGGCAGTGGTAGGTCTTTACTGTGAAGCCACTTTGGGAGTGTTGACAATGCCAGTGAGGTCAGCCAATTCTTCTGAAGGGTTTCACCGGGAAGTTAGTTTGAAACAGACTAAATGTATTTTATGGCATCTCCTACCAAGCACAATTAAGGAGAGTAGGTCAGAACAACAGAAAACAGCACATGACTAAATGTTAAAGACGTGGTGGAAACAAAAAGATCAAAATGTGTCTAGAGGAAGAGGTGCAGAATCTTAGGAGAGTTTCACCTGACCAGAGACGTGCAACATGAAAGTAAACAAGACCACTTCCTTTATGTACCTGGTGGCAGTAAAGTGGCAGCACAGCTACAGCGTCAACTCTGATCCCTTCACAGCTGCTCAGTTCGTAAAGTCAGCACTGTGACTCATTACATAATGACACAGCTGACGTGAGCCTTGCTCAGGACAGTCTCGTGGATCAAGTTAAAGAGTAGCTTCACATCAGGTGTTTGCATGGAGCGGCTTTTTGCATTTTAAATCTAATTCAGATCATTTAAACAAATTTAGACTATTGTGTATCAAATCTGGGAAAAGTTTCGCACTGGAAATATACAAAATAATCTTGGAAAACCTGACCTTTAACTTGTTGTAACATGTAAAACCAGAGTAATGCCTAAAGAAGCAACACTGAGGTTAGAAGGTCGACGCTTTACCTGCGAGGGTGTGTCCGTTTCATTGATGGGCTGACCGTCAAATCGAAATCGTATTTGCCTCATTGACAGCCCCTATGTAGAAACAGAGAAAAATTATATATATATATATATTTGAGAAAGAAAAAAAAACAATCCTGCTGTGATGTTTTTAGAGAGACCCGTTTTCAATCATCAACAAGTGCATATGACAGATAGTGAAAAATTAGCAAGATTTTTGTAAACAAATGCAATACTTTAATCATTGATTCAACTCCACTAATTTAGGCAATAGAAATAGGTGTTACAATAATAGTATATATGATTTGTTTGACCATATGGTTTATTGAATAAATGCAATAATATTGCATGAGCAATAACTCAGTAATACATGTAATAGAAGGGTAAACACAGGTGTAATTGACCAAATTAATTACAGTCCCATTCTAATCTGTGTCACAACCCTCCCAGTAGCTATGATGGTACAAAAACAGGGCCCAAATGAAGCAGGGACATGGACATAATTATTGTTATCAATCACACCTGTGTTTACCCTGCAATGACATGTCATAAAAGGCTGCTGTGACAAGGGCCTATTATGGTCCATTTCTCGTTTAACTGGAACACCCAGAATGCCTCAGCCGAGTCCCCAGGTTGGAGAACCACCATTCGGGCTACCGGCAACGCCATTAACTTAAAGACAGCTCCTCTGTGAGGGGTCGTAGTAACTGCGTGGTGGTCTCACCTGCCGTTCACAATACGCTTTCATCAGTTTGCTGAGAGGAGTGTGCCTCTTGATCTTGAACTGCACCACCGAGCCGTCCTGCCCTGCCACTTTCAGGTTGATGTGCTCATTGTTCTCTGTCTTCACTCCCTCCTGAAAGAGAGACAAAACACATGTTGATAGCCGATTGGAGAAAGAGATGCAAGGCAGTACAAGACGCCTGGTAAACTAACATGTGGCAATGCAATGCAATTTGCCCCCTCCTAAAAAAAAAAAAAAACCACCATTTCCGCCCGGGTCAGACATTATTTAAGATTGGGGGATGTACATTATGTACCTCAATGATTTATGACTAACTATTCACATAATGGGTGCAATTTACGTTTCCCCCACACAGTTACATTAATCACACATCTGCACCCCGGTGAGCTCAAACAGGAGGGCTTGTGCTCACCGGGCACAGAAAAGGGAGCAACATTACAACTCCAACGTTAGCATTAGCATTAGCATTCGGCCGATCAATTGGCAACGGCCTACTACATATAACAATGCCCGACGGCCTAGTCAGGATGGAGGATTTCAACTTGGACGCGTCAACAATCCCCTCTCGTGCTGTGACACTCCGGCGTGTGCGGACCGTCACGATATTTCCACAAGATATCCGTTAACGGCTTGAGCCCAAACATTCCTCATTTATATGTTTTGTCCCGTTGTAGACCGCTCTCTGGACGCATCTGGGGGTCTTAAAGACGGCACCAGGACAAGCAATCACCGTGTCGCCACATTTGACGTGCAAAACGTTTAAAACCGTACGCTTTGTTTAAGAGGTGTTAATTAAGTGTATTTTAAAAAAGACCGGCAATTATTTCTTTCATACCGCCCGTTAGCCACGTTAGCTTATTATGCTAACTTCGCCCGCTTGCTAGCTAGCTAGCTAGCTAACGCGGTTAGCGTTAGCTCCCGTTTGCGCCTTTAGCCTTCTTTTGTAATTGTGCAACCGTTGGACGAATGAGTCCGACGGGCGGTCTTTTCGCCGGTTTAGTTTGCTAAATTAATCGCACGCGGATTTGGTACACATTCTGTAAAGAAAACCCCGCTCCTCACCTTGGGTTTTTCGTCAGCCATGGTTGCTACTGCGTCTGTCTGCCTGCGCCTGTTCTGCTGCGCCTGCGCTGTCTGGCGCGCGCTGCTTTGCGTGGGCTGGCTGTACTCGGCTGGCTGTACTCGGCTGGCTGTACTCGGCTGAGGCGCACACGGCTGCGCCAGATCAACGAGCGCTCGTTCCACTACCGTCCCAGAGAAGTCATTTATATCTGTTCATACAGAAGTGTTATCTTCTGCAAATTGATAGCGTACGCATCTGACCGTACATTGAGGTACTTTACTTAAGAATTCCAACTTTATGTATCTTCTAAGTTACATTTATGCGCAAAAACTATGAAGAGCTTATTACCAACCATCAATACAGTCGTTAAAATTAGCTCCAACTTGATCAGCTACAACATCAATGTGCTGTTTAAATGTTACGGAATGAACAATAACATCATTCAGCTGCATGAATACTTTTACTATTAATAATTACTTGCAATATTTTAGTGTTCTATTGATATTGATCTCATCATTAAATGAAGACACAACAATAATGTGGTAAATGTGCTACTGCATTAATATTGGTTGCTTAAGACACTGAAAAATGAAACAAACACATGTAAATTGTAATACAAATAGATCCATCTCAGTCTTTATTTTTCCATGCACAGAAATAGCTTTTCAAAATATGCAATGACATGTTCATCTAACAATCAAGACAAACTGTTTTTAAAGAAACATGTAGAGAATCTCCCTTATAGCTCTAAAAGCCCCAGAAAGACCAAAATAAAGTCAGTTTTTGATGAACACAGTGAGCCTGATGCTTTGAATTAACTGTCAAGGTTTTATTATTGATATACAGTATTTTTCTCAAGGCTTACTCAAAGAAATATTCTCTCAAGTTGATATGAGTCCCACAGAAGTTAAACATTTACAGTCGACCCAGGGCGAATAACCTCCCCTTTTGGCTTAGATTCCACAATATAGTCTAACAGCGGCAAAGAGTGCATAGAGCAAAGCTATGCACTGCCTTTAATTAATATCAAACAATATTCCTTTCCGTCTCCAGGGATTCATTGTCAGCACTTGCTAAAGCACATCCACTTTTTGTAGACAACTCATCGGTGCCCTTAAGAGCTCATGATGCACCTACCAAGTAAAAGGGGCCACGGCGTCTGCACAAGGCTGACGTTTCATCTTGCAGGAATTAGATTTCCTTTATTATCTATCCAGAGTGCACAGCCTGGACACGTATTAATACATGTAATTCCTCAGAATCCACCCTCTTGCTACGTAATGTAACATAAGCTCTCTGAATATTTGGGAACAAAAAGAAGACTTTGACAGCCCACTACCGATTTGTGCCGCTCATATTGCAATACTGAAAGCGCCCCATCATAAGAAAGAAGAGTATGCAGAAGGAATGCAGCAGACGATTGCAACACCATACAGGAAACTGACAGATTGGACACCTTCTTCCCAAAACCTAAATAAATAATACATTCATAACAATAAATACTGAAAGACTAAAAAAGCGTAACAAGAGTCCAACCAACGAGTCAGTATAGAATTCAGCAGACAAGTTAAAGTATTCAGTAGTAACTGTGAGGCCGACTCTTGATGGGCCTGTCTGTGGATGCCTTTTATGAAGCAACAGAGGGGCTCTTGTCTGCTCCAGTCCAATGTCTTAAGCGTAGAAAACGTTGTTATCATACATGGTGAGCAGCAGATCATGTGCCATGCACATGACATGTTCATACAACCCTGGCTTCACAATTTCCTTCAATGTTTTTTTAGTTTTGTTCACTGTGTGGCAATGAGACAGTAAATATGAACATTAAAATAAGAACAAAAGAGTATAATAATGATAAAAACAACAACAATACTAATAAACGGATAATAACTTAGCAATATTTAACATTATCAAAAACTTCACTCCACTTGATACTGCACCACACGGACTACCTCTGGCACTGTAGTAAAGTTTAAGTTGGATGTACTCTACAGGACTTGGGCTACTTCAGTGGGCCATCTCAAGCAGAAAAACGTCACATTTTTCCCTCAAAGTCTTCCAACTCTGCCCTTTCTCTTGACCTCTGAGCTGCACTGACACATTAAATCGTCTTGTAGTGTCGGCAGGCCGGGCTATAGAGACCCCCATCCTTCGGCAGGCGGAAACTCGTTCACCTCCCCAACTTCCGAGTGTGGCTGCTCTCCCAGCGTGAATGTCAGTCTGTATCTCATCCGAACCTTTTCCTGCAAAGAACACAACCAAAAACACACGTTTGGCGGCTTTCATTGGCTCACTCACGCACGTAAGAAGGATAGGATATATACTTTATTCATCCCCAAGGGGACATTTGGTTGTGGCAGCAGCAATCAGAGTTACATATAAGACATTTAAGAACATTAAATAATAACAATGCAAAGTATATGAAGTGTGTAAATAAGTAAATAAATAAATATAGTATATGCAGTGAAAGCGGTGCTACGGGTCTTGATGCTGATTCAATTTACGGAGGATCTGGCCAGGGATGATTTATTATAGTCTTATTGCAGTGAACAGAAAGGCCAATACTGTGCAGTACTGACTTCAAACATAGATGACTACATTTACCAGCTTACCGCCAACCAGTCATGGTGCAGTTTACATCCATGTCTGTCCAAAATGTCTTCATCTTAGACACTTGTGTGAAATTGTCACAAATAGCATGTGAATTAAAGAGTTATGGCCCAAAACTAGTTATGTGACGTCACAGAGACCTTTGAGCCCCAAATTCTCATCCATTTAACCTGGAGTCTAATTGGAAGTTTAGGCCAAACGTGTGCCAAAATATGGGCCAGATGGATAACCCCAAAACATAATGTCTCTGGCCATGGCTGTTGCTTGCATGTGTGTGTAGAGAGAGAGAGAGAGAGAGAGAGAGAGAGAGAGAGAGAGAGAGAGAGAGAGAGAGAGAGAGAGAGAGAGAGAGAGAGAGAGAGAGAGAGAGAGAGAGAGAGAGAGAGAGAGATATATATATATATATATATATAAAAACACAGCTGGCTTAAGAAAATGTTCCGTCAATAAATCCGTTACTTGATGCATAAAATTGTATGAAGACCAAAAAACAGCTCCAGGCTGAGATTTACCTTGAGAGGATTTGCGAGCAGCATGACCTGAGTGATGGCAGCAGGGGGAAGAATTGGGTTAAAAGGAGCCAGCTCCGTCCCCGTGGGCGCCTGCAGCCTCACTTTCATCGTCTGGTGAATTAGCAGAGCAGACATTCGTGGTCATTAAACAGATGCGGCAGCCCACTCATTTAAAGTGAAATATTTAATTTAATGAGTCGAACGTCTACCAACACTTTTATTTGTTTTAAATAATAATAATAAAAAAGGCACACTGTAGCTCCTATGCAGTGACGATGGTTTCACCTTGGGCACAGCCGCCTGCAGAGCAATGCTCCGGACAGGCTGCGGGGCGGTGTTGAGCATGGACGCCACCATCACCAGCACATCGGGTCGGCCTGCTGGACAGTCGGTGGCGAAATGCAGCAGAACACAGACTCCGTTTTTGTCGTAAGCCGTCACAGGACTCACTTTACCTTAAACACGGCACACAAAAGGGGAAAAGCAACATGTGGTTATTACGGAGATTGAAACACCAGCTCTTACTGGTCCCAGTGCACTCTGTGCTGAAAGCACGTTTTGATGGTGTGACATTCAGATACACAGGGAAAATGTTCACAAAAAAAGACCAAGAAGATCAGGGGAAAATATCAGCCAGTGGTTTTACAGTTTTATGAAGGCCACTAAGTGGCAGTAATGTCTAAAGTGGAGTCTTTCCAGCCACCAATCATTCTCAAATAAGGAGGAAGGTGTGGGGGGTGGGTTTTCTGATGTTTATTAAATTACCTGCACTACAAAGACAACAACCTAATCTCATTAGTGATTATCCTCTCTACAGGCAATTATATCCAGCCTGGGAAGTCAGGCAAAAATCTCATATTAGACTGGAATCAACCTGGGATCATATATGGTTGGCAAAAAAAAAGAAAGAAGAAGCCTATTTGTCATGTAGAATGACAATGAACTACTTGGCAGTCCACATGTTATAAAACACAATGTAATTTGTGCGATAATTCTATATTAGAAATAATAAATCAAGTCCCTCTCTGCTATATTAGATTCTTGGCAAATTCAAAGTGTTCATGTACCTGCTGCTGCATAGAGGGAGTTGATTTCTTAAACATAATGGACCCTAATTAAACTAATGTTTATCCATTAGCTTATACTTACAAATCCAAAATTAGATCTGACCTCTCGTACATAGAATTAAAAAAGCAACAAAATCCACTGAAATACTCATAAAACACACCAAAACAAGCATACAGCCTATTTCCTGGAACTCACTTGGCTTGATGGCATCCAACGGGACAAAGACATTGGCCAGGGACACCTCTTGTCCTTGTCCTTGTCCTTGTCCTTGGCCGGCCTGGCTCAGGGGAAGGATGGGGGACAGCGAGCGTAACAGAGGGCTGTCGTCTGCCTGGCCCTTGGCAGGTGGGGGAGTGGACCCCGCCAGCATCTCTCCTAGGAGCAGGGAGCTGGACGCGGTGCTGGAGGCGACACCAACTCTGGAGGACGGGGCGGCGGGAGCGAGCAGGTCCTCACTCTGGACCAGCAAGCGGCCGAAGTCCATGACAGTCGGCGTGCTGTGTGGGTGAATTGTTCAAGAGTCTGTATCACAAACATCACAGGTCCCATAATGCTCAAATGTACAATGACGGACAAAAAAACCCATACGGGACGACAAGATAACAGAAGCGGGACAAAAGACACCACCTGGAATGTCAAAACAAACACTGGGCAGTCAGGTTTGGTCATCGATAGCGCAATGCAAAGGCACTTGGACAGAGATGAGATTGGGGGCATTTCTATTGCCTCTAAAACAGCTCACAACATGATTGATGATGAATTGACAGGGCGTCGTGTTCAGCATGTCACATCCAACATGGCAGTTGACACTGAGGAGACTAAACGGTCTCGTCTCCTTATGATCAATAATCATGGGAGGCACCAACGTGGAACACATTTATGTGGTAAACGGCAGGGAAAACCTCTATAAAGCCCTATTTTCTTAATAACCATATGAAAAATATGAATATATACTTCAAGACTTTTGGGGTACTTATTTGTAGTCAGTGTACAGCACATCCCCAGTTTGGAGAAACGGACAGGTGTTACTGCAAAGCAACGTGGACAAGGGAAGCCGCAAAACCTGTTTTATATCATTAAAATAAAATATTATTTGGAATTTCAATTCAATGTCAGTTAAAGTGCACGCTTTATTAGGACTATATTTCACCACTTTGCTTTGCTGTCAGACCGCCCTTTCTGACAGGGAACTGAAGCCGTTATATCCGACTGACCTCTTCAAAGCCAACCAGACTCCATTGAGAACAACAGTACCTTTACCTCGCAGAGCGCAAGGGTTGCTGGTCTACCACTGCCGCCATCGGCGAGTTCGCACTTTGGGTGTTTTTAGTTTAGATGCACCAAATTCACACAACACCACAACCGACCGATCAAGGCAGCGGCAGACCAGCAACTCTCTCGTTCTGCGTGGTAAAAACACGGTTTTGTCAAAAGCAGTCTGGGGCTTTGAAAACAGCACAGCCAACAGCTTCAGCTCCCTGTTGAAAAAAGGCTGTCTGCAGAAAAGGTAAAGCGCTGAAAATACTAAATATAGCGTTCCCCCATCCACAGCAGTAGTTACATTGCTGAAGACACTGCTCTTTGAGCGGCTCCAGAGTCACCCCGGATCACTTCGTACCAAAGGTAATCCGAGTCTTGTGGAAATCTGCCATTTGGAAACTAGTAATTATGATGCACTTGACATTTCATATGACAGCACCTCTGTTGAGGATTTACACTCAAGTGCTTTGACACCCGATCAGGCCAATCAGTCAAAAAAAATAAAATAAAAATTACAAAAGAAGTGCTCCACCATCTTGTATATTGGGCTGATCCATATTCCATTCCCAGATTTACCTCTAGGCACGACTATTACTCACATTGTAGGACTGCCCAGATCCAGCAGGGCGAGGTCTTGCAGATTGTGACTGAGAGAAGCCGCGTGGGACGCTCCAGGTGGAGTAACGGGCGTGGCTGAGTGAGCAGACGAGGCCACGCTGAATGACTGAGGTGGAGCAGCCGGGGCCGCCGTGCTCAATGCGGAGCCGTAGGGCGGTGGGAACATGACTGATGTTGTCGAGACGGATACTGTAGAAACCGGAGGAAACGTGGAGAAGACGGAACAAGGGAGGCTTAAGGCAGAGGCGGTTTTGGGAGACTTGACTGGGTGAAGTCGGTCAGCTGTCACAGAAAAGGCGTCTGGGAAGAGTGACGATGTCGAGAACGCGGGAGCCGAAGGCGAAGTGGTGTCAAAGAAATCAAAATCATGACTGGAATCCTGGAATACGTGGAAACATTGCGATTACCAATAAGATAACATTTAATGTTCATAGAAATGATTGCAATTTGTTGAAATACCTGTAAAGACGGGAAACCATTATTCAGGTTTGCATGTGCTGATTTACTTTGAGCAGGAGCGGGTTCATTGAGGCCTGTGTAGAAACATTTCACATAGATACATGTAAACAAGATTCTTTCAAAAAAAACTAAACGATGTGCAATGTTGCCATGAAAAAAACCCCACCTAAAGATAGTAGCTCTTCGTCCAGCAGAGAGAGCGCTGCAGAGGGAACCCCGGGGCCGGGGGACTGAGGGTCCCTGGCAGCCGACCCGCACAGCAGGTCAGCAGGAAGAGAGCGAGACGATGTCGGGGGTTGAGAGACGCCCTGGGTGTCCAGACCCAGCAGGTCAATCAGAATCTCCGACTGGTTTGTGCGACCTGTGCATGTCAGATCCAAAAGGACGACTCATTTTCAAACTTCCATTTTAACCATAATCACAAACCAAGCTGTGGTTTCCACTGAATACACCTTACTTGATGATACAGCCACATTTGCAAAATGATAGAAAGAGTTGAAACCAGGCTGCTGCTGGGTAATTTGTTTTACAAAGTAAGTTTTTACTTGGGACTTCTTCTTGTGTATACTTATTTTATTAGCTACCCACCTTTTGCATATAAACCGTGTCTAGTTGGCAGGACATGCTCTTCAGAGAGAGATTCTTGTTAGACTGGATCTTTGTTATTAATATTAACACGTTGTGGTCTTTGCACTCTGGTATACATTTCTAAACATGGTCTATGCCAGGTTTGTTTGACTATGAACTTTAATTAGGATTAATGTACATGGCTGCTCATTGTGCGACCAAATAAATGGATTTCGGGTGGCTCAAATATTCTCTGCACACAACATTAAAGAGTGGCGATACACAAAAAAACAGAAGCTTCTTATGAGAAACCGCATCGCGTATTATAATGCCGCGAGCACACAATGAGGACATGCAATTCTCTGCTCGAAACAGTTGAAATGTACCTTGTCTGACTGATAATTGTGTTTGTTGCGCGTCCTCAGCCTCACCATTGATGATCTGTCCTTCCACAATCTTCTTATAGGAATTAATGACATGGGAGAGGTCATCACTGGCCTGCAGGATGTCTCCTGATCAATGCATTTAAAAAGAAGGAAAAAGAAGGTTAGACCGGGTTTGTAACATCTTAACAACAAAAAGGACCATCACATTTTCATCCTCACAGTCGTCGCTAAATGTAGAACCGTGTGAGCGGGACGTTTTTGTTATTTCAAGTCAAGTGGTTGTTGATGTTGGTATGTCGGTCTTTTGCGTCTGCGCGAGGTCGCGACTCAGACGTTTCCTTCTTGAATTACGAGGTCGAGAGCACGAATCAACTGGGGTACAATTACAGGATCTCTTACCCAAGCTGCTTTCGTTGTCCTCCGTCTCGGTGGCCAGCTGAAACACAGTTTGCCTCAGCTTGTCGCAATCCCCATACAGCTCCTGGAAATATATATATATATTTTTAAATCACTTAATAGTCACATAATCTATCATCAATCTCATTCAGAACCTGTTGAATCACAGGAAAGGAAAACAATTTATCATACATAATACATGTAACTTAAGACTATGATAGTAAAAAATGTTACTATTACTTATGTTATTCTTCTATGAATAAATCGTAGGTCTAAGAACGAGGCGTTTTCCTTGCAATGTTTAAAAAGCAACAGCAGCAAACAACTTTGGGCTTTGTGGCCGTACAGCCAAAGTCTGAACTAATAAGTACAATTATTCCCAAAAAGGTCAATAAATGGCAAATAAGGGAGCGAATTTGTTTCCAACAGCCATGTGAGCCACTGACTTAAAAAGAGAGAACGAACCCTAATGAGCTCCTTGTCTCCGTCCGAGGAGTCGTCGGGGTTGAAGTGAGCCAGCATCTCGTTAAGGAGTTTGACGCTGTTGTCGACTGCCTCCAGTGTGCTTTTTTGCTTTTTTACTTTATGAGTTCTCACCTCGTCCTGGAAAGAAAAAAAAAGATGAGTTGAACATACTTAATAACCTTTGACCGTGTCAGTATAAACACAAGTTTTGAGATGAAGCCTGAGAACGGTGCGCAGTAACTAGCTTTAACTAGATTTAGGGTCAGAAAGCCACCAAAACAAACTCAAAACACTGTAACGATCAAATCGCGTCACTCGACGCCGACGCACCTCCTTGACCATGTTCTTGATGAGCCGGTTGGCCTCTTGCAGATCTTCTGGCTTTTTGCTCTTCAGCAGCTCCGATAATCTCTGCAGAGAGAGAACAAACACCGGGAGCTCATTTCCCACAGATCACCCCACTGCACCAGCACCAGAGCCTGGGAAAAACTAAATTCATTCATAGATGCAGTCAAGTAAACATGACCTGTTTCGGTGTGTCGTAACCGGTGAGGTACTTGGAGTGGGAAAACAAACAAATACCAGTGTCGTAAATCTACGTTAAATATGACCTTTCTCTCTGTGGGATGACACAGCATTTAGCCACAGATGAAACAGTTAGTGAGGGCCAGAAAGAGAATCATTTTAAACCACTCAATGGACAATTTTTGTTTTAATTGGTCCAGTATTGAGAGAGAAGGCTGCAGGCGGCAATGTAACCACTCAAGGACACTGCTCACCGTCCACTAAAAGTGGTCATTCTGCCACTGACGAGCTCAGATTATTATTATTACAAAATAGCAAACGGATCGGTACAAGTGAAAGGTGAGAACAAAGTTATATTTCTCTGCACTGCTCAACAATTTGAGTCCGTCAGTGGCAAAAACAAGCACCATTAGTGGACGTAAATTGGAGTGATTGCATTGCAGTCTGCAACGCCATCAATACTAAATCAAATTGTTAGCAAGACAAAGGCGTCTGGAGAAATAGGGTTCAGGTTAGGGCTGCAACTAACGATTATTTTAATAATCGATTAATCGGTTGATTATTTTTTCGATTAATCGGATAAAAAAATGTTTTTAATCAAAAAAGCGTTCATTTCCAACCCTTTATTCAAAAACAGAAGTGACAGTGCAAAACATCTTCAGAAAGTGCACAAACAGGTTGCTCCTTGAACATCCCTGAGCTGTTAATTAAAACAACAAAATGGACTAACACTAAAAACATACACATACACATCTATGCTATTATTATTATTATTGCCCGGCGTAATAATCGCGCGACACAACGAATCGATAATGAAATTCGTTGCCAACACTTTTGATAATCGATTTTTATCGATTCGTTGTTGCAGCCCTAGTTCAGGTTATAAAATATTACAGTTTCCCTTTAAATAAAGAAAATGTTAATTACGCCACTTCTCTTAAAGAGTTCATTTTTCTTAAAAATGGGCTGCATGTATACTTGAAATCATTAAAAGGAGAGTAGTTCAACATTTTGGGTTACACGCTTATTTGCTTTCTTGCCAAGAGTCAGAAGGGAGGATTGATTGCCAGCTGCATATCGGTCTGTTAAATGTGAAGCTACAGCCAGTAGATGGTTAGCTTAGTTCACCATAAAGACAGAAAAAGGTTTGCTTGGCTCATCCCAAAAGTTACAAAACCCATCCCCTCTAAAGCTCAAATGAACATGTTATATCTTGTTTGTTTAATGCATGCTAAAACTAAGAAGAAAAAAAACAGACAGATTGTATTTTTAAGGAGAGTCATGTGCTGCACTATTTCTTGCAGTGTCTTGCTGGAGCCGAGCCAAACATCTCCTGCATGTACCTTCATATGTAATCAACATCTCTGCAAGAAAATGAATAAGGCCACTTCCAAAAATGTCACACTATTCCTTGAATAGTCATCGGAAAGGAGGATCAGAGTAAATATAAAGGCACTCAGACTTCAACTGCAGAGGTACCAAATTATCTTCACTGTAAAAATAAAACATTTCATTGGAAATCTTTTAACTTGTTTTATCTCTGCAAATAACTCTCTTTCACTTGATCTCTGTTACAGTGAGTGAGCTGCGGTGTTCACATCCCAAAATAACTTTTCTTACTTTGCTCTTCTTCTCGTCATCAAACACGGGATTCTTCGGTCGCGGAGAAGACGATGGTATTAGCGTAGCATCAAGAGGGACGTCTGGGTCAGCTAAAACAATACCTAAAATAAACAAGACAACAGACGGCTATTACACTGCAGAAGTGACAGTTTCATGGCAACACAATTAGAGTCCAAAGCACAACACCGTCATAGCCGACCGCTCGCCGTTGTATTTGTGGATGTCACTAGCATGCAAGCGTGTTGTTTTACTGTGTATTCAATCGTGTCCGTATCTCTCGTCTTTACATGGTTGGCGTCTCACCCTGTGACTTCAGCATCTCATACGCTTCAAAGACCTTTGCTTCATCCGGCAGAGACAGAGTCCAGCTGTACAGCATCTCGATCACTTTCGTCTTCACTCCCTCTGACACTTTGTCCCCGAGATACTGAAAAGGTGACAGATGCACGGTTTAGAATGACACCACAAACTAGCAATTGCAGGAAACACATTCCCATCAGAGGGACGTTTTATGTGACTTACTTTGGGTGAAACCACCTTGATCAATTCATTTAAAAACCTAAATTTCCCAATTTCATTGTGAAACCGTCGCCCGCAGTTCTTCATACAAGCCTCGAGAACCTGCAAAAAGGAAAGCAGTGCGAGGTAAATATCTTCTTGCCGTTCTGCGGATGGATATCCAAATACTCAGTGAAGGGGGAAATCACACTTACGGACCGTTAATGCCTGCATCGCCTCCCACTCCTGAGGGGACTGAATCTTGTGAGCCAGCAGCCTGCCAGATATTTGTGGGCTGGAAAACATGACAGAAACAATCCAATACACACTCAGTAAAAAAACAAGACAAAAAAAAGAAGCCACCCGGAGTCACAGCCTGTATAATGAGCTCCCCGTGCTTAGCACAATGAAGACACAGACGATGGGCTTAATTCAATGATATGGGTTAACCGTGTGACCATACCCTTCCAGTTCCTTATTGATTTGGTCACAGAATCCCATTATGTACTCCCAGTCTTCCTGTCTGTTAGAAGGGTTGGTGGCTTTGTCTAGGGAGAAAAAAAGAAACAAAATATATAGAAGGATGTGATCTTTCATGCTCTAATAGCACATGTGAACTCCTCCCAATAGAGACACCATGGTAAACACTACCCTGCCCCTTTAAGGCGAATGAAAAATGAATAGAAAAATAACCTTATGAAGGTTTTATATCAAGCTAGACTATCTTAACTAACTTAAGACAGTTGCTATCCAACGTTTTTTCCAGCTCCTCTTAAGTGATCGCTTATCTCTGAAACAGCCTCGGGACGCGTCACTCATCCATTTTGTCGAGGCAGTTTTAACTCGGTTAACTAGTTTAACGTCAGCGCCTGGAGATGTTTACGACAGCCGCCTCCAACCGGAGGGAGAAGACGCTAAAAAGAATAACCGCATGTTCAACATACCGACTGCTAAGTCCGGGACACAAGTATAAAACCAAACACGAGAGCATATTTCAGCTAGCGACGTCCGTCGGTTGCCGTTTGCCAGCAGCTGTCTGCGTTAGCCACTTTTCCGACAACCCAGAGGAATTAGCGCGATACTTTGTAGTTTTATGCGATGTCATTTGAGTCCAACTCTTGTTTCGGACACCTAGGAGCGCACAGCACATCGGTGCGCACCTCTGCTGCGGATAAACGACGCGGAAAGAGAGTTTAAGTATGGACTTACTAAGCCAGGACTCCAGCGATTCTCCATCGTCCGCCATATTTCCACTTCGACACAAACAACGCGCGTGACCCGTGCTGCCTTCACTGACTGTCGGACAAATGTGTGTCGCTAATTGCAAAGTTCTTCTTCATGTTCTTCCCCGGGTTTGAACAGCGGCTCGCATTCATCTTCGAGCTGCATGCCGCCACCTAATGTACAGGAGTGTGTTTCAGTTCATTTCTCATCTCCTCCCCAACAATCCCGTGTTAGCAACAAAACAAAAAAGAGGAACAACTTTACAATGTAGTGTTTCCTTTTTATACTTGGCGCAATAGAATATGTTCATTTTCATGAACTCAACACTTGTTCCGTTTCCCCAGCACACACAGGCCTATTTAAACCTGTGTGGACCAATCTACATGTTTAGATTCCCCTCCTGTTCAATTCTTCAGAGCAGTTTTTGATGACTGCCAGTTGTATTTTGTGACACCTCCTTCCATTACTGTCTTCATCCCACTTTTCCATTACTTTCTTCCCAATCACTGCTTCTCCGTCTCCTCAGCAAATTGCTATTGACAGTTATTTAATTTTGTCACTTGTTCTATGTTAGCCACTTGTGTGCTAGTATACTCAACATAACTGCACACCTCCAGTCTTGCCAAACATAGGCAAAGTTTACTGAGAAACCATTCCTCAATGTTGACTGTTTGATTTTAATTAATTGCAGCAAACCCCCCTGGTTGATTTGACCTTTTCCAAACACTGCAAGCAGAGACGGTTGCCACTATATTTGTAATATAGTTGTAAACACTGGTAATAACCAGATGGACAGCCTTGTTGAAGATAGATGTCTGGAACTCCCTTTCATTTTACGTGTCACACAGTTTTTTTCTTCAAGATTTAAACATATAAAGACTCGGATATATCACTTAGAAGTCAATAGAGATTAATACAAACAGTGCATAAAACGTATAATGTATAAACTGTGAATATTGGACATTTACAAAGAGGCTGGACCAATAAACGTCGGTTGTCATTACACTGACCGCTTTATGCGTCTTTATTTTACCCTTGGTACCAAACCCCCCCAAAACAACCCACCAAAAGTCTCATAAGGAGTCCAAAACTGTCTACTGTGGGGCCACGTGGTGGCACTAACAGCTCAGAGAGGGCCTATAGCGAGCATTTAATATGCGTTGTCATGTTACGCAGTGAAACAAAGCAGAATTTTATGCGCGTGTGCCACAATGTTTCACAGTGGCCCTTTGCATTCTTTATCTCTTGATCTTTGGGTGGTTTGTGAGGACGTACGCTTTAATAGCGTTTATTCAGCTCCTACCGAGACAGACAGTAACTTTGAATTTTCGAAAAAGAAAGAAAAGCTATTGGCTGTTAATAATACAAGTATTAATACAGCACAGTAAAAGTCCTGCCTACAAAGATCAACTGAAAGAGAGGCATTCTCAGCACAATGTACTTACATTTACTGAATGCCTGTTCAAGGTGGAGCTTTTAATTATAATAATGATGAATAGTAATGCATCGTATTGTTTTGTCCGGTGTGCATGTTTTCCTCTGAAGTAGAAGTACATGTAAGCAGAATACAGCTGAGTTGCATGTTTCTAAAAGCTTTGGGGGCCTTTTGTAGCTTGTGTTCGGGGTACAATGAGTTAGAATAGTGACAATATTCAATATTTCACACATCCAAACATCATCATAATAAATCCGTAGCAGTTTAAGGTCATTTTAGGTTGGGCCCCCAGGTTGCTAAGAAGCAAGTGCGGTATTGAGTGTGATGTTGTTTGTTTGAGGGGCTCTCCAGAAGACACACACACACACACACACACACACACACAAAGATTCATAATGTACCTATTTGCCAAATACACACAAAACACACTCTACACATTGCAATTAATCATCATCCAGGCTATACAAACCAGATTAATTACAAGTGACAACACATACAAAATGCAATTAATAAAGTGTCACTTCCATGTCTTTGATTAATTCAAATGTAATCTCTAATCAGGTCAGGCTGCTTTCCGCTGTGCTCGGTTTCACGTAATTGTTGGGGAACATGCCGGTCCGTCCGTTGCACGTTCCCTTCCACCAGTCGGCATCGGACTGATCCAGGACCTGGACGATGTCTCCACGCTTGAGGCTCAGCTCGCCGTCCTCCTTGGCCTCGAAGTCAAACAGCGTCTCGACTTGAATACTCTGCATCGGGGAAATAAGATGCCAGAGTTACAGCAGTTTGTTTGATTCATTTATTCATTTAAGAAGCTGCTTTGTTGATTGATAATCTGACATAGTACATATTTTCTATCGAGAATGACATGCAATTACAGTTTAAGTCACAAAATGCCTCTGTGGAAGTCATTCACAATTTTTTTTTTTTTTTATAATTTAACATTTCATTTGAGTGATGGATGAATAATTATCAAATGTCCTCTGGATATAACAGGATCACTTTCTTGATTTATATTATCATGGATTCCTTTTTTATCTCTCAGAAAGAACATTCAGATTCAAGCTGGAAGTCATTTTTTTCCCTTTGGCGCCACCGCACACGAATGCAACACCCCTTTTTAATCAGTGTTTAATCAGTTTGAAAGAAAAAAACTATCAAATACAGACAAATCTTGATAAAAAAAGTCTTTTAACGAGCTGTCCAAGTAAATACTCCATTTGAAAAACACTTAAAGACACCAGAGGACACTTTGCCCGCTGATGAAATCCATGAAATATGCTTTGTTTTAATACAAATAATATATATATATATATATATATATATATATATATATATATATATATATATATATATATATATATATATACAAACTGCTATATAGTTCAAATATGAACCTTCAAGCCTAACGGAGATCACTGGGACTCAATTTACACTACAGTTGCTTGTTGTGGGACTGTGTGTGAAGTCAGTATAAACCCTATGCGCATGCACTGCATAATGAGATGAGAGGTCCTCCCTCTGGCCCAATCTCAATCTCCACACTCCAGGACTCACAGACTTTGAGGACCATTTACCAGGTGACGTCGGTTCAGTCCTGAGGGTTCAGGGTTTCAGGCCTCATGGGGACATTGGGATTGGGCCTCTACCTCGACAACATGCTGACAACATCACCACATCAAAAAGAACCACTCGGGTATGCATGCCTTGTAAATGTGCATTTTTCAGGATCTGACCTGGATTTCCTCAGGGTCGCGGAGATAGATTGTTTGGCTGCGGGACACCGAGGATGTGCGGTGATAGTCCACCAGCTGGTTTAATGAGTTGAACTTAACCACCCAGAGGAAATACTTTCCTGCCCCGTCGCGAAGGACTTTAAAGTCCTGGACACCGTTTTCAAACCTGAGGAGGGTGAGGGAGAACAAGAGGATTTTAAAAAGAAGAAAAAAAGAAAAACTTTTCAATCTTGATGTTGATCAAGATTGAAAAGATTTTAAATGCTCTTCTTCTGAACCATTTACCCAAAGGTGTTGTTGTATGCTGTGCATCATACCTTAAAAATAGTGTTGTGCCACACATTTTAATAGTATCATTGATTTGTATTTGAAATCCAACTATATAGAATTAATCAAAAGGTGAAAAATATATACATAAAATATAATAAAAACAAGAGGACACAATAAAAAACGCATGAAGTACAGACATCGCTTAGTTAATTCATTACAATTGAAATGCTGGCGGCAACCTTTCGCACTCTGGATGCCCTGTACAGAGGGAGACGGAGGGAATGAAGCCCTGCGGGTCGCGTGTGTTGCATCACATTGCATCATAAGTGACAGTCAGACCCAGCAAAGGCCAGAGCTCAAACTGAAATGTCTTTTTCATATTCCGTCAGCGCACATGAAGGAGAGAAGGACAGCTTGCTTTGACAAAACGTTAAAAAGATAAACACTCAAGCTGTCAGATTGACAGAAGGAAGTCACCTTGGCCAAGGCTTATAAAACAGAACCGTCTCGAAATCCGTGCAGTAGATATATATTGCTTTTACCTGTATCGATTTCTGCATTAAACGTCCCTCCAGACCCATAGTCCATCCACACAGGAAGACATTTTGACATGTCGCAGCGAGAATAGCTCCGGTGTAAATGGTAAAATGAATGATGGTTCAATTCTATTGCGCTGCTTCATTTTCCGGTCCGGCTACAGAGCCTCGCAAAGGCATCCACCCTTCTGTTGGGTTGCATTACAACTTAGAAATAAATCTATCTCAAATTATATCTGTGTTGGACTAGGTGTTTGTGAAAACATCGGGAGTTGGGGCATCGGAATTGAGGGAGAACCTACACTCCTTTAATCTGAGGGCCAGCCGGAACCAATCGTTTTGTTCATAAACTTGCTGTTTGTGAATAAACTGGTGTGGATCACATCATCATCCTGTCTCTGTGGATCTGTGATTCCTGGGGATTTCCTGAGTGACCCGTCGGACTGAGGTTGAGAAGTACTCAGTAAAAAGTCAAGAGTGTTATCCATTGGCGGGACGCCCACCGGCCCGGTGAGGCCGATCATCGGCAAAATAGACATTAAATTATCTTCTTCAGTGCTTGAAGTGCTTGAATGCTACGCAGGATGTTCCGAAATAACGCGTTAGTGTGTGTGAGGTTTCATAGCTTTCGACTCTGTGAAGCGCAGGCCGGCCAAAAACAGATTACAACGTAATGAACGAACAAATACAATGTTTTCTTTTTGTCTGTGTCTGTCTATCCCCCGCTTTGGTACTGTGAGGGAAATAGCTGCATCGTTTTAAAAACACAGACTATATGTGATGAAAAGCAAGGGTTCAGAATCTCACACACAAAAGGACAATGTTCTCTCTTTTTCCACACAGAAGCTCAGTTCTTTTATGAAAGCTTTTTCAAAGCTTAGTCGCAAATGTATTCTTCATCTCCTCAACCTTAGTTTATAATTATCTTAGTGTCAAGGTTTCATTTAGAGCACACTCAATTGAATACAATATTTTCAGAATACAATATACCGTTGCAGGACTTTAAGTTGTATCAGTTGTGTTTAAATGGGCAAATACATTTCCCCAGAAATGTATGGAATACAAATTAGGCGTTTGGGAAATTGTGAAGTGTTATAAAAAATTGAGAAAACTCAGACAAGAGGCCCTTTTCACTGCAGCCATTGTGTCACGTCATGCTAAGGTAAACACATGCAGATGTATTGAATGAACGTGTGTGTGTGTGTGTGTGTGTGCGTGCGCTCCGGCATCCAAAATATACACTTCATGGTGGATGAATTGAAATGTTAACTGACTTGACAGCAACGTTGAAATCCCCCGGAGTTGTCTGGCTCTCAAGGATGAAAAAGGCTCCGTCACATCTCTGTTTCTTCAGCAGTTCCTCAGCTTTGGCTAGAGACAAGTTCCCTTTAAACCAGCTGTCAAGTTCAGCAGAACAAACACACACAAAATGCTTTACATTACAACTCTTGATATCTTAACTCTGAGGAAGTATGTTAGGATCATCCCGATAGCAAAAATAAATCGCACAAGTTGACGGTAATTTGATAATCTTATACTTTCCAATTGTTCTCCAATGCGTCTTAGTTATTGATTCATTCACGTGCTCAGAAGCACTGATCTGTTTGTTGGCTGAACTCTTCACAGGAAGCGGCCGGCCCCGAGGCGTGGTCTTTCCACCGCCCGAAAGCCAGCCTGAACCGGTACCAATTACGTATGTGTTGAAAGTCATTCTTAAATTCAGCTCAAGCTAATATGAGGTTTCAGAAGTCTTGATTCAGACAAATGAAGTGTATATCTTTCATAGGTACGTTTTAAAGGCGCTAAACACGAGATTGGGAGCATTTACCTCTCGACGGCTCTAGAAATTGCGAAAGCAGAGCCTAGCTAACGGTGCTAACTGTGCTAACAGTGCTAAAAGTTCAAACTACGGCAAAGATGAACCTATCCTTTAAGCCGTCTGTTTACTTCCAGAGCTATGCTATTACTGTTCATCGTTCAGTAACAGTCCTTTGGATCTTTGCATGTGTCACAAAGTATTGTGAAAGCTTTTTGCTGGTCTGCTTTTCAGTGTTTTATATCATTGTATGGATACTCTTTGGACTTGGTTGGACACAACAAGCAATCTGAACATGTTCCCTTGGACTAGTGTTTAACATTTTAAAAACAGAACAATTAATTATGAAGGAATTTAGCAAATCCCCTCTTTCCTTGAATACAATCTGCATAAGGCAACGAGTGACAACAAACCCATCTGACCCCTCTGAATAAATACAGAACCTAAAAAAAACAAAAAAGCACACAGAATTGCATGATGATTGTTGCTTCCTGTGAAAAATGACTCATCAATCTCCGTCAGTGGCTTGAAACACTTACGCTTCCACAAATCAATCAGCAATGAGAATAACTAGTTGATGAAACATGACAAATGCTTTATTTTCCTCAATCATGACTTACTTTTGTGGTTTTATTTTGATGTAGTTCTTGGGAATTAAGCCTTCTCTCCCATTTTGCTCCGCTTTGCACCAGTCGCTGTCATGATTGTCATTCAAAATCTGCCAAGATGACAGAGAAAATAAGAGAAACACACTGCAATCAAGAGAAAACAGTTGGATTGTTTTTATTCACATAAGACGTCCAGTGGCGCTGTCAAAAACTGACTGAACTCTAATATCGCACGGCCAAAAAAATTCTATTTTGAAGAATCACAGCAGTCAGCTATTACCATCCAGGTCCCCTTATGGGAGTTTAAATCACTACTGTTGTTGATGTCATGTTGTTTTGGTGAGTGCGTGTGAGACAAGAAGGCAAAGGATAAAAGTCTGGGCTCTGTATAGCCTGAAGAAAATAAAGAAAACAAACTGAGGGTCTTTTTCTTCAGTCCCTGAACTCCCAACCAGATATTGTCTCAAACCAAGAAGGTAAACATGTTGTGTGGGTGAGAATGACATAAAAGATTGCGTTCACAAAAATAAATGAATACAGCAATGCAGGCGGGGGTGTATGGCCTGAGGGCAGCCTGAGGCTCCCCATTGAACACATAGAGACAACCTGATACATGTAGGATTTACGATACAATTTAAAGGAGTTAAAGGACTATACAGAATTACCATTAGTGCACAATTTAAACAGACAGAAATGGCAGAATATCACCTCGAAACACTGAGAGAAGCCTTATTTGTAAAAGTCAAATCAATCTATTTTGTATGTCAACACTCAACATCCAAGTTATTAACGCTTCATGCATTCTCGCTCGGCAGGAAAGCTCTTGCACCGAGGGAGTGATCAGTGAAACAAGAGATGTAAGTTGTGACCACTCGGAGCACGGGAGAATAATGGATCAGTAAAACACACATTTTGTTCTACGGTTGAAGTGGTGGGTGTTCATCTAAGGCAATGTTTTCCAAATCATATTCACATGTGCATCTATTTGTTCCAAAGAGCAGAAATAAGCCCTGAGGCTTTTACTGAAGCTCAACCTCCCTCTTTCCTTGAATACAATCTGCAAAAGGCAACGAGTGACAACAAACCCATCTGACCCCTCAAATCCCCTCTGAATAAATACAGAACCTCTGTGAAATAGTTAACAGTTGATCAGAAAAAGATTGTGTGCCAAAAAAGCACACAGAATTGCATGATGATTGTTGCTTCCTGTGAAAGATGACTCATCAGTCTCCTTCCGTGGTTTGAAACACGTACATTTCCTCTCTGGAATTTACTCATGAATTGTCTGTCTGAAAAGTTTCATTTTAGTGTCAGAGTATTCGGAAGATATCTGGCTGGTGAAAAATGGGTCCAATAATAATTAAAAAAAAATTGGTCATAATCTGTGCAGTGTTTCCCATTAATCACCTAGACTGTGGCAGGCTGCCAAAGTCCACCACAGTTTCATAATGAACCAAAAACTGTTTGACACTTGAAGGGGAAATAATCTATTGTGTGTAAACGCAAGCCTGCTCAGAGTCGATGCAAACAGCTGCACAGTTTAATATGAGAGCATATCTCTGTTGCTTTCGACCTGCAATTAAAAATAGCTGATCCTGCAAGAATGAGTGGCTTGATTCCAAAGCAAGACTCCGGCGAATTATTAATCATTGTCTTAAAATGGGACACTGCCTTTGAGTTTTTGTGATGATGTGGACTCGCATGAATTACTTTTTCAATGGATGCCGGGGTGTCCAGCTTCCTCTCAGGGCTTGTGTGACTGAGCAGAATGCTGAACACATGAAAGCACACAACCACAGCAAACTATTGGAACTTGAATATATCAAAAAGGAGTGATGATCAATGGCAGAAGGGAGCCAAAAGAGGAGGAACCACTTACAGAAGTCTCCATTTTCTTTCTTGTCAACACACACACACACACACACACACACACACACACACACACACACACACACACACACACACACACACACACACAAAAACCCGCTTCACCACACAGCCAAACTACATGGTGAATCACCCAGTCACTTTCTCGTGTGCGAGCATCTAAAGATATAAATCTTTGAAGAGATGTCAGGATGACACTCATCAATGTCCACAGTGTGCAATGATTATTATCGATGTTTGAGACACTGTCAATATTTTTGACATGACGATCATCATCATTCTCCTTCAGTTTGCTTCGTTTAAAGAAAACGTGAATGTAAAATAAAGATGACATAATAAAATATACTTTTTCAAACCAACGTCTGAACAAAGAAGGGTCCCAAATGTGTGATTCAAAATGACTTAAAGGCACAACATACACACCTAAAAAGACACCACTACACCCCTGCAATTAGTGCCGAAATGACAAAATAGGTATTCTTCAATGTTCAAGCCTGCATGCGTGTTTTTAATTTGTTTTTATAATCCTTTATTAACACCCCACAGTAATCCCACAGTGGGGAAATTATTCTCTGCATCTACAGGAAGACCACTCCCCTCTCCCCATGAGCTACAGCTCCCCCTCATAAATGACTGAAGTTTCAGATGTTTTGGCTAAAACTGTTGGAGTATTCGTCTTCTGAATAGTTCAGGAAGAAAAACATTCCTAGTTGCTATTAATCAAGAGTTTAACACTTAAAAGTGCAGCAAACTCAAAACCCTAGTCTCCATCCCTGCAACGAAACGGTTCCCAGTGTCTGCAAAGAAGTATTTGACAAGACAGAAAATGATTTCCGTTTCTAGTAGAGCACACGATTGGACCTGGCGTGCAGCACTTAAGACCCAAAGAAAATGATACCTTTGCCAAAGTATTTTCGTGACTGCAGTCTTTGTTACAGGCTCGTGCGTCGCCACAAGTAATTGGATATTTCTTCCCCAGAAAACGCTCAAATGACTGACATTCACAAAATAATACTGATCTGGTTGTTCTATGCATCCCTATCGTGTTACCTTTCCTAATATCCACAGTGTGCGATGCTCTCCCCCAAAACTATGCTACCCAAAGGACGCCTCTCTTCCTTTCCTTGATGATTCACTCCTTCCTTTGGCCGTGCAGTAAACAGCTCTGCTGCCCACGTTACCAAACAAGCAATTGATTTTTCCAGAACTGTGCTGGGAAGAATAATAAACTTACTTGTGCTGATAACCAGACAACTCTGGGTTCTCGGGCTCATCCAGCTATGAAAGAATAAATAGCAGAAGTAATAAAGTCTTTTCTCCAAACCACTTTTTTTATTTTCATTCTTTTCTTTTTTTTGGCTCAATCGACATTCATTTTTTGTTAAATAAACCATCTCCCAGAACTTGAGCCTCTTCATGGATGCAGCAGCCATCTTTAATGGTGTCCTCTGTAATCGAAAGCTCAATAGCGTCGGCATTGATGGCAACATGGAGGTGACTATGATGTATGTTTTGGGTGCTTGCAGATAATGAAAGCGGGAGAGGACTGAGGCTGGGAATATGTAGATAAGCATAAAGAGACAAGGAGGCACCTGGTTTTCAATCAACTGAAGATGTTTTGTTTTTCACTAATCGCTCCCCACCCTTGACTATACTTCTGTCCATTCACTAACTCCTCTGCTCCTCTGTTGGCGAGCCAAAAATAGGACAAAATCTTCAGATGCAAGAGCTCAAAGGCATCATATTTCCTCCCTCACTTTCTCAGTAAAAAGAAAACTGTTAGAAAATTGGAAGTCAAATGCACTTACCTTCCTCCTTGGTATATTTTTATATATATTTTAGATGTCGCCTGAAGGACAGAAGAGGCCATGTGGCTGTCAGAGCGGAGGAATAAATCGATTCCCCCGACTGTGATCCAACTGATACTTGCCAGAAATTGATTTTGAAGCATTTTCTCCCCATACAAACAGTTTACTTAGGGCTGCTCCATTATGGCATAGATTGTAATTACTGAGATCACGATAATTTTACACGGTCACAATGTGTTTATGGTCTCAATCTCAAGTTTCAAGTCTTCTTCTATACAGCATGATGTTTGTTCAGTAAATCCTGGTTCCATTTAGAGAAAAACAGACCATAAAGCGGAGTATGCTTTAGGGCGGGGCTACCTTGTGATTGACAGGTTGCTACCCAACCAGAGACGTGTAAAGTGTCTCTACGTAACTCCTCCACCGTCCAAATATGGTCGCTTCCATTCATAGGTTGCAAAAAAGCCAAGATGGCGAAAGTCCTAATCCAAGATGGTGAAAACACCAAACTCAGGGCTTCAAAGCTTTTCATTAGGGAAGGTTTGCCACGCCCCTTTACACTTTAGCCCGCCCCTGACACGTTAGCCCCGCCCCTTACACTTTAGCCCCGTCCCCTTTCATAACTCCGAACCGTTTGTTGAAGACACTTTTCGGAGGCCTAAGTGGTCTCAGCAGAGAGTTCCTTATTCATTTTGCCATGGAGGTCAAAGTATTTGTGACACTATTTGCGACACGGCGCTCTATTTGAGGGTCACAACGTTCAACTCAAATCAGTTATGACAAAAGGAGTTAGTTTGGAAGAGTGATCCATCCATCCAATACACTTCTGACTTTGATTTAAATTGTAGAAACACATTTTCTTCGTAAAAAAATAGTAGTAATAACCAAAAACTGATTTTGTTTTGTTGTTGCTACTTTGTTGGAGCCACCAAAACAGGACCAACTGGAAACCTTAACCCTCTGCACAAATATGCCAAAACTGCATCAGCCCTACACTTTTCTCTCAAGTATCTTGCCTGGAGGATGGGTGATGCTGTGACACGTAACAACAAACAGTCAGAAATACACACGGCCGAGCATCTCTGTGTGATTCACTTTACAACCAGAGACACCCGCAGCAAGCAAGCCAACTCATCTCCAGCCGTCACTGCGTCTGTTAGTCGGGAAATGATGACCGCTGAATTCATTCGAGCTGACAAAACTCTTAATTTGAAGCTATTAAAGGGAGCTACTTGAGAAAAGCACCAGACTGAATGTGTGTGCGCGTGTGTGTGTGTGTGTGTGTGTGTGCGTGTGTGTGTGTGTGTGTGTGTGTGTGTGTGTGTGTGTGTGTGTGTGTGTGTGTGTGTGAAGGCAATGCTATTTACTTGTCGGAGGTCTAAGTGGTCTCAGCAGAGAGTTCCTTATTCATTTTGCCATGGAAGTCCAAGTGTGTGTGTGTGTGTGTGAGTGTGTTTGTGAGGCTGTGTGTGTGTGTGTGTGTGTGTGTGTGTGTGTGTGTGTGTGTGTGTGTGTGTGTGTGTGTGTGTACTGTATAGGCAATGCTATTCACGGTTTTGGCAACCCATTTACACTTGTTGGGGAGGTTTAATTTGCCATCAGGGATGTATGTCCTCCTGTGCTGTGCTGCGGCGCCTCAGGCGTTGGTTTTAGTAGCTTTTTTGTGGGATATAATGATCTAGTTCTTTTTTAAATATTGCAGCTAAGACTGGGACTAACTATTTTTAGGACGGAGTGAATCTTGTTGGTATGAGGACTGAAAAAACCCACCCCTAAGCACAATTCATTATTTTTATTGAGGAAAACTATAAATATAAAAAGAGGCATTTAAGTGCAGATCTTTTCTACAGTTTCACAGGAGTGTCAAGTGGCCTAACGTGATCAGTACTCATATCGGCAGACCGTCATAGTAAAAACAAAAAAAGGTCTGTTGCAAAAACCAAACCAAGCCGCACAATGAATCCAGGAAGGACAACCGAACGACACACGTACTATGTTGTTACATTTGGAACAAGAGAGGCAACATTCCTGACGCGCTACTCTCTACATTCTCAACATATTCTCTCTTTTTTTTCTTCCACTGACTTCTACCTCTGTTCTCCCTCCATCGCAGAAATACGGCCTGCTTACCAGCTTACATCAGGGCCACAGTGGGATCTGCTATTATAAGCTCATTAGTTGTTGCGGCATCAAAAGCACACATGAACAAAATATGTACCACACACACACACACACACACACACACACACACACACACACACACACACACACACACGCACACACATTCAGTCTGGTGCTTTTCTCAAGTAGCTCCCTTTAATAGCTTCAAATTAAGAGTTTTGTCAGCTCGAATGAATTCAGCGGTCATCATTTCCCGACTAACAGACGCAGTGACGGCTGGAGATGAGTTGGCTTGCTGGCTGCGGGTGTCTCTGGTTGTAAAGTGAATCACACAGAGATGCTCGGCCGTGTGTATTTCTGACTGTTTGTTGTTACGTGTCACAGCATCACCCATCCTCCAGGCAAGATACTTGAGAGAAAAGTGTAGGGCTGATGCAGTTTTGGCATATTTGTGCAGAGGGTTAAGGTTTCCAGTTGGTCCTGTTTTGGTGGCTCCAACAAAGTAGCAACAACAAAACAAAATCAGTTTTTGGTTATTACTACTATTTTCTTTACAAAGAAAATGTGTTTCTACAATTTAAATCAAAGTCAGAAGTGTATTGGATGGATGGATCACTCTTCCAAACTAACTCCTTTTGTCATAACTGATTTGAGTTGAACGTTGTGACCCTCAAATAGAGCGCGGCAGCCCTGAAATCAATTTTGCACCTCTGGTTCAGTCGTATCGAAGTCAATTCTTTTTTGATTGGGTTTCATGAAAAGAAATGGGTTTGAAGAAGTGATGTAAGAGAGATTACTGATTCTGTGAGCCTTGTCACCTCAGGCAGGAGGGGCCCTGATGGCAAAAGCACGGTCACCTTTAGTTTTCAGTCTCGACTTTGGAACAGCCTGAAGGGCCCCAACCTGATGATCGAGCTGCCAGCTGGCTCATAAGGGGTCAACATTCCCTCTATATATGTTGGTGCCAGACCCATAGGTGCTTTAAAAGTGATCAATAAAATCTTAAAATCCATAATAAAACAAAGAGGGAGCCAGTGAAGAGAAGCCAGGACTGGGGTGATGTGATGTTGTCTGTTAAAACCGGTGAGAAGCCGAGCTGCTGCATTCTGAACTAGAGGCGAGAGAGTGACTTTGTTTATGTGGCTAAATGAGAGTCCTTTGTTGAGTATAGATTTTACAGCTTTTATGAGCAGAGGGAAAAGTCTTTGAGCCTGAGCCAGTGAGTGACGGACCCAGAAGATATAATTGCACCGTTTGGCCACGATGTAAAATTAGTTTCAAAGCCCGACACTCCATCTATCCTACTATGTATTTTTTACTCTGTGTAAAAAAAGGTTGTTTAAATAAAGCCTACTGCACGTGCATCAAAGTACAACTTGCAGTTCAACATATCTGACATATTGGAGTTAAAAGCAGTTGATATATATATATATATATTCAAATAAAAAATGTACGTATAAGTAGAGCAGAACAAGCAAGAGCAGATTATATAATTAATCATGAGTTGGAGACAGTATACACTTTTAACTGGGATGCTAACATTAAATGATGACAACAAGAGTAAATAAAAGTTGCTTTCAAAGCTTAAGATGCAACATTTTAAGTCTCACCTTAATTACGGTTCCACATTTGAAACCCAGTTCCTCGTCGGTGCTCGCAGTAAAGTCGAAAATAGTTTGGGCCTCCATGGAGAATAAAACCTGCTTTTTAGATATAAGCAAAGACTGGATGGCGTTTGAGGTCTGAACCAGTTGAGTAAAGTGCAGCTGTACTGTCAACCTCGCGGTATTTAAATTGACTCGTACATGTTGCCGCGCACAGACAACACAAACAAGACATGTGGAGGAAGGAAACGCTGTGATTGGCGCCTTCTTAGACCAATTACTGCACACTGTTGTTAATTAGATAACGACACAAGAGAGGAAAGACCTGTTCAGGAACTAGTGTCAGTGGTGTCCTTTTACATGCGGAGGGACCAAACAACAAAAACCTACATTGCACCAAATACAACATTATTTAAAAAATGGGGCAGAATATTGTAAATTGTTGTTTTGCATTGGAGGTGCAGCGATAACGGTTAATATAACAGATAGAATAAGGCAATCGCCGTCTTCTTTGATTTATGATTTTTTTTAAAAGACAGTCTTTTTCCAAATGTTGCCAATCTCACACAAACACAGCAACAAGAGGGGTCAATCAAAATACAGAGTTGTTTTCTGAGCGCTAAAGAAAGCTCCAAAAACAGAGCCACCCACAGAGAAATATATATAACCCATTTGAGAAAGAAACTTTTACAAAAACTGTCACTCAATCCTTAAAATGAGGCTCCTAATTCCTTAGATTCATGGCCATCTGGTTGCAAATAGTAAGTGATTTAACTGGGATAAGCAGATAATCTCCTAAATCATAATATTTGGGCAGAATAATACCTGACTATGACGTGAACAACATAATAGTTTTAGCAGCCTGCAGAATCTTTGAGACCAAGTCATATGACCTAGCAGGGATCCAGTATAGAGGTACAAGGAAGATTGTAGAGTAAATCAGCTAATACAAAAAAATATGTATCTTATTTGACATATCCACTTATTCAAATAGTTTATTTAGCTGAAGAATTAGGAGCCTGTTCTCAACCCATGAAGAAACAATTGCTCTTTCAGTTTATCAGAACAATTCTATATCACCAAATTTGAAAGATAGATGTTTTTTACTGGACAGGAAGCATTTGAAAAAGTGCAATCTGAAAAACTGTCACACGAGTCTGATTGCACAAAACATCCTGTAGTGAGAGTGGAAAAAGCTCACTTAAAACAAGCTGAGGAATTTTCAACCAGCTCGAGCTTTTAGGTTTTCCCCTGAGCACATAGAAGTGTCGCTGTGTTGAAGCACTTTAATTGACCCACAATTAAAACGGGTTGACACCTGCTAGGCACAAAAATCCAGAAGGTAATGGACGTATTTCAAATTCACCCCCCACTTGACTCTGGAAACTGTTTGATTACATACACGCATAACAATTTAATGAGACTATCAGCGTGTCGACCTGTCACTGCATATGCTCTGTGTTTACAATGGCTAATTACACCAGTTGTAATTGCTAGTCGGTTTTATTTTTCTATTTGATCACTGCAGTGACCATATCACTTGCTATGGCATTTCCAAGTTTTGCAATGGCTGGTTGTCAGGGTTTCACGTGGCTTAGAGCCCGAGGAGCAATGGCAGTGAAGAAGGTCTGTTGATGCGCTCATGACAGGGCTGGCCAAACAAGCCTGCTGGAAGCATCCATCCATTATCAGCCGCTTATCCGGGGTCGGGTCGCGGTGGCAGCAGGTTCAGCAGGCCGACCCAGGCTCCCCTCTCACCCGCAACACTTTCCAGCTCATTCTGGGGGATCCCGAGGCGTTCCAAGGCCAGCCGGGAGATATAATCCCTCCAGCGTGTCCTCGGTCTTCCCCGGGGTCTCCTACCAGTTGGACGTGCCTGGAAAACCTCTAATGGGAGGCGTCCAGGAGGCGTCCTGACTAGATGCCCGAACCACCTCAGCTGACTCCTTTCGACACGAAGGAGCAGCGACTCGACTCCAAGCTCCCTCCTGATGTCCGAGCTCCTTACCCTATCTCTAAGGGTGAGCCCGGCCACCCTGCGAAGGAAGCTCATTTCGGCCGCTTGTATCCGAGATCTCATTCTTTCGGTCACGACCCAGAGTTCGTGACCATAGGTGAGGGTTGGATACCTGTTACCTGTCTTAAAAACTTGAGAGCCCTGATAATGTACAGTTCAAGGGTTTGCCGGCCCTCCGCGGGCCTAACAACACCCTTGAACAGTACATTATTGCACGACACAGTACTGCCTCTCGTACCTTATTGCTTAATTGTACACCGTAGTAGTTAGATATTGTTCTAAGTGTGGGGTGAATGGATTTTTCTATTTTACACCTGGATATCAATTTTAAAATACATTAGGTTTATTAATAAAATGTACATACACTTTATGCATTTTTTGTAAATTGAGTTTATTGCATGAATCTGATTCTTATCAAACATGTAAGGTGTATTAATACTGAATACTTAAACCTGATTATGAATTTGAAACCAATTTTATTCATTTATGCTAAAGGCATAAACCTGTTATTGTGTATTTAAAACACATTGTATTACACATTAATGGAAATGTTATATACAATTAAAATACAGAAACCATTATAGTGAAAGACACATGGTATATAAATAAATAATATTGACAGAAATTATCTTGGAATTGTTTAGGCTATTTTGCCTTTATTTGCCCGCAGCTAAAACACTTTTATTCAAGCCTAAAAGGTTCGATGAAAAGTGACCACCATGTGTCCTTTATCAACAAATCCTGATTCACTCACAATTTCTTTTTTTTAAGATAATTTCTGACAAGATTATTTATTCATATACCATGTGTCTTTCACTATAATGGAGTAAATCACTTCAATCAGATGAATCTTGTGTGGCATAATTATGTGTTGCAGAATTACAATAAATGCATCTTGAATCCTTGAGTCCCTGAAGATGACTAACCGAAGCTCCTCACGTTCTCCTGTTCGTCAAAGAGGGAGCATCTTTAATGATTGTCGTATTTCTGCGACTGAAAAGTCATTGGAAGAAAAAAAAAAAAAGAATATATATTGAGAATGTAGTAGCGCGTCAGGAATGGTGCCTCTCTTGTTCCAAATGTAACAACATAGTGCGAGTGTGTGTTTAGTTCGCCATGGGTGAAGCCTGATCTGTGTCAGGGATGGACGCTGTTTGGAGTCTTCAATGAAACACGCACGCAAGAAATCCTGGTAATCTGGAGCGAGCGGAGGAGAAGAAAGGTGAGGGCGACGCTCCAGTGATCCATCAGAATGGGAAAACTCAAATGAACAGATTTGTGTCTACTGAGATGTTTGTGAGAATGTTTTTTCTTTCTTTCGGACAGGGTCTCGCTGATTGTCAGCGACTGTTGCATGACCTTGCTGGTCTCAAAATATTCACCAGTTTGGACTGTTTCAAACAGGACCACTCCCATCTACCACACCGTGTGGTACACTTGAGAGCTGTACCCCTCTGTAGGAGCGTGGGCAGAGGTACCTAGAATATACAGACATAATAATAAGACACCGAGGAGCTTTGTTTCACGGTAAAGTTACAGATGGGTGGAGAGCAAGAGTAAAGTTGTCTTACCCTAGTATTGGCGGTGCAAGCAAAGCCCCTTTCTTGACGAAGCGGCTCAGTCCAAAATCAATAACGTGAACGTGCGGGACGTCCGAGCCGGTCTCGATCAATATATTTTCCCTCTTAATGTCCCGGTGAAAAATGTGTTTCTCCTGAAGGTCAACTGCTGCATCCACCAGCTGCTTAAGAATGATCTGACAGACAAAAAGAGAGATGAGGGATCAGAGAGGAGGGTGGGTTTGACATGTGTTCATGCCTGTGACTCTGAGCTGACTACAACTGCAGTTTCTATAATCATAATCAATCGAAACAATGGCCAAAACTAGGAAAATAAACCCTCAATTGTAAAATAAATCCCTGAAGTAAAAAGTTAAAAACACAGAAGGATCCTCCAGCTGCTTACTTTGAAGGCCCCCTACTCTGGTAAGGAGCCTCCGTTGCATTTGATGTAGTGAAACCGGTCTCTCCAGCACCAGGATCAGCTCCTGGCCCAGATCGTACCAGTCCAGTATGACACGGGTGCTGACGGCCCCACTGATCCGCTTGTTTGCTCCTGCAGTCTCAGCATGACGGCGACCTCCAGGGAGAGCTGCCTCCTGAAACATCACAACAGAGTTAAAGGATGAGAGAGAACCACTATTCATCCGTAGAACATTCAGGAAGAGTGAGCAGAGCTGAATCCACTGGAAGGACATCCTAGACTGAAACACTACAACACGTATTTTCAGGTGATTATACACTTAATTAAACATACCTATTAATATCATATTCCATTCCAACAAACAGATTCCCCTAAATGCTGCATCCTGGCCCTTTAATTCTGGAGAGTTTCGCTAGTTTTTCATTCTCTGTTATAGTTGTGTAGTATCTTGTGATCATATTAGTAACAAGCACGGTTTAAGATGCACAAGCATTAATGCACGGCTCCTTAGTTTTCTTTACAACAGACGCTAACTCCCAAGGATGTCAAAATGTTCCCTGTGTAGCGCGTGGACACACACACACACACAGTTTAAATCCTCCACCTTCAGCCACGTTTTGACCTTTAGAATAGTCCATGTCACCAACTGCACCAAGTTGACAAACTCACACAATGCTTGGATGCATACGTGCAGTGGTCTTCAGGGGGCATATTCATGAGCCTCAAGCCGCCACATTCAACTTTAATGAGAGACGTGCGAGGACTCCGGATGGGAGGAAGCGCCGCCATCTTGTGGCTCATCGTGGAAAATGTCAGACAATGTCAGGTCGAGCACCGCCAAAGACCAGCAACGGCGCGTGCTGCTGCACCTATAGAAACCGAGCCATGTGCCCATAAAGTGCACTTAAGGGAGGCGCAGTGTCGTCCATGTTTTCACAGCGGGAAATGACCTGTTCAAGCGGCTCAAACCTGACAGGAACTTACAAGGGAGTTGTGGATTAATTAGTCGCTAAGTGAAAACACCTGTTGCTCATTGTCTGCTTCTCGAAAAGCCCACACACTAGCACGGGCTATTGCCTGTCGAGGCAGGACACGTGAAGGCTTCGTCCAATGCCGGAAAACACTTTTTCTTGATTTGCGCTCTTTGCGCGTGCGTCACACAGTTATTCTAACCCCACAGGGCGCACAGTTCAACATATAAGGCCACGCGCTCTTCATTTCTATATTTATTTCATGGCTGTTTTCATTGCATTTGCTGCACATCCACAAAAACAAGTTAAATAATACATTTGGACGCACTTTAACGCATCACGCACGCACACACACACACACACACACACACACACACACACACACACACACACACACACACACACACACACATTCTAGGACCGTATCCGACAGGCTGCGGGTCATACAGTGCTGAGCCTGACTGACACCCGCCTCGCAGGTCGCAACTCCGCTGAGAGCGTCACACCAGGAGATGCTCTCGCAGCCTCCTCACCGAGGAGCGGCTTTATGACCGTAGAGCTGCTCGCGGGATGACAGGGGAAATGAGCTCGCGCGGAAATAATTTAACTATACAACATATGATATTTGGACTCACCCTTTGAGAGTTGAGGGGTACGTGTGGAGGATTTCGTTTGCAGGATGCCGCAGATGCATTTTCCTGCACGCACATGGTGATACTTTTTTTTACAATTATTTTCTTTAACTTGGATACACTTTGGATTACCGATGGATTTCACAAACGGTTCAAATTGTTCCCTCGGATACTTTAATTCGACTACAACAGGTAGGTCGAGCAGCCAGCGCGTCGGTGTTGTACGGTAATCCAGTTAACGTTATAGACCGTTATTTATTCATACCTTGTTCATGAGCGCCATAACGGCAGTCAACATGAAATTAAAACAACAATAAAATTAAGTATTTTTTCTCATTTTGTTTTGTGTTGCATCCCCAAATGATCTAATATCATCTGTCACATTTAGTTTTTGATCATAAAATCTTTCCCCAAATTGAATCGATGTAAGCTCCAGGATTTATACTTAATTGATTAATGATTAATGTAAAAATAGTGAGTCAAGCCACTGACTGGGGCTGGCAAGCTTTCTTTTACACATTTCTGTGACTTTGTTTAAAACATATTGCATATATAGACATGGATATGGTCTATTCTTCTAACATGATTTAGAGTATTACAAACACATACTCATATGTCTTTGCTCTGCGCTGTGTTGAAACAACCAAAAACACACCCACACACACACACACACCCACACACACACACACACACACACATTTAACAGTAATCAATCATGTCCAACCTGAAATTATAAAGCAGCCTATAAATCAAGATTGTTACAATGTGCCAGTGATCAATGTGGTTTCCGATGATAGATAAGCCCACATCATAAGCCTCTGACAATCCAGAATTATTGATGTATTACTCTGCTGCTCTTGCTCTTTGTGTCATGTAACATTGTCACATGATATTACATGAAAAGCCTCCATATCATACAACGTGATTTCACACAATGTATGGCAGGGTATGACATCACTTTATGCATGTGCTTGATATTCAACGGCTGCTCCGTCCCTCTTCTTGTCTCCAGCTGCAGACGGGGCCCTCCACTGCAGTGCCATCCTCCCCGTCATCTTCGGCATCATCTGCTTCCTGGGCATCTTGGGGAACTGCATTGTCATCTACACCATCATGAAGAAGACCAAGTGCCACGCCAAGCAAACCGTTCCGGACATCTTTATCTTGAATCTGTCCATCGTCGATCTCCTGTTCCTCCTCGGGATGCCGTTCCTCATCCACCAGCTGCTGGGCAACGGCACCTGGCACTTCGGCGCTGCCATGTGCACCGTCATCACGGCACTCGACTCCAACAGCCAGATCGTCAGCACTTACATCCTCACTGCGATGACCCTCGACCGTTACCTGGCTACGGTCCATCCCATCCGCTTTAACTACATCCGCACGCCCTGCGTGGCCTCGCTGGTCATAGGCCTGGTGTGGGGCCTGTCGTTGCTCACCATCATCCCCGTGTGGATGTACGCAGGCCTGATGCCTCTCTCGGACGGCCTGGTGGCCTGCGCCCTCCTTCTGCCTGACATGGTAACCGACATATACTGGTACACGCTCTACCAGTTCTTCCTGGCGTTCGCCATACCACTGGTCGTCATCTGCCTGGTGTTCTTCAAGATCCTCCAGCACATGTCCACCAGCGTGGCGCCGCTACCGCCGCGCAGTTTGAGGGTGCGCACCAGGAAGGTGACCCGGATGGCAGTGGCCATCTGCCTGGCCTTCTTCATCTGCTGGGCCCCTTTCTACATCCTCCAGCTGGTCCACCTCGGGGTGCATAAGCCGAGCGAAGCTTTCTCCTACGCCTACACCATAGCCATCAGCTTGGGGTACGTGAACAGCTGCATCAACCCGTTCCTCTACATCGTCCTCAATGAGACCTTCAAGAGGCTGTTTCTCAGGGCTGTGCGCCCGGTCAATAGAAAGTTCCGCGTGAACCCGAGCACCACGGACAGCGTGAGTGTGAGAATGGTGCCTGAAGGGGCTCGGCAGGAGCCAGCGTCTGGGGAGATGATGCCGTCCAACATGGCCCCGCAGTGAATAGGAATCAAAATGACTTCACCATGCATCACTGTGGATTTGATAAAGCACTGTCAATGGGACATTAGCACGAGAACACATGCTGTTTCTGAACAGTCTGCACATCAGCTCCAATCAACCATTTTCACTGAAGTGACTTTTTTCAGCTTCGACCTGCATTAAAACGTTGTTTCCCATCGTTCATAATCATGTCAAAGCACAGCAGGACTGATTTACATACCGGTCTGCTACAGGGCTTAAAACACTCTTCAGTATACTCATGTACAATTGCAAAATAGAAAACACACATTTTCAAAAAACGGAAACTCACAGTGAAGTCAAATTGGCTGATTTGCTGAACCCGTTGGTTCAAAATGTACTGTAAAATGAATTTTGCACGTATATAAAAGCACTCAATACAACCTATTTGTTCAGTTGAACATAATCACACGAGTGACAATCCTGTAATCCTCCTTTTGTCGGCAAAAATGTATATATTAACAATTGCGCCAGTGCTGTGTTTGAGAGCAGTAAGAGGGTTAGTTTCTGAATACTGAAGGTGTTCAGACTAAATGCACTGCTGTTCTTAACCGCAAGCAGGCAGCGGACAACAGCAGAGAGGAGAATCACGCGGAGTTCATAAAGTCAATCCATGGACGCCACATGATTCTGCTCTGCTCGTATGCCAGCAGATTGTTGCAGCTTGGGTGATCACATATGAATGTTAAACAAGAGACATTTGCAACCTGTGCGGTCGTGACGTGGCGGCTACGGACAGCGAGCTCGTCCTATCGGGGGCATTCAGGTTCTAAAATAACGACACTGAATACCAGCGGGTCTTGGATGACATCCTAATAGGTGGAGTAAACACTACATTGTAAATATACTCCCGTCAACACACACGTATATCTTTGGTGATCCGTGCAGTTTGACAAGCAGTTGCTTGCCAGTGGCCGAATACTGGAAAGAGAGGCATGAAAAAGAGTTTTTGTTTCAAGACTTGCAGAGATGCTATTGAGATGTTGGTCATGTATTCTTGTTTTTGTTCTTGTGTTTTTTTCTTTTCTTCTTTAGCACTAAGTAATGTAAGTGTTTGTGCAATGACTTTCAACCAGATGCTTGTATGACTTCTCCATGGTAACGATGCTTTTATGTGGAGGACATGGCTTCCAATCAGGGAAGATTAGCGGTTTTGAGTCATGTTCTAATGTATTTGTTGTTCAAACAATGAAAAAAGACTTCACATTAACGAAGCATCATAGAGCAGAAGCCTACAAAAAAATATTTGAAGCCTTTATTTTTGTTCCTCTGTGTATATGTCTGTTGCTGTCTGTCTGTTTGTTATCTCTTAAAAAGACAGTTCCCCCCAAAATCAAAATACATTTTTCATCTTTCCCGTAGTGCTATTTATTAGCATAGTTTGTTTTTGTGTAACTTACCTAGTGTTGGAAATACCGGGCGTAGAGATGTCGGCCTTTTCTCCAATATTATGGGATTATATGGCGCTCTGCTCTTGGTGCGCAAAGTGCCAAAAACTCAACAGCAATGTCTCAATCATGACGCTTTAGTCAAAATAATCCACAGACCTTGTTGTGAACAGTTTCATAGAGGAACCTTTTCCTTTCAATCTAGATTGATAAATAGCACTACACCTAAGAGGATACATATGTATTTTATTATTTTGGGATTAACTGTCCCATTAAAAACTAGTACCACCGTTTGGCAAATGAGTTACACTAGGAGTTTGCAACGGTATGATCATAATAATAATGCAAAAAAACATAAAACTCACACATAAGCTGTTCAAGTTTGAGGTTTTGTCAATTTCACACACAGTTTCACACACAATGTTCACAGTGGAAGGCTGCTTGTGAAGATGACTCACATTTAGCATTGTGATGAAAGAATAAAAAAATGCAACTGAAGAGAAGATGCATTACATTGCAATCTGGAAACATTCAACATCTTGAATAAGTAAAATAGTTATTTGTCAAGCAGTGACAGAGTATTGATTATGTCTGAAATTTAAAGTAGGAATTTAAATGAAGGGCTTTGTGGTCTGGATGAGCTGAAGTGCCAAATATGTTAATGAGTGCCATTTTGCAAATGGTTGGTAATGTTGCCCGACTGAAATTAAGTTGTGTCATCTTTCAATATGACTGATGATAATGGTGAAATTATAGGTTGATGAAGGGTTATACAAAATGTCTTATTCTCTGAGTATACATCTTGAGTCTCTCAACCTTTTTCTGGCGTGTGTTTGTCGGTTTTAGAAATGTCCTCACACCTGCTAACCAAAACACAACTTGCAGATGAGAAACTCTGGTGAAACTGCTGCTTTTGTCCGTAATGCAGCAAAAGAAGAAAACATGAGCCGCTTTGCTTTATCGTTGAAGAAAATAATAAGTTGCGTACTGTTGTGAGCATTGACAACTTCAATAAATCAATATGTATTTCTGTGACAGAAATATTTGATGACTGGGCAATTGTTGCTTTTTCTCATCTGCAATGTAATTTCACTCTAATGTTGAACACCGTAACAATATTTTCATTTCAATTTAATTTGGACTATTTAGAAAACGTGTTTGTTGAAAAGATGAAAGCAGCATGATATCTTTTGTCAGATAACATTTTTGAATCACATCTTCCAGTTTATATTTATATTTGGCCTCTTTAAAAATGTTGTTCTCTTTGCAAACAAGCTCACACAGGAGCCAAGTTTTATATGTAACCATGCACTTAATCGTGAATGGAAAAGATCGAGTGGAGAGGAGATGAAGCCAGAGAGCACCAACAAGGCCGCATGACTGAAATACTTCTGCATTGTATGATCTCCGTTTTTATATTTGGCGATGCTTCAAGAGAAAAGTTTCAGTTTAGAGTGCAGATGAGAGGCCATGCTGCATCGCCCATGCTGCTCTATCAAAAGGGCCTCATTCGCCTCACAAAAACACATTACAGAATCACTCAACTACATTACGCTGTTTGCACGCTGCGTTGTTATTTTCACAGAATGACGAAGACTGGATGATGATAAAAATGAATTTGTTGGAGGCAGAGAGGGGGTGAAGGTTGTTGGCTGAGGCAAAACAACTAGAGCTCGAGGAGCTGCATGAAATCACAAAATTACCCCTAGAGCCGGCGGCTGATGAATGGATGAAAGTTTGGGCTTGATGTAAGATGAGCCTGATGGAGGGCAGGTGTGGGTCATCAGCGGGAGCCAGAGGAGCATCACCAGACAGACAGGTGTACTGTGGTCAGAGGGACTGGAATGGAACATAGTATTAGTCACATTACTTTTCCAGCGAGAGTTTTGTTCGTGCTCATCACTGTTCACGGATTGTGTTTTATAAAGTTGAAAAAGAGGTCGGAGTGAAAGGGTGGGAAGAGCTGTGTCAGCTGGGAAGATACATTGAGACTTTTCAAGCCCATGGCATTGATGAAATACTCCTCCCTGAAGACTCAAGGTTTTTTTTTCTCACATCCTCCTTAGACGAGGTAATTTATCTGGCGTTTCAGAAAGAACGTAATATCTGATTTCCTGTTTTATCAAGATGTATTTGTGCTGTAAGTGAAGTGGTTTATATTATGGTTTATAAATCTCCCCAAAGTCAGACTGTAGGCTTTTTATTTTTACTTTTGCAATATATTGCAGTGCAGTGTTTTGCATTGCAAGGTTCTAAATGAACTGATCAGTCTCAGTAAGGGGCAAGAGACGGCTCCACAGTTGAAGGTTAAAAGTTAGCTTATGGATTCTTAAAACAATATTTAAAATATGCTACAACCAGAGGGGAATATCTGGGGCATTGGCAAAACACTTGCAGGCGCCTGGAGCGACCAGCATTCAGAGGAACACACAAGAGGGACTCCAGCAGTGTTGGCAGCATGTGGCAGAAGTAGACCACAGAGTGGAGGCACATGCAGACACAACCGCCTTCAATCAACCCGCTGAATCACAGTCGATGGCCGCCGACACAAACACAAACACCCACAGTCAGCCCACACGGTCACACCGGCATGAGGGGAAATCTGCTTTAAGTGACAACATTAACACAAGAACACAAAGGAGGCTTAGCAGAGAATACAGGACAGGAAAACAAGATGTTAGATGCACCGTTAATACCATGTTTTTGATATTGTTTTAGTTGTCATTTGACAAGTTTTAATACATAAAAAAACGATAATATTGTCATCATCAGCAGTAACTACAGTTATAATAACAAAAAATGATCATGAAAAAAAAATCAAAAAATTTTGAACAGAATCAATATTAGAAATGTTTATGTATTTTTTATATTTGCAGTGATGTAATAGTATTAATATTGATGGTGATAATGTATGTGTATATATGTAGGTATGTGTATTTTAATGGTGTAGAAGTGGATACAGATACAGATGTGAATGTGTGCAAAGTTACAACTGCTAAACAAGTAAGAAAAATAATAAGGTGGATGGAATCCGGCTTGTCAGAAATGCATGAGAGATGACCAGATGGAGTTGCAGTTTTAATGACTGAGGTGGACAAATGTCCATAGAGGTGCACTCTAGAAGATTTTCCTGGGTGCAGAATGTGTGATGTTTCCAGCTAATGAGGATCTTTTTCTTGGCAGAAGTCAAAGCCCTTAAGTAATTTACTGTGTTTAGGTCAAGCGGATTGTAGATGTCTCCTCCTATGACTCAGGGATTTCTTTCCAAAAAGATGCAGTGTGTGGGTGTGATACCTTTCACAGCTAGTTCTTATGTGAAGTATGAAAAAAAATGTAAACTTTTGCTGAACTCTGCTTACAGAGTTCAGCTCATCTTGACCTAATCAGATGGGCGCCATCAAAGTGGGGCAATAACTGAATTTATCTCATTATTGTTGAAAGTTTCGTCGGTTGTGTTGCCTTTGTGTCCCTCACTCTGGCCAAACATCTTCCAAACATGCAGCCAAGGCCTGCTGCATGAAGGGAGGAAGGAGGACACTGTGAGGAGGAGCAGGGGGGAAAAGGTCTGATTGTAGACTTATAAAACTCATGTTGACCTATTTTTCGGGGTCAGACCTCTGAACCATCTGTGGTGAAGGGCTCTGTCCATTCAATTGTATTATTCCAAGTTTTCTGTTTCTGTTTAATAAATACTTAAAGACATTTAAGTGTTTCACATCACATTTGTTTCCTCTAAGGAGAGTAATTAGGTTCATCTCCATTACATGAATCACATTTTAGAAATGTTTGGCCTTGCGAAGGGTATATCTGCAGAGTCTCTTATATTTGTTTATGAAGAGAGCATTATTAGCATTATTATCGGCGTGTAACTTTTGTTACCACGCTTTATGTCGGGTTCGTCAACTGATTTTGAACTCAAGAGATCATCTTTAAGAGTGGCGGAGAGATGATTTGACATTAATAGTCTCCTACGATGGCTTCAACCTCTCCCTGTATTCCCTGTTTTTGTTCCCATCACAGTGTGCACTTATAGAGCTACAGCTGCCAAATGTCATATAAAAAAAAAAATAATCCATTTAGACGTGTCATTATATCTGCTGTAAGCTCTGTGCCTGACAATCCAGAACTTCCCGAGAGGGCGTCTTTCCTACGTCTCTTAACAAGGAGTCTGTCGACAGTTCAAACAGACATCTTCTAGTAGTCGGGGTTGACGCCCGGTGTTGCCTCGTCACTAACAGGATCCATTTGCTGTCACACAGAAGCACTTCTGCAACTGAAGCAGAAGAATCCTCTCCGGGAGGTATTTTCTTGTCGAGGTGAAAATACAGTATTCTGTACTGCTTGATTCTCGATATTGGGCCACATCTATAACATTGACTCGACTTGAAGTGATTTCTCAAATGGCAACTGAGGGCAACTTTGTTGTCAACGCTGAAAGAATATTCCTGCGCCTACTGGCTACAATTTAACTTTAAAAAAGACCCTTTTGTCCTCCACTAAGTACTACAGAGTAGTGTTTCTTTACCTGCATGAAGGGCAATTCTTTTTTCATGCTGATTTACATAGAGCTTCACTTTTCTATTTCTCCCGGTTTTGAATGGGATTGAATGCTCCAGATAATTAAAAGAAGACGTCAAGGCTTACGAGCCGGGATGGGCTACTGCAGGGTAGTGAAGGAAGTAGCTTAAGTGGTGGATAAGCTGGGAGCTCGACACTCCCAATTATACTTGAAAAATATCAAACTGTTATCAACAAAAGTCTGCACTAATGGGGTACTGCAATGTTTGTATCTATGACTGCCGCTTTTCAGTGTGTAGGTCAACAAGAAGCTGCTAAGATGCAAAGTGTTTGTTCATTTGTGATTTTTTTTAAATTTAAAGTCCACCAGTTCATGCTCAGTTCACCACTAGAATAACAACAACTCCATTTTTACATTCAAAATATTTACAAAAATGTATGTATTATTAAAATGTTAGTATTTAACTTCATTCAGAATTAATTTGTTCAACATTAGCTGGCTCAAAAACAGAAAAAAGCAGAAGCAAATTGCCCGTGGTACCGGTCTGCAGTGATGTGTCTCATCATGAGCACCAAAGGTCAAGAGGATGTGACTTCAAGCTTAATTATGTGCAATGTGTGCAAAATGTTGAGCCAATCCATCAAGCAGATGTTGAGATATTTCACAGCATAAGTGAACACTTTAACTTATTGGTGGTGTTGGAGGAAAGGCTTCATCCAATCGGGAATCGATGAAAATCTGTCCAAAGGTTCATGCAATCAAGCCGACAGCTGCAGCTGTGATGAAGTGTAATCAGCGGTGTTGGACACACCTGTGCCCGTTAGCAAACACCCGAGCAGCAGAGTCCTCTCACCACTAATCTTCGTGTTTCCTCACAGCATGACATATCCATACCTTCCCTCCCTACACTACTGGTTTTACAGATTCCTCCCATCCATTTGTTTCAACTTCTTTTTGGTTAATAAATCATATTACTTGGTAAGTATGCAGCGTCTGTGACATTGTCTGGACAATCTCCAGAGCCATGCAGGTATCATGACTAAAAATATTATCTCACATCTGAGACATGATACATACAAAAAACAACTGCGGTAAAATATTCAGATATAACAGTATTTGTACTCCTGATCCACACATCCCTCAGGAAGTTGCTCAATAACGTCAAGAGCTGCCACAGTCATGGTTATGGGCATATCTAGCGACCCATGGGTGTCGGGGCGACTGGAGGAGTGTTTTGCACTCAATCTCTGACAGTGTGGCCTTGAAACGTTTGAAATGATTGATCCTGTGGAGACGTTAACAATGAGCGTCATGTAAAGAAGAAGTGCTTCCTGTCTTGGAGCAGAAGATGCACGAGAGACTGGATTTTAAGCAGTGGGATCACGCTTCGCTCGTTAAGATTCTGCAAAGATGTGCCATCGAAATCTATTTAGTTTCTGGGGAGTGCTGTGCTCACAAAGAACAAGTCATCTGCGCCACTCAGAATAGTTAGTCTCCCTGACACCATAACCTTCTTAGCCTTCACTTGGAAGTAATGCATCAAAGATGAGTCAGAGAACGCTTCAGTGAACAGCGCTGCTGGGCCTGTTGAGTTGGAGTAATGTGATGGATAATTCTCCACCCAGTCTTGAGACCATGGTGTGCTTTGTTTTGTTATTATCAGTTGATGGAGGTATACTGTGGATATAATAGAATGACTCAGCCTCATCCTCGCCATCACGCCCGACCGCCGCAGCCTCTGTCATTGGCTTAATCCTCCTCCCAGCAGAGCAATGTGATGCCAGCGATGAGGGCATCTTCAGGCAAATCTGGGAGTTAAAGGAGGAGAACGCTGCCAACACGGCAGACATTCATCCTTTTTGTTTGTTTGTTTGTTTGTCATTTATTACAATACAATATTCTATATAATATACAAAACAGGAAGACTAAAAAGGTATAGGTAGAAGCAAACAATGCTTATATATTCCTATCCTAAATTATTATGATCAATTAATCAGATAATTAATTCGAAATAAAGGAAAAATAAAATATATACATATACATACATTTCATTCACACTTGTAACCCTCAAAAATTGTTTTATAAATAATCCTTTTGAAAACCAAAAATGAATTGTTCCATAACAGAACTCCTACAATAGAAAATACATCTTCTATTAATCCCTCTTTTTTTTTAGCTTTTTGTACAATAAACTTACAAACATCTCTCTTTTGCTGTGAATGCAGCTCACGGCCGCATGTGAGGGAAGTCAATGTGCTCTTGTAAGCCTATGAGATGTTCATTATAGATATCAGCAAAATACACATTTGGCAGAGAACTCTTCGTGCCGTCTCTCTGTGGGGCCGCTCCTCTCTGACCGGACGAGGGAGATAAGGTCAAAGAAATTAGTCAGACTAATAGAAACCACAAAACAGAATCATCTCAGCGCTATCAAACAATGGCAAACAGCAGCTTTTGACCAGGGAAAAAGTGAACTCCAAAATGAAGAATCGTTGTACTCTGTAAAAAAAAAAAAGAAACACTTATTTTTTGTTGAATGCCCAGTATTTGTCTGGCTCTCCTCACCTGTTCCCTTTGTTGTGGCTGTACATGCAGGATGCTTTCCTCTCCAGGTGACAGTGATAACTACAGAGAAGTATTGCTTACGTTTCATGGTGAGTTTCAGCTCATTGTTTAGCTGTCGGCACTTCACTGTTTCCATTCCCTCTCGCCGTACTGAAAAACCTCTAAAATTCCACTGACCTTTCAATCTTCTGGAAACCCAAAGGCATTTCTTAAAGTTGCTTGTTTGCAACTAAATAACTGTCTGAATCCATCCATCCATTTTCAACCGCTTATCCGGGGTCGGGTCGCGGTGGCAGCAGGTTCAGCAGGCCGACCCAGGCTTCTCTCTCACCCGCAACACTTTACAGCTCATTCTGGGGGAACCCGAGGGCCAGCCGGGAGATATAACTAGAACTATGAAGAAAAGCAGCAAATCCTCACATATGATAAACTGCAATTAGCTCAAGATTCCTTTTGTCAATTAAACAATCAACTAATCTCATAAGCTCTAATTAAGTACATAAACTCAAGTATTGTATGTCATTGAAGTACGTTTTTGAGGTACTTTTACAGCTATTTTTTGCTCCTCTTTAATTCCTACCGCTGGTATTGCCGTCCCGATTGACAGCAGAGCACCCGCCCTCCCTTTTTTTATATTGACTGTAAGCCATAGTCATAAATAATACATTTTTATTTGTTGTATTGAAAAATAAAACAATGTACCATCATGTACAGAAGACAATTCAGGCAGAAACTGTTGTTTTACAGTGAAAGCATATAGATACACAATTATGCAAAACATGGAATACATTGCATGTGAGTTCAGTTGGCAACCCAATTGCCAGGGAAAAAGTGTTGGCAATGTAGGTTTCTGCAAAGCACATTTCTTTTCACATCAATGGTTTTGCATTCGGTCAGAGTTCATGTATTTCACCCAGGAGACCGCTGTTACATCATTGTGTTCTGTAATAAAAGTTATCTATAAACACACATCTTTTTCCTAACCTAAACCACGTAGTTCTGTCAACGATCGTTAAACACGCGTGCGTTTCGATGAAACTTATGAATGCAACATGGTTCTGAAACGGGGTTTACAGAAACATACGATGGCAAAAAAAGTTCTGGCGACTGGGTTGCAGTTGGAAACCGTGGCATCTTGTTCCATAATACACCGTCAATAATAATACGCTTATTCATTATCTCTCTCTCTCACACACCCACACATACACACCTGCACACAGTTCTGTGTATACATAAATATATACATTTCTTTTAAGAAAATGTAGAAAAATTGCATATACAAACATCTTCAACCCATATTTCACAAAAAAAAACCTTTGTTAACACAGGTGTGCTCAGTTTGGCAGAGTAAACGTTGTGTGTATGTGGCCGCATGTGGATTGAGCCATGCAAAGTTAAAACAGAAGCAAACCTAATACATTTAGAACGCAATACAGACTTTGTGTATGCACATGATTTAAACTCCACTCTGATCAATTCTAATCTAATGCTTTGTGAATTCATTTGGAAAAGTTACTGCAATTTTGGTCAGTAAATTATTTGTAAAAACCTGTTTTGATCATAGTCATTATAACATAAAGTTGGCTCAGATATATGAGTTGAAGCAACGGTTTCAGAGTGAGTTTTTAGTTTCTCTTTCCTTTCTGTTACAATACAAACCTTAAGAAACGCACAATGTCGGCGTGGGGAACAGAACCGAGCAGGTTCTAAACAGAGCTATTAAAACCAAGCCGCGGCTGTCAACACGGCACTGATAGCTGAGGGGAACGTGGCTATTATGAGCACGAATCTCCTGCTACACAAAGGATGCAATAATTGTAAACGAAGAAAGATTTTGGTGTTATTTTAACAGCTGGTGATGACTGTTACAGCTGCCTTTATTTCTATTGTTTACTGCCCGTGTCTACGATTGAGTGACAGCCTTTGGGAATCCAATTAGGTTTGGTGAAATCACAGAGGAGGACGTGGAAACAGCAGCAGCAGTCAATCCATTTGACGTTTCAAGGTGTAAACTAGGCGCCTGATTTTGTGCAATTGATATTATATATTTTATTATTCAAGTTTATTATTTGTATTCAACAGAAGTTCCTGTGCCTGCCGCTCAAAGAACATGTTTTATTAACAGTACTTAACAAGGTCGAAACGTGTTCAAAGGATCAACTTGAATGAAGAAGACATTCAACTCTTATTGCTTAATTGAGACGGCCTCAAACCAACGTACCAAACTATTCGGCTTTGTCCATGATTAGATGAGAAACATTCGATGCCTATTCAAAAATGTTTTCCTCAAAGTGCATGAACTTGAAAACTCTGACGCCATCTGTGCAGTTTTAGGGAAATTAGTACTCCCCTGCTTTAGCCGTTACTGCAGAACCTCCCCTAGTGAGTTTGCTACTTGACGTAAGCCGGTTTTGTTTGTATAGAAATTAACATGTGCAATGGAATCAGTAACAGGTAAAAATGGCCGCCGCTCTGAGCATCCTGCTACTTGATTTTCTGTCATATTGATGTAATGTGCTGTAACTCCGTTACGTTATTCATTCCGGTCACATGACATCTATTGCTGTCCATCCGGGAGAAAGATCCTCCTCTGTTGCTCTCCTGAAGGTTTCTTACTTTTTTCCCTGTGAAAGGGTTTTTACTATCTTTATTTGGGGGAGTTTCTCCTGATCCGATGTGAGGTCCCGGGACAGGAATGTTATGTGTACAGATTGCAAAACCCCCCGAGGCAAATTTGTATTTGTGATTTTAGGAGAGTTGACCTAGTCAACTGATGTTTTTTTTTTCTTAGACCGTAGGAATAACATCTATGAATTATGAAAATGCTCGAGGCAAAGGGAAATCATGACCGGCTTTAAAGAAAATAACAGCGTTGCTACAAATGACACTTCAATTTTACGGTATTGTTTGCAGAGTTTCTAGATCTCATGCATTTCATATTCAGACTGAGTGGAGATTTCTAAAGCTGATATGATGCGTTTGAAAACAGAATAAAAAAGCACGACATGCTGATATTCAAATGTCATTACTTGCGCAAATGCTGACGTTAAGCATTCAGGAGTGCAACTCCCCGACCTGCCAGAGGTTCATCTCAGGTCAGTAAACTTCTGCCTCCCTCTTTACATCGTAGGAAACTACAGAGCTCGTTCCGGCCGACACATTGATGCAAAGCTCCAATAACAGTCAACTGAACTCCAAACAAAACAGATTGCACAGAAGAGCATACATCCAGTATTCATAGTCATTTGGAAGAACATTAGGAATTATTCAAGCTTGATAAATAGTGTTGGCTTTCAGGATTAAAGACAAATTATAGCTACAAACATGAAAAAAAGGCTGTGTTTGGGTGCTTCAACAGTATTAAGTGCTTTTCTCTTTTTATGCAGCACTGTGCAAATACCAGTGAGCCTGAGAAGGCATCATGGGATGTCTGTGCACATTCAACATCGAAAACATCACTGCAGCCGCAAATGAGGAGATCCAGCCGACCTGTTATACCGTTATTACCGGCAAAATTTGGACCGGGAAGTCAGGAAAAGGAAATCAGCGCCCTGCTTTCCTCCACCAGTTATTGAAAGTATTTTGAAACCCTCCCAGCGGCTCCGGCTACAGCTGCACAGGAGCCAAAAGTGACCATTTAAATGTGAAGCACATTGATAAGGGGAAAAAAGGTTGGTGTAATCAATTCTAATTATTGAATGAAACAAGTGGGAACACTTGGTTTGAGTCTTTATGAATGTTTATGTGTGATTGGTTTCTACATCGGCGGTCTTGACACCATTATAACTGTGTCGTGAATAACTTCCTTGACCTCAACTACAGTGGAGCATTTGGACTTTCATCTTTGGTCACGCCAACTAGGATCCTTTGTCGTTGTGGACACACAAATTATTCAAATATCCACATGAATATGCAACGTTTTAGCCAGGGAATACAGTACCGAGGTGGTTTACGGGATGTGGGACAGATAGCTTTACTTGCTGCTAACTGTAGCCGCTGTTAGCTCAGTTAGACGTGCAGCCATGCGATATGATGATGATATAGCATGGTATGTTGTCTTGGTTAATGTCACATTGTCTAGACATTTCATACAATGACAACTTTGCATTTAAAATGTCGTAATTGACGAAATGAACAAATACTCCTTCTCGTCTTGTGCACACCCCTTCATATAAAGTGTTACCAAATATGCTTGATTGTGCCCCATAATTGATAATAATACTATGGTGGATTCACAAAATAAATTCCAGTGAATTGTATGGAAGATTAAAAGTGTCAAAATGAAAACAAATGTCACAAAGAAATGAAGTGAAATACCAAACACATTGGGATATGTATTTCCTTTTTATGAGTGCATCTACTCTGTTCAATTAAATAAATTCACTTGAAATATTTTTGTCTAAAATAACTGAATAAATTGTTTTTCATCATGACCCGAATGTGAGGAACAGTTTTTGTTTCCGTGAGAACTGAAACGCACGGTCCATGCCAAATGGAAAAACAATCAACTGTCTATTATTATATTAATATTATTCACTGCATATTTAGTTAAATTTTATTGACTTTTAATTTCAAGTGTTGAGAGATAATTAGTGCTAGTTAGCTTACAGTAAACAAAGTAAAGCATACATAAAAAGAAAATGTGTATTGTATTTTACTTTATTTCTCTGTGCATGTTGTTTTAATTTAGGCATTTTAACTGTTAAATGTTAGATTTGTTTGTTCAGATGAGGGTTAATTTAAGGGGTATTTCTCTCTCTGATAACTGGTCACATGTGGTCAACGTTAGGCTGCAATGTGGGCAGTGAATGCTAGATCCCGGTGACAGATTCCTCGTAATAAAAGAGAAAGTGGCTCCAATCGAACATGTGATGCAGCCGGAGAAAGACTCACAGGCGGTGCTAATTGCGGTCACCACCTCCACAGACCACAACAAAGCAACTGCTTCCTCACAGAGCTTCCACCGGAAAAGAATATAAAAGGTTTTCTATCCTTTATATAACATATATAACCATATTGATCCTGGGAGGTTATATATGGTCAACATCTAAGCCAACTAATGATGCAGAGACCCAAGTCAGCGACTCCACAGAACAACCCTCCTAGCAGGGTCACACGGGGACAAGCCAATCCTTCACCAGCACACTGATTTGTGTTCAAAGCTGTGCTCGAAACAAACATGAAACACGGGATAAAGGTGAATAATTCATGTAAATTGGAAACTGCGCCCTCAAAGCGACTCCCCTAATCAAGTGGACACGTTACATTCCTATAAATGAACACAACCGGTGCGTCGCGCTCTAAGCAGACAACCATGAGAGTGGTTTCCAGCACTCCCACTACAGTAATAAGACACAAATGCAGATAATGTGCTTGTGTGTGTGTGTGTGTGTGTGTGTGTGTGTGTGTGTTTGCGTAATATCGTGCTTCCAGTGCTACAACAGACAAACTCATTGGTCTAAACTGCATATTAGTTGCTCAGGCACTTGTTTTAAGTCATAAAAAAAACAGAATAGGTTTGAAGGACAGGTCGCATCATTTCCTTCTGCTGATTATATCCCAGCATTACAGGACCCTTCCTTTGCTTCGTGTCTCTTAACTCCATGGTGCGGGCCACTTTGAGCCACTTCATTTTCTGGAGACGTCAAAAAAAAAAAAGCCCACCGCTCTGAATTGAGCTCTATTGCTTTGATCTCCGGGATCGGACGTCATTCCCTTCATGACTGATTAAAAAAAAAGGCTTTGTGCGTCGCGTGCAGCGCCCCCGTGTCAGAAGCTGGACTCGGGAACCGTCCTCTTGCGCCCCAGCGAGGTCGTGCTGTACCGGGCCCTCTGCAGGGTGCCGTACGACGGTTTGTCTGTCGTCAGGCTGCGCGGCGGCGCCGGGGCCGCGGACATCCCGTTGCGATGCAGAGACGCTGTCCTGCGCATGCTCTGCTCCGCTTTGGTGGGGATGTTGGAGGAGCTCTGGGAGCGCTTGATCTCCGCCGAGCTTCGTCCCGTCTTGCCGTTCGCCAGCTCCTCGCCCGGATGGCCCGGGCCGTTGGACTTGCCTCTTTCCGCCCCGGTTCCTCCTGCCGCGGCTCCGTTGGACAACGACAGCCTCGATAGGGTCCTTCTGCCTCCTTCCTCGCCTCCTCCCCTCCCTGACTCCCCCTCCTTGGACTTCCTCGAGTCCTTATCCTTCTTCAGGAAGTTACCTTTAAAGAAGGAGAGCAGTCCCTCGTGGTTCTTGGGCACTTCTTCTTTCTTGGTCTTCGAGTTTCCTTCATTTGCACCGTGGTGTTCCTTCTCTGCCCTCTCCGCTTTTTGTCTTCTCAGGGTCCCATCGTGGAGGCTAGGAGTGCTGTAGCTGGGCTGAACTCCAGAACTCCTTTTTGTCTCAGTAGTGTCCTGGGAGGCTTTGGAGGAGCTCTGTCTCCTGGCATCCTTCCTGCTGGTCAGGGTGTTACTAGCAGAGCTACTGCTCATCTCCTCTCTCGTCTGGCTCCCCTTCCTGCGTCTCAAGCTGGCTGTCTTATCTGATGCTCTCCTCTGGCCCTCGGGGACCTGCAGAGAGTCAGGCGGCAGCTCATCCACTGCCCTATTGATGCAACTTAAGCTCCCGACGCTCGCAGATCGAACGTTGGTTGAAGCCCGGGCCTCGGCAGCTTCCTTCGTCCTGCGCGGTTCGCTCATCAATGTTGCGATTGGATCCTTTGTGCACCGGGGCCGCCGGCCAGATTCCAAGTACTGCACCAGCTCCGCAGGGACCGGATCTTGGACAGAGGGAGGCACTGGGTCAGGTTTGCGTCTGTCCTTTGAACCGAAGGACCAGCGCAGGGGGAACACTTTGCTCAGGGTGTCCTTGGTCTTGCTGGGAGCTCTCATGCTCACGCTGCGTCCCTGAAGACCCCTGATGAAGGGCCGGCTCTCAAAACCCCCTGGCGATAATGTAGAGAGGGAAATGTTTTAGCTTTTACACTCAATTGTGACACCTTTGCACAGCATTGATCTTGAAATAAGCAACTAATAAGACACTAAACTGATTAGGGCAAATACTGAGCGTGGTCTTTACCTCTTTCCTCTTTAGAGCCATTTTCAAGGAAGACCGGAGACTCGGGCGAGTCGGGTAAGGAAGACGGGCAGGTGGTGGAGGATCGAGAGACCAGGCTGCCTCTCTTGCTATCCCCTGTCAGCCGGATTAGCCAGTGGTCTGACATCGAGGAACTGGTGGACCCTGTGAGACAAATAGAGGGAAGTGAGGGATCAGAGTAGGAATATAAACCATAAAAGATTTCCCCACCAGTGAAGCCTTGCCCTCCTAAAACTTTGCTGGACTCATTTTAAAAAAAACAACAACGACGAATGTTCGATGAAGCAGAACCAGATGTAATATTTAATGCGTTCTTCTACCGTGTCAAAAGCTTGCACCTATGCTACCCACAATGCAGATGGGCCGCCTACGCTTTAGAAGAGGAGCTGCTACAGAGGTCTGGTAAGATCACTTGTTTCTACCTCCACACCAACAGACATTCTACATCTTCAGACTTTGTTTCATCGCCCTCTGGAGCTACACAACTTTATATAACTTCACAAGACCTGTAAACTAACTTTGATGTGTAAAATCGATGAAGTTTGTCTTTCATCATGGCACGGATGAGCAACAACTTTCTCCAGTTGAACAGCAGCAAAACCAAAGTCCTCCTTGTTGGCACTCATCTCACGGTCAGGTCATAGCCCTCTCCTCCACAGTGACTAATCTGGGAGTCAGGTTTGACCCTCACCTGACCTTGAATGACCACATCAAATACCTGTGCAAAACCTCCTTTTATCATCTCAAAAACATCTCCCTACTCTGCCCCACTTTAACCCTGTCAGATGCAGCTTTATCTTCTCTATACTGGACTACTGTACACTCGTCACTGGGATCACTGGCAAGAACATCCAGAAACTACATTCAAAACAGCGCTGCCAGGATCCTGATGAGAGTCCGGAAATATGAGCACATTGTAACACCAATTCTGCACTCACTACACTCTGAGGATCTTCTGAATGAAAATTGCATTACAAATAAAATGCATTATTGTTATTATTATTATTTATTCAAACAGTTCATCACAAAGTGATAGGTCATTAAAAGTTAAAATAAAAGTTGGCAAAAAACACAAACGCTCAAATCCTTTTCTTAAACAATGTTGCCATTTCAACATGGGGGTCCACAGGGATTGAGTCGCTTCCTCAAGTGGCCGTATGAGGAATGGCAGTTTTCTTGGCTTTATTTTTTCTGCCCCTGGAGGATCTGGAGGATGCCACTTTATTAAATAAACCCAAAAATAACAGTGTGCCAGAATCTCTGACATCAACCTCTCAGCTTTACATTACATTACATTTAGCTCTTTTATCCTGATGTCACTGCTGGCTTGTTGTTGATGAAAAGGTGAACAGCTGTAGAGGAAGTAAAGACGGGGACGCGGCTCCTTGCTTTTCTGGGTCGAGTTAAGTGAAGAGTAGTCTTGCACAGCCAGACCGATCTCCACAGCACAGTGTCAGCGCTGCAAAAAGGTCTGGCTCCCTGTATTTCACAAGAGGGGTATTTACTGACATACTTTATGGTCTGGAACAAAATGATAAAATAGGCTTGTGCTTATTTCAGGTGTCAAACCAAAAACCCTTTTGAAACCCGGTGACTTGACTGTAAGAAAACTCCTTTCCCGCAGCACTCTCTGGCAGGCTCCTACCCACATGGAAGTGCTTTTAACAAAAAGCAGTGCTTTGTGTCCATTATTAGTACCTTATTTATGTTCTCCAGGTCCACCATCATTAAGGTGCTCCAATCCCTTCAATGCATATTCTCTCTCTCACAGAGAGGGAGGAATTTTAGGATGGAGGCTTACAGAAATACATGTAATTGCACAAAGGATACAGAAAGCATATCCTATGTGCACGTTGATAATATGAATCCTTATATTCAGTATATATTCTTGTCTATGAAAGTTCAGGTTACTCAAGGTCAGAATAACCAATAATGAAGCTGCAGTCGTCTCTGGGATATGTCAGTTTGTCTGTTTCTCAAGGGTAGATACACGCCTTGCACTACAGCACCCATGCATGTCATCAGTATATTTTCATTAGGGAAGCAGACCGTTGCACGCCCCAGTCTTGTGAGAAAAGGTGAGTTCATGGGATTCTCCTCCTCCTTGACAGGTTAGAGCCAATTAGATGCTAGGACGATGCGATACGAACCTGTGACGAAACCTGTTTATGAAAGGGCCGCACTTCCGGTTGTTGGGCAGTTGTTCACTCTCAACCTGCGTGTCGACTGGACCGCTCCCTGCTCTTGCAATTACAGCGCTTATACTTTGCTTGTGATGAGAGAAAATAAATCTACCAGACGAGAGAAGTTGTTCGGCTCAATTCTTTTCCGGAGGCTTTATATTTATATACGCTAACAACGTCTTGAATAACGGCACCGACCACGTTATTCTGTATAGATTTTTGTTCTCAACATATTAAATCCTGGTTTAACAATGTCCTCTCTGCTTTTCAAGAACATGTTTGATTAGGTAGAGAGAGTGGGAGATTCGACCCCCACAGACTTTAGACTTAAGAGCATTTGAAGCTTGAAGGAAAAAGGCTTTATAATTTTCACTGCCGCCGTGTGTCTGATTGTCAATGTTTTACGTCTGTGGATCCTTTCCTCAGAAAAAGAAGAATAAACAGTACAATAGTGGAGGAAAATAATGGTAAATACAATACATTTCCACTGAAACGGAGTGTTTTTCTATAACAGCTCTGTGAGCAGCAGTGTCAAGCACAACTGTTAAAAAGCTACAATGGTTCTCACAGTATTTGCACAAATTGCACAAAACAAAATCTGAAAAGTGTATTGCTTTAGTAAGGTGAACAAAAGTCACACTTAATTTAGCTACTTACATCGTACAAATAAAAAATTATTGAACTATAGTTTTTTTATTAAACTAACCCTAAATCAGTTTATTGGGCTGTAGGAAATGAATAAGTATTATATGTAGCTATACTTTTACAAAGAAATTCTGCATTCATCTCAAAATCTACATTTTCACATTTCACATCCACATTTTTTCTTTAATATTTTTACACAGAAGTGGACACAGATGAAGATACTCTAGAGAGCTTGCCCTTTTCAAAGTGGACAGAAAGTACATTATGTCGACCAAATGTGTGCATGTTAAACAGCAGTACAACATTATTTCTGACATGTACTGTATAGTGGAAGTAAAAGCACAGTTCATAATGATAAAAGGTTAAACCTTTAGAGGTCCTCTGACATCTGTGCTATCTGTATGGGCACGCCTTCCCCTGAGCAGCCATGGCCATCATGAAGGTACATATTTATCTGACCTTCACGAGCGTGTGCCGAATTACCATTGAAATCAAAATGTTGTATTCTCCACCCTACTCTACCTTAACATCCCTAATAAACTTCCTCTGCTCGACCGTTTCCTCTGTTCTTCCTGTCTGCCTTTTCATCCGGTAGTTGAGTAATTTCCGAATGCATTTATTCTTCTGATGTAAACAGTTAAGATCTGTTTTTCCATTTGTTTTTTTTTTCCTTTTGTTTTGTTTATAGTTTTAGTTTTCACATTTGTTCTGCATCTGCCATTGCTGCTGACAAACCCAAGACCAGGATGTAAAGAACGCACTCACGTCTGGGTATGGAAACACAGCATGGAATAATAGGTGTCACATTTCAAAACATAAATCACATGAGCACGAACTCAGCATTGTGTGTGGAGATGTTTCACTCGACAGACCTGTAGCTTTCTTTGTGATTCAAGAGCTGGATAACACAATGAGGGCTCTGATTGTGAATCCACTAGTTCACACATTTGCTCTCCCCGCTGTGCAAGCGTGTGTTTGACATTGCTAAGACATGATTCATATACTTTGTGGGGATGTCATTACTTTATTGTATTCCGCTGCTTGAATGCTTTTTTAATGAAGGCGAAATTCTTTGGTGCAAAAGTTGTTTCATTTTACTGATTGAGCGGCTAGCTAGTTAGCATGCTCCATCGAGCTTTCATGCTCACGCTACAGTGGTTGCAGAAAATGAGCCCAACTGTTGGGCTTATATTATATCACTAAAACTACCGACGGGCAAACTTCTGTAGAAAGCAACAAGCGTTGTTGTTTTTGTCCCAGTGGAAACCTTCACCGACAGTATTGTTTAATTTTCCTGATTGAGCGGCTAACTAGTTAGCAAGCTACTCTGCTAACTCCAACGTGCTTTCATGCTCACGCTACAGTGGTTGCAGAAAATGGAAACCCTCACCGACAGTGTTGTGTTTTGTGTGTTTCTGTCCAGTTTGAATATGTGTAATATGGAAGCCCGTTTTCGCAAAAAAAAAAACACAAATAATTATGAGATAAAAAAAAAATCATAATTATGAGATAATAAAGCTACATTAATAGCAATGCTATTATTTGTTGAGCTAAAACATCAACAGTTATGCTTGCACATCGTGTGCATGGTTAGACCGGCGAGGGGATGAAGAGACTTGTGAAGACAGCGCAGATAACAGGAAGGAGAAAAGCCAACGTCACTGAAGCGCATGCACACTTACTATCTCATAATTATTACTTTTTATCTCACAATTTCGACTTTATTATCTCATAATTATGATTTATTTTTTTGTATGGCTTAAACGGGCTTCCATAGTTTTACAATGATCAGTGAGGTAAAAGGGCTGTTTCTGTGCATTCCCTGGTGGCTTTGAGGAGAACATACCTAAATTATGATAATTGTCCACATCCCTGTTGATTTTATTCACGTTTTAAATAAAGCATTTTACATCGTTGAGCAAGTGAAACATTTGAGCTACTTGCCCAAAGGGAAAAAGCTTAATGTCAAGGCCTGATTATGGATTCAAGGAATGAGTGTCTCTTTCACAAAACTCCCTGAACTAGGTACAAATTCAGTTTGTGTTTGAACCCGCATGCTGCAACTCCGAATCAGTATCATAGCAACTCAGAAAGGAGGAAAATACGTAATTGCAAAGAGGGTACCGACTGCTCTCAATGAACAACGAGCCTTCATGAAGAAAACACTCATGTGGTGAACAGCTGATATCTTTATCTCTTGGTGCTCTTTCTCTGGCCAAGGAAAGGCTTTAGTCTGCATCTGTTACTTCCCTTTGCATATAACAAATAAGAGGGTGTGATTATAAATAAATAAAATGTTTGACAGCTTCTGGTGCATTTTCCAGTGCAATGTCGAGAATGTGTGTAACTTTAGTTACACAAAATGATGGAAGGTTTTCTTTGTTTTTTTAGTCTGAATAATTGTATCTCTGAAATATGAAAGCAGGTCAGTCGGACAATTTGTCTTTGTAACGTTTAATAAAATGCAGTCTGTCGTTCCACACAAGCTCCTCACCTACAAGGTGATTATACTATAATAATAATAATAATAATAATAATAATAACTATTCAGTGAAGTGATTAGTAACCTCAGGCACACACACAGCCATGGGCCAGAGGTCATTGCTGATGCACAGGATTAGTAGAGTTAATGACTTTTCTTAATAAGGTTAATGAATCATTGCGACGTCCTGATTATGGAAGACAAATGCTGTTTGATGCAGGGATATTATCATGGAAGAGAAAAATATAAAAAGTAGTGGCAAGATCCATCTTTGAGTGTCAGATCATGCGGAGGATAAAAGGAGAGATATCTGGTTGTATATCCGCCGCACCTGAGAGAGCCAGAGAAGGCCATTAGCAGAATTGCTTTAAACATTAAAGCAATTTCAAGTGAAAAACAACCTTGCCGTTACCTTGACACCAACTTGTGCACCAGTGACGAAGTGAGATGCCGTCTTTTAATATTGCCTAGAGCTGGGGTATTTAATAAAAATGTAACACGGTCCAGTTAGAGAGACTTTCCTCAAGTCTCAAATATATAGACGTAGCTTCAGAGTTGTTGCATACAGATGTTAATATAACTGACCGTAGTTAAAATATAAACTAAATTGTCCTGCAGCTTTAAATTCAGTTCATTCCGGTTTGAAGTGATCTCACCCAAAATCTATATGATATACTATTCTCCTCTTCTAAAGGGGAAATGTGTGTGTGCAGGGACTCGATCTGTGGTTATTCTCGCTCTATTCTCCTCTCGGTTTACATCGTTATTTGGATTCTGATCAAATTGGGCTGTTAGATTGTATTTTCTTATGTGCCTTCACTTTGGATATGAGTCGCTACGTTTGCTCAAAAGAGTTGCGCTTTGTCTCGTAGTTGCGCTTCACATTGTCGCTTTTAATAATCACCACGGTCCCTGCTGAGACATACTGGTTTTGAACTGACCTTGGGGAAAATTAACATATAACAGTCTGTCCATTCTTGATAAAAGGTTCTGGTTTCGCTGTCCACTTTTTGCAGAATGGAGCTGGTCGGTGTGCTTCTTGGACTGGTTGAAAAAAACTGCGCTGGTTGAAATAGAAGGGCTTCATCAAAATGGAATAATTCTCAATTACCTATCGGTTTTATGTCTGGGTCCAATAAAACGCTCTTTGGGTCTGCCTTTTAGTGACCCCTGGCCTCTAGAGCAGTGGTTCTCAAATGTTGGTACGCGGACCTCTGGGGGTACGTGAAGGCACTCCAGGGGGTAGGTGAGATAAAAAAAAAAAAAATCTATTTAAAATTAGCATCCATTAAAAAATACTTTAAAAATTGTTATTTAATAAATATTCAATAAAACATAAGTATAAGTTCATAAACTGAATTTTAGATTAAGTAGGTTATTTAATTAAATTATCCTAAAAACCCAGAGTCTCCCGATATCAGGATGGTTTGACCCAACCTGGCACACGCCAGCATTACGCTGGTAAGCCACCTGAGTTTTTTTAAGAGGAAACTTTCTGAATTCCAGTCAACTCAAGACACAAGGCGTAAAAGCCTCCACGACATCAGCCAAAGCCCTGGAGGCCTCTTATGCGGTATCTTTGCTCATAGCTAATAGCAGCATCTGCACAGACGCAGCGGCCTCGAAGCGCGCATTCAAAAAGAAAACCCCGACGTGACGTGGACTCACTGTGTCACACACAGGGAAGCATTGGCCTGCAAGAAAATGAGCCCTGTGTTGCATGATGTTTTGAACGACAGCGTCAAAGTGATCAACTTCATTAAGTGGCTTGGAGAGCCTCCAGCATGTCTCTTAGAAGCTGGTCGTGGTCAGCTGGGAACGACAGCTTACGGCAAGGATTGGAGTCTGCTGGGTCCATGTCTTGGCCGGTTTGTACTGGTACGATCCACGGAGAGCAGGACCCACAAGCAGACACAGGCGAGGTAGATGCTTTCAGGACAAAGTTTACTAGGCAAACAAACATCAAGAGACAAACCAGCCCAGGACAGGGAGTTGACACAGACTAAATACACAGGGGAACGAGACACAGGTGGAAACAATGAGGGCGGGGCTTGCAATCACACAGGAGGGCGGAGAGACAAGGAGGCCGACAGACACACAACAGAAACAGACAGAACTACCCAGGAGATCTGGGCATGACAATACCATGCCGAATTATACATAATTAATTGCGCTATGGCTAAAAGCCTCCTGCAATTAGAACACAAAAGATCCTGCGGGGGCTTGGACGAGCCTGATCTCCTGATATTTGAAGCGCGAGAGAGAGAGAGAGAGAGAGAGAGAGAGAGAGAGAGAGAGAGAGAGAGAGAGAGAGAGAGAGAGACCAGGAATGAAAGTAGTTTGCATAATGAAGTTTTTTGGAAAGCAAGTCCATGGTAAACGTCGCATGAGACATTTATGTTCACAGGAATGAGAGAGACAGACAGACTGAAGGACATGTTGGAGTGTATGTCTGCCAGAATCCGCAATCTCTTGCATCTTATTCCTATTTCATTATCATTTCTTTAGCCATGTTATATACTATGCCAGTCATAATCAGTTGTGATTTTATTGTTGTATTATTATACTTGGGCTACACATCTTCTCTAGTAAGTCCATTATACTCAAATCCTATTCTAACTCAAACATTATAGGGTTAAGTGGCTGTGTTTGTATATTTACCCATAGTATCAATACTCAAATTGCTTACCTGTGTTATTTGCAGCATATAATAATACTTTGATTTTATATAGCGCTTTTCTGAATACTCAAAGACACTTTACATAGGAATCATTCACCCACTGATGAGAGAAGCTACCATGACTATCTAACATTCATACACTGTAGGCGGAGCTACGGTTAAGGTTAAGTGTCTTGCTCAAGGACACATCGACACGGGCTAGCGGAGCGGAGCCGGGGATCAAACCGCGGATCCTTTGATTGAAGGACGACCCTGCTCACCACTGAGCCAAAGTATCGCTCTATGATATATTATAGGAATGCATGCAGAGTGTGTGTGCTATCAGTTCAGGTGTCCCAGTCAGGAGGCGTGTACATACAATGCAGCAGAGACAAATACTGCATTTCTACACTGAATAAAAGATACTAGTAGATACTCAGTTTTTGACTTAAAACGATGCAACTGTTGACCATTTTGGAATATTATGTATTATTATTTTTACTATAGGTTGCTTCATCATTATTTAAACATTACAGCCTTCGTCTGAACAATAAATTCTTCTGGAAATGTTTGCTGCGTGAAATCGTATTCTATTTTGTCCACAAATGGAAAAGAAGTTATGACGAACAGTCCACTTATTATTCTACAAAACGACACAACCCCATTGAGTTGTTAATTTACAGCGCCCTCATGCTCATAGTGCCAGTACAACAGGGACTAAGGCTTTTGAAGAACTAAGCAATTGACACTTGTGATGAGCTGAGAGAATATTTGCTGGTAGCGACACCTCTACTAAAGGGCCATTTTGACAATACGCATGTAATGTAAATTAACCTCTCTTGACAAAGCCTCCTGGGACACAAAGTGCATGGGCGGCTGACTCCAAATCCATCACACTCGTGCATGAGTATAAATTTAGGATAAGTAACATTCTCAATGAAAATATGGCAGATAGGAAACTGAAACCCTGAGGGGGGGAAAAGTATCTGTCGCCTTGGAGAATGGTTCACATAATTTATCAGTGTTTGTCTGGGTAGCTGTTATTTCGACATGCACAGATTTCGCAGAGCAGTTCTGAGACAGAGGGTGTGTGAGGAGGATCTGCAGATGGATCAGGCCACAGGTAAAATGTCTTCTGATGAGGGGTTGGCTCAACTACAGAGCAATTTATTCTCTGATTACACCCTTTTCGCATTATTCTCCCGGCGGAGATAATGATACGTTTGTAAGATGTCAACGATGTGGCTCACCTGACTGGTTTAATCAGCTGAACCGCAACTCTATAAATATATGAGCAGTGTGTGTTGTGAACACGTAATTTCAAACGATTAATTCCTGTTTGCTAGTCATTGGACGTCCTCCTACCTCTGACGGAGCAACTGGCCGACCATGGAGGAATGGTGTTACGCCTCTGGTAGAAAAGGATGTAGGCTCCTCTGGTGCACACTTCCTCCTCTGGCACCAGGTCCACGCTGCTGTCGTCGTAGCTGTACCACTGCGCGTCCACTGAGTTCCTACAGAAAGCTGGATTGGAAAATGACATCAGCATTTGTCAAACGCAATTATGAGAAAGTGCTCACATCAAGTGGAGCAAAACTTCAAATCTGCTGCGTAGAGGAAAAGGCTGAAGTGGTTTCATGGGATTTGTTGAAGCCAGACTCATTCCTTCGTGCGCATCATAAATGAGCAAACTTAATGTGTTTGAGAAAGCGGTCCAAACTTGTCATGAAGAGACTTAGATACGTGATATTACATAAAACCAATGCAGCTATGTAGTACGGAGTGATGACGCAACACACAACTCCCAGGTGAGAATTCAGCCAGAGACAGGAGGCGACTGTCAAGCAAGCTATCATGGAGACGACTGCTTTCCTTTCCTCATCTCCTGCTGTCTCCGGTTGTCCTGGATGTTCGCCTCCGTGCTGCGGCTCTGCACAACCCGTACCAGGCAATTACCGACCTGGCTTTGCCTCACCTGTTTGTCAAGAATCCCAGACTGCAAGTGACTCGATCTGAAGGAATGTAAGACTAGAAATGGCCCCAGAAATACTTCCCAAATAACTCCTCACGAAGGACCATATAGTAGATATACCTTTACCTTGATCCGTTACTGGATGCTGTAAGAGGAATTAATGTTACGGTGATGCGTAATTGATGAGTCGTTTTGTGCCGTCTGCAGCTTCAAAGTTAATCAGGAACGACTCATAAAGGAAGTGTTCAGTATGATCCATTAGCAGATATAAATGAATTATTACCTAATGACTTATACGGATCTCCTAGTCGGTTATCTAGTTACTGATCATGATCCACTATATAGTCCTTCATTAGGAGTTATTATGGGAGGACTTATTAATGATTCAAGTTATCAAGTTTGGTCCTCACTAGTTTCGCAAATAACTAATCGTTTACTAATCATTCGCAATTAAAGCATTTGATTAAGAGTTTACTCATTAACTAATGGTTCAATAGCATTAAGATCCTCATTCTGCCCTCATTTGTTTCATGGTAAATTCTTACATTGTTGTGTGCCATATTATAAATTATGAATGATATTATCTTGTAGTTCTGTATGGATAATAATAAAATGAAATAAAAAAGCCAGTGACTTCAGCATTACGGTGAGTTTGACTCATTCGTGGCCAGAGTGTTCCTCCACACTGGCACTGCTAGCGCCTGAATGGGTACTGCTGGTAATTACTGAAAATCTATCACACATGCAGGGACTTACTCTACTTGCAATTACTACTAGAAGTCCCAAATTGTCAAAGAGTTGTAGTAAAGGGCCACTTTTAGACTTTTTAAGCTTTTTATTCAAGCGGATAGTCTGGGGGAGATAGCAGATTCTGATTGGCTGCAGGGTGTCCATCAATTCCAGATAAAGGACACATACTCAAGACAATACACTTTTGAAGAATGGGCAAGAACAACGGCTCAATTTGGCTGCTGATGAGAGGATGACATCATCTCTATTGAACAGGCCTAATATATGTTTGGCCCGTCCACTGCTTGGCCTAAATGAACACTTCAAGACGCGGTTCTGCCCGTGACACGGAGCTGAGACAAGTGAAATGATCCTTGTAGGTTCGTGTCACGTTGTTTATAGTATCAAATCAATATTGAGAGTTTTGCGAACAAATGTGTTCTGTAGCGATTAGAATAGTGTATGATATGTGAGACAATCACTTATGTTTCCCGTTATATAAAACCAATAAACCGGACTATCTTATGTATGAGTGTAGTCCTTCAGTGCCTAGTTCCCGGTACTCCATAGGATGCCGACTGTAACTACACTGCCCCCTGAACACAACATGAATACTGTATCAGATCCATACCAGTATAATGTCCTCCGTGCATGCCTCCATGGTGGTTACACACAGCGTAGAGGTCGTACAGATAGTCGTAGGGGAGGATCAGCTCGGCAGGTTGGTGGTGGCCTGACGGCAGCTTCCAGGGCGGTGGCCAGGCTCCTAAGTTCAGGTTCCTCATGCTCTGACTCCTCTTCACCACATGGGGGGCCATGTCCAAACCAGTCAGGGGGAAGCGCACCAGAGTCGACAGCTTGTTCCTTCGCTCGCCTACCTGTTTCAAAAGGTTTGCATTCATATGTGCAGCTATGAACAATAACACACATGTTCATGTGACAATCTCTGAGGAGCGGAATCGAACAGAAATCAACTGATCGAGCAGAAAACAAATAAAAAATGACATCCAAGACTAATCACAAGGGGAAGAAAACTTTCTCTATAGGTTAAAACCTTCGAGCATGTTCATGCACTTTTGACCCCGACCCTCACAGAGATGTTGCAGGAGGACCTTAGCATAAAAAGAACATCAGCTTGTGACTTTCTGTATCACTTCAGGGTCTGAATTGATTTTTTAAGAGAAGTGCAGTATCGATTTTCCCTCCAAATCATTCTTCAATATTGAAGGTTCTTCCCCCTCTTGGGGCTGTCACCGGGTCATAATGGAAAGTGCTGCATGCCCCCACAACCTGTGTTGTGTGGGCTGCTGGCTCCTGGATAAGTCTCCAGTGCAGCTCTGCTGGTCCTCGGCATGGAGTCCAACAGAGTGATTGACTGAATTCTTACCGCAGAGGCTGAGAAAAATCCCATTGGCATGAAATGATAGCGTTGCAGGGAAGTGGCTGATGGCCGGGGTTTGATCCAGTTGGCCTGCCTGAGCTCAGGGCGCAACATGGTGCCACCTGCTTGTCAGATGAGGCAGAGGGGTGCCAATTTAGCACTGGGCAAAGGGAAAGGTAGAGCTCTGACTTAACCTTGGCTTCAAAAAGGATTTTCTTTGTACGTGTCATGTCAAAGAGTCAGAAGTCGTGAGGGAGGTAGAGCGGAGGCCAGCTGGATAATGCCTTTTCAGGCAGGGCCGAATGTGAAATAAAAATGCCCTGATTGGCCTTGACCATCCTGCAGGGACATACACAGATATATTGATGGGCAGTGACTTCAAAAAAGAAAAAAAGGGAACAACACAGTCGCACAAATGCTACCCCTTAACAATATACATGGATCTAACACTGACCAGAAGGTACTGTATCTTTAAAATAAAGAAGAGAACATTATATTATACTGTATAATTTAGCCAACAACTAAATGTGATATACCCTTGTTGTAAATCTGTGTCATTTAAATTGGGGGACTCACATCTGACGCTCCTTTGACTGTGTCCCTTCCAACACTCACAGTCAGAGGATGTTGTGTGTGTACAGATTGTAAATCCCTCTGTGGCAAATTTGTCATTTGTGATTTTGGGCTATACAACATACCGTAAAAGTCGGGTTACAAGCCGCTACTACCTTCGGTCAGTGTCCCCGTTAGATCCCTGTTGTAGCCAGCTGGCGCTCCTGCTAGCGCTCCACTAGCTCTTCGCTAGCGCTGCTGCTGCTAGCTTGCTACAGCGGGGACACCCACCGGAGGTAGGAGCGGCTTGGAACCCGACTTTTACGGTAAATGTAATTGAATATAGAGGGGTGGACGCGGAGCAGAATTGTCACAAAACTCCCTGAAGCGAAATGCTGATTAAGACAGAGATATTGATCATAAGTCAAGATGGCGCAATCACCCAAATATGTCTTGATTCTCTGTCCGATTCTGCCGAAATCATGGTGTCATTTTTGGATCAAAACCTGTTCAATTAATCGTACAATCCCGCTTCTCACCCCTACATTTCAAGGATTAGACCATTTCTCCTAAAAATGTACAAGACGTTAGCCACAATTTCATAAATAGTTGATTTGATTACTCTCCTTGATCTCTCTCCCTCTCTGGAATCAGCAAACATCTCACGTGTCCAACTCATCCAATTCCTCCAAAAACATTTCATCGAGCTTGGCTTTCCCACACTGGCCAAGATAGTATTGATCACGTACAAATCCCTGAGGTAGTTATCTTTCAGATCTCTTCTTGCCCAACGCCCCTTACTTCACCCTGAGATCCTCAGATGCCACTGTGGAACGACCTGCCTGAAGAGATCATCTTTAAAATCAATTTTTTTAAATTGCTTCTCTGTGATATTTTTTTGAGGTGTTTGGGTCATTTTTGTTTAGTTTTACTGTCAGTGTTTTTTATGGGTTTAGTATTTGGCTTTGAGTTCATGTCATTCTCTTTGTGTTTTAAATGTGTTCTGTTTTTGTTGTAAAACACTTTCTAACAGTGTTGTGAAAGGTGCTATATAAATAAAGGCTGTCATTATTATCACTAAAATTATACAATAGAGGCCAGAGGCATCTGGAACATTAATTGGTTGGGGTTGTGTTAACACACGGAGAATTAAAAGTGTGTCAGCCCAGTGTTTAACAAGTATGAACACCAAGATATGTGAGGGTATTGTGATAAAAAAGCAATTACTCAAATACTAATCTTGAAGCACACAGACCATAAATACAAACACAAATATAGCCACACACACACACACACACACACACACACCATCATAACAGACAGTAGAACAGCTTTTCCTCCTTGAATCAGTCACTCAAGCTTCTGCCTATCGCACAGACGATAACATCAACGGCGCAAAAAATAATTCCCGCGACATTTAGAACATTTATACATTTGGTTCGGAGAGGCACTTAAACCACGGCAGCTACTGTGTGCCGGGCGTGAGCGTGGATACTAATGAGTCCCCGGTGAATGCTACCGCGGTGCAGTCTGTGCCAGAGAATGAAAGAGAGGGTGTGTGAATGTGCTTTTGCAGGCGGACGGCTCTTATTGTGGGCGCTTATGACTGCCAGAGAAAAATAATAATAAATAAATAAAAAAACTTTTACACAGCAGTCACTTGAACTGGTCGTGGTAGGGAAGAGCACAGGTGTTTCAAATAACGTTAACGATGGCTCTGCTCTCATCAAGCGTCCCGGTGAGCCCGGACCCTGAGACTGAAGCCGCCCCAGTTTCATGAATCACACCTGTGATTTCCCCACCGTGACATGTGACAAAATGTCTAATTACTTCCAACACCTGCTCAGAATTAGCGTGGGAGCACAGCTTCCGGAGAAGGCTGCGCCCCGAGAGGTTGTGGTTCTACCGGGAGGCTTCAATCGCTGCTCACGTTGGCACAGCTTACACGTCAGAAAACACGGGGCGGCGAGGGAAAACTCAACGTCAAGGAAGGGGCTTTCAACGGATGAGTTTCAAGGATGCTACGTCGTCGAATCCCGCCGAGGGACTGTTCCGATGTCGAGGATCCTTCTGATTATACAGAGGGCCGATTCCTTCGTTCGGAGGACTACATGCCAGATATCGCCAATCCAGTTGATGGATCTGTGTTATTATTTATAATATAACCATTATTGTATTGCCCTCATAGCCCGCGGCTACAGCAAGAGCACTCGTATCTGCAGCGTGCATGAGAGAGAAAAACGCTCCAGCTCTGCCTGCGGCGAGTGTCATTGTCATTCGTGAAGTATCGGTGCTGCTGATAAAATAGGCAACTGAGCTCCTTGAGAAATCTTTCTACGAACACCAGCAGAATGTTTCACTCGGCTTTTGTCGTCTACAGCTGCGTTCAGAAAAACTCAAACTGAGACGTGGGATTCACCACTATCTTATTTCTGCAGCTGAGGTCACCGAGGTCGTTGAGGGAGCTGTTGTGACTTAAATAATGCATGGTGATCAGGGACAATCGGGTTACTAGAAGGTATGATCTGATGATTGGGACATGCCATTTTGTTTGCAACCTTGCTGGAAAGGTTCTATTTTGGAGCCCAAAATTGCATCTATCTGGGCGACAAGTCTCCCAGTGCAATATCTAATGTTACTTTTCTGTCCCTAATGCATTTCTCGCTCAACACTTACCTCCCCCTCACTTATATCCTCTCAAACTGTCAGAGCCCAAATCATCATTGCCCGCAGAATATTTGATGCAGCAATTACTGAGAGCCTTTTTCAGACATTGAATTGACTCAGTTGTTGATCATGTTGTTACTTTCACTTGCAGCAGCACAACAAAACACAATTACGCAGAAAGCAAGGGATGAAATTTCAAAAGTTTCTTTAGAGGCTGCTTTAATCGTTTTTTTGGCGGAGGGGGAATACCCCCAATACGCTTGTAAACACAATATTGATTTTTAAAGCTTTCATGGGAAATGTGTTCACAAACATTGGCCTTTTCATATATATATATATATATGTAGTGGGTGTTTGTCATTGAGAGTGACCCCTCTCACGTCCCACTAGTCATTTGATGAATTGTCAACTGAAAACCATCGACCTGTGCAGCTTTAAGAGGTAAATGATTCGATGCGCGTTTAACCAAAGTGCTTGTTTTATCCCCGGAGGACACTCTCGGGCGCACGTACCTGTCGGAAGCGCTTGAGGTGGAGGATGAGTATGTCGGGGAGAGTCCACAGGCTCATCTTCACCATGCCCTGCTGGAGCTGCTTACAGTGCGGACACTTCCAGGCGTCGTCCGGGGCAAGCTGGAATCAGTCAAAGGACCCATTAGACGGTGAATTACATCAAATTCGTAGCAGAAACTTAACACGTTTATTGATATTTGTGGTTATTTCATCATGTAGTTAGGGGTTCTTGTTCTATAGTGCAGACTGAGGACTCTGCAGAGGAGGAAGTGCAAGAGTCCTCCCACCACTCGGGTTAAATACTTCTCGCAGTAAGTATTTGCTCTTCACACTGCTCTCAGAGGTTGACTTCCTTGAAAAGATTCTATCAAAAATGAATACCCATGATTAAAGCTCTTTGTTCTAGCAAAAATCCTGCCTTTACCATGACACAAGTATCCCTTTTCTATATCGGTCTGTTGTTGCTATAGTTGCTCCGTGGACTTATTGTTACCCTTCCAAACCTCCACTCCACCAAACAAGTGTTTCTTTATGACACGGGATCAGGTAATTGAATTCCTCGCCTCGCATTGCTGCGTCACTAAACCAAATGTAATTAGCGTGTGGGCGCTAACGGTCCTTTCCGTCAGCAGCAAAGCAAAGTGCTGCTTTTCAGTGGGTATCTCTCACAATAAATGGCTGAAATGAATACTCGCTCTACTACGTTTCCGATGAGGGACATGATTGTCAAACACAGGTGTGATTGCCATAATGGGGGGAAGGAAAAATCAATTCCCTTGATTGTCCCCTTGCTCTCACTTGAGTCTCACTCATAGCGCCTCCCACTTAGTGTAAAGAGTCAAGGGGTAATCATGGCTCTTTAAAGTAGACGACCATTGCAGTCATCTGAAGTGTCAACAGTAACCGATGCTGCAGCTGGATCGCACGTTGCTAATGGTCTTCCTCTGCGTCGACACAAGCAACGAGACGGGCCACGCTTTGCCAGCAACTGTTATTAAAGTGTTGCTCGAGCACTCGTTGATGAAGTGATGACGTTGAATAGCGCTGGGAACTGGCTAATTGTATTTTTACATATTTTTTTCCGATGGAACAGAAAAGCATGAAACTCAATCATAAGATTCTTCACCGGCTCATTGCAGCGTTGTAAAACCGTTGAGACCAGATCAACTTTGATTTGTAGCTTCACGCCCGGCACACAGTGGCCTCTCGAGAGGGTGACGTGGAATCGTCTTTTCATTGAATCGTATCGCAATGACATCTAGACATTACATGTCTGATCACATTTGTACATTGCATATTGTAATAAACAAAACCTATTCTTTCAAAACACGGCGTGAAATATTTTGAAGGAATATCATCTTTAGACTGCGGTTTTGTTTTTACATCACACTCTACATTACCTCTCAGTTCAACTCGATCAACAAATGTGTACATAAAGGAAATATAAAAAAAAGTTGTCATTTTGCACTATACTTACACAATTTGAAAAAAGGTTCAGTACTCTGAACCCATTTTACCGTGACAAATTCCTTCTACAAGAAAAGCGACATGAAAATAAATAAGAGCATCAGTCTCCCACTCTGACCTCTTGCAGCTCCACTCTCTGCAATGTTCCATACTTTGTAGCTTTGCAGGGATTTATGTCCACCTGTTGCCAAATCTCTTTTCATTGCCCCATTTGCTGGGGCTAGAAAGAAGAAGTCACCTTCGCTACGAGTTCAGGCTTGAGAAGAGCACGCAGCTCAGAGACGGTACACCTTGGAAAAGGTCACGGCCACTCGGAACAGGAACCGGACGTACGACTAAACTATGGCTAACGAGAGCAAAAGGAGCAACGGGATGACTAATATGTTTTTCTCATGAGTGAGTAGCTGTTATTTTAGAAGAGCACTTCACCCATTTAACAATACACGCCTACGCTGTCACATCCCTGAACATGAAATAACACCCTTTTTTTTATTTCACACTATTTCTTTTTGTTAAAAACCTACACACATTACAACTCCTTGGGGATTCGGGTGCAGTAAGGATGATTAATGTGGCCTCGAGCCACATAAATCATCACAGTAAGCTTGCGTCTTTCTAACTCCACGACCCCAGACCTTTTCATTTTCAAACTTTTACATTGACTCAAGTGACGCCATTGACGCAATTCATCAGATTCTACATAGCTCCATCTGGAGCAACACAAAGGTTTTATGCTACTTCTCCCCCACATATTCAGAGGTACGGTCCTAGACCTGGAAACAGAGTTTCATCTGAAATATTGGTGGAGTGCCACTTAAAATGCAGCATTCATTTACAGCTTTACCGCAGCGTTAATGGCTGTTTCAGTTCTTTTTTTAATTTATTTTACAACTTGTATAAATACAATGAGAAATAAATATGATCATCTCAACAGGTGTATCACTTCATCTTAAACTGTATTCTGAACCAACAATCATAGAAAGAAAAGAAATAAACAACCAAGAGAGGATTTGTGATAAGGACTTTTGCAAATGTAGAATTTCCTCGGCATCTGGCACAGGAAGCCACTCCAACACAGACAGATGGCTGGGTTTCTACCGGCTGTGAACGACGGCCTTTTGTTCTCGTTCTCACCTGCTCTTCTTTGGTATACAGCTGAAAGCACTCGTCCAACGTACAGCTGTGCTGCTGCAGGTGCTGCTGCTGCTGGCTCCTCACACTCTCCGCGTCCTTGACCACCTCCTCCTGGATGCTGCCAAAGAGACTGGAGACACACACACACACGCACACACACACACACACACACACACACACACACACACACACGGTTTACTGACACTCAGGAAGCCCTGCCCTCTGCCTCCATGTTTGTTTCCACTATGTCCGCTGGAAGTTGAAATGACTGATGCTGACCATTCTTTGGTCTTGTTCTCCCACTCAATGACGACCTTCAGGTGAGGAGGTCCCCCGGGGCCGCAGAACTTCAGAGCTCTACAACACAGCAGGAGACAAAGCACAGATACACATCTTATGAGTTCAAGACAACTCGGAAATTAAAAATGTTCACACCTGCGAGAAGAAGCACAATGGAACGCCAGTCGGGAGCCGGAGTTCCTTCCTGTAAAGTCGACTTTACGAAGATGTCACGCAACGATTGAGGCACTCACACACACACACACTCAATTGTTGTGTGACATCTTCGGCAACAGACCGGCAACAGCGGTAATAAATGGGGCCATCGTGCACAGGTGAGATCTGACTTCACATTACGTAACAATATGCAATGTCTGATGCTGAGCCATTGTCGTGTTATTAGACATGAAGAAACGTATGATGGCCTGCGTGTGTGCGGCGAGATGTCACGGGGAGCCGACTGTTCGTCAGGCGGCAGGCATGAGTACGAACGGTGAACGAGAGCGTCTTGCTGCAGGTGTTGCATAATAAATGGTATTGGACGACTAGTTGAATCTGGAAGATCTCATTTCCGAGCTCTTTTATGGAGGGCTGATCTTCAGTTTAGCTCAGTAGAACGGCAGCAGACGTTAATGCCGAGCTCCTCAGCTGCATGCTCTTTATCACTCAGGAAATAAAAGGCACTCTGTCAAACCTTTACACTCAGTTCCTCGTAATCCTCTCAGGTCCATTTGCATCTGAAAGAAATCACAGCCTTTTGTCTATTGCACACCAAAAAAAAGCTGTCCGCCATGGGTTCTGAATATATGAGCAATCATCTCTAATCACGTTTTTAAAGGCAGGGTTGGCAATCTCCATACATCTTGACAGCGATCAATGACTCAAACGCCATGACGAATGAAGTGCGACCGCCACAGGACGGTAATACGCCCGTCCAATCATTTCCTCTGTCCCGAATGGATGATCCGTCTACCTGCTTTCCAGTGCTTCCAGCAAACAACTGTGTGCACTAACATGTTCGGCGTTAGCGTTTATGATGATACCTTTGGGGGAGTGGCACGGTCAGCGCTGCCGACTTGGCGACTTTCTCGCTGGAGTTCGTGACTATTTGAGCTTCTGCTGGGTTGGGTTTTTCAAAGGATCTTTAAAAAAAAGGATAGGGTTTTTGTCTGTGTGTTTACTGCCTTATGTGAGTGGCCAATGCACCTTATAAGTGCATTGTTGTTATCAATCCGACCTCAAGGCCATGTGGAGTAGTCAGTGTTTCAGTGTGTACTGTATTATAGGACGGGCGTGCCATTATGTGCCGACTGACTGTGAAGCCACGCTGTTGTTAAATGTGTTAAATGCGTTGAACAGAATCTAGGTGTTTTGTCTTTGTGTGAATTGTTCGTGTGTGTGTGTGTGTGTGTGTCTGACCTGTCGACCGCCGGGTGGTACAGCGGCCTGCTGTCCTGTGGGGACAGGTAGCTGTTGGCGGCCGATCCTCCCACCACTCTGATCTTAAACAGCACGCCAGCGTTCTGCAGAGGAGATAAAAAACACACATTAGTACAACTGAGTCTTCAAAGAGCTCCTTGTTGCTCAAGCGGTAGATAAATGGCGGCGTGCAGTCGGGTACGACTCCATGACCGGCAACGAATGAAGACATTTATTTTTCTTCAGTCAGTTTTGAAAGAATACCTCAAAATGACCGCTTGTACGTCAATGTGTCCCCATGAACTGAAGATGAAAAGAATTAGAAGATCCCTGACGAATTGAATGAAATTGAGGTACGCGTTGTGTGGGAGTTTGTTGACAGATGTTTTTAGATAGTTTTGCTGTTCATTTCATCAACAATTTACTTCCTTTTTTTATTCGTAATTCACTGTGGAGGCATAGAGGGGAAAAGCTAGGTTGTCCACAGTAAGTTAATGATAATAAGTGAGTAATTGATCAACAAATGGTCACTTTAAGAGTGAAGTATTCTTTGAAACCAATAACACAGGCAACATCCCACTCTTTATCCAGGACTGATCCAGGACATTTTTAGTGATGATCCAGCTGATGTGACAGACGGGTATATTTCTTTGTGCGGAAGTCTGATTTTCAAAGAAGTGCAGAATATGAGAATAGCTAACTAAATAAATATGACATCACGTCTTACTTTCTTAAAATGAATGATGCCAAATTGATCAAAGAATAATGCAAACACACACACCTGTAGATGGAAACAAAACAAGCTGGCAAGCATTAAATGAAATGAAATATATTCAACCGTTATGTAAAGTCATCGCTAATATGATCCTGAACATAACATATCCCTTTCAGATGACGTTTTTGGTGAGCTCTAATACATAGTCTAGTCGTTCATCAGCTAAAGGAAAATAGAAGAACGTTTAGATATTTTTCCCAGGACTTTTGACTTTTTCTCTCATTTTCAATGTGTTTCCAAAGCAGGTCAACTGTGTTCCAGGTTTTCCAGAGCTACCATCAGTGTGATTACAACCGGCTTTCCCTGAGGACAGACGAGTCTGGATAACACATTCTGCAGCATGGTGTCCCTCTGAAGCCACAGCTCAGGGTTAAGAGGGACGAAGAGCCGGCGATGTGAGAAATGTCACACAACGTTCTGACGGGAGATCATAGGGAAGTGTTCCTTTTGTCTTCAGAGGTTGTCGTTATCTGAGATGATGAATCGTTCTGCCCTTCCCTGTTTGTGCAGCGCCTCGCCTCGTAAACACTTTGTTCTTCATGACATTTCACCTGCATACTACGTTTTTATTCGTTTAATGTAGGCCACATTCAATTCAAATGTTAGCATCCCGACATGTTTTGAAGTGCAAACAGCTGCTGCCGTCATTTATTATATTAATAACCGCATTATCTTGCATTCAGCACTAATTTACTGCATTTCATGTCCAGAGACGTCTTGTCTCTCTGTGTGTATGTGTGTATAATACATATCACTCAATCATGGCCCTCTTTATTTGTACTTTTTAAACACACATATGTTGTGATTCACATAATAAGAATTGAATATTATTGATAATATTGAATTACATTATATAAATAATGATTTTCAATGTTATAATAGTAAATTACGACCTTAACGAAGCATTTGCTCTGTATTTTTTTATTTTACACCAGAAATGTGTCATTTAAACGGAGAGAAACAAGCCTAATGGGTAATGGTGTAAAAGCCTTTTGAATGGACCTAATGGACTTGGATAAGTAATTTAGAGTTACTTAACACCTTTCAGAAAATTTTTTTGCATTTGGACAACATCTGAGTGCCGCGTAAACCAAACAACGCTCTAATTTGGGGTCTGAATCCTGCAGGATCTACACGGAACATCACTCCACGGCCCTGGCTTATATCTATATGTCACGCAACTAGTCCCTGGAAGAGAGAAAACACATCAAGGCAAGAGAGCGAACGCATAGTTGCTAATACGTCCATTTGGAGTGGAGCGGCGTTGGAGCGGAGCGACTACAGCCGTGCATTCAAATAAATACATTAGCTGGTTATTAGGCACCTAAAGCAGCAAATGAAAGAGGAATAGTCTCTCTTATCAGACATAAGGGCCTGGGCGAGCGTTTCAGATGGTCTGCCTATCTATTGGAGTATAACGCTCTTAAGGTAATGAGTAATTACATTAGAGTTCGGTACACTTTTTGAATGAACTTCGGAGTGTTAAGGAATGGAAAGCTTCGAAGAGATAATCCGTGATCTGCATTGAATGAGAGCGTCAACACCAGTGAGGAAACCCAGGGGTCTTTTGATTGAGTGAGAATCTGAACATGCAAAGCCTTCATCTCCAGAAGTAATCTTTCATTTGACTGCGACTGACTTACTCCAGCCAGCGTTTGGTTTGTCTGCTCTGGGCTACCGTAGAAACATGGCAACAGAGCTGACCCTGTGCATGTCGATATGAGCGGCCCATTCTAAGGGAACAAAAACACCACAATTCTTATTTTCAGGGGATTGCCCACTAGAGAAAACACATTTATTTATGGCTTATTCCACTTCTGCCATAGATTCCCCTAAATGCAAACACACACTGTTCCTTGAAGCAAAAGTTTGCATCAGCCTGAGAGGAATCAGTACAAACTAGCGAGACCCAAAAGTGGCCACGAGAATTTGAGAGCGTTGCAAAATCTATACACGGTTATAACCGAGGTACTATTTATGGGATATTTTAACATCAATTCAGAAGACAGAATATTTTGAAAGAACTTCAAGCTAAGTATGAATTCCCACCTCCAACAGATCCATAACTCCTCATCAATAACATAACCCTCCAGGACTTATGTAATATTCAGTAAAAGATCTAAGAGTATGTTTACACCTTGTAACCGGTCTGCATGACCACAGACAGAAAAAACTAAACAATGCACCCTCTATTTTGAGAGGTTAAATCCTTTAGAATCTCAAAAATGATATATCACTATCCTAGAAAACTTTAAAAGAGAGTAAAAAAAATCCTGGTGTACGTTATGACCTGTAGTATAACACTCTGATTGGGAAAAGGATTAAGGTTGAAAACTGAATTAGGAAAACGTCTCTGAGAGGATTTGGAATCAGCTGAAAAGCAGCAGAAATGAAGAGGAACAAATACTTTAACGTATATGTTAAATGTTATTTCCCTTCTGTTATCATAAAAAAAAAAGGTTTTATTTATACAAAAGCGTCCTCTGACATGTCATGGGGGAACATTCTGGTGAAGGTAAAAACAATTTCACCTCTTAAAGTGGTCATATACAGAAAGCCTGTACGGAAGTTTTCCAACACATTAACAACAAACTTCACCGCTCATTTCACTTTGAAACATCTCCACCAGCCCGGGAAATTTGGCACAGAGCGCCCACGGGCCTCAGCGAACAACCCGGTGCATTAGCACTGTCGGTCGACTTTGATATTCTCCTCTCTTTTACGTCAGAGCTGGCAAAGTGGAGCGGGGCTTTCTGGCATGCGAGTCAGTCGGTGTTCTGCATCCGGTGATTGGGAGGTGATTTGTTTGATTCTATACCCGCCGTTCCAGCTGAGCCCTTTATGCTGTGATGAAGGCCCTTCAGGCCGAAAGCTGAAAATAAAGTGTTCTCTGCACATGTTCAAGTGTGCGGATATCTATTCCACCGGCATGCAAGGCAGGAACATCTCGTGTTTTCCTTTTTTCATTCCCCGACAGGAAAGTTGTATTTCGCTAAATAAACCTGTGGGTGGCACCAAAACATTGCACAAAAAAAAAGAAGACGAAGCGGGGAGAATTTCTACAAATTAACTAATGAAGGATTATCTTATCTGAACCAAAGTTCTGGCGCACTTTCTGCCCATCAAAGGAAATGGAGAACAGAAACATTGTTGTTTATTGTATAACAATTTGTTTTTCCTTTCAGGAAGGAGAACAGAATCAGCAAAAAGATGAAGCCCTGCTCCCTTTGGGTATTGATGGCCTTTTCAGCAGAAAATATCCACTCGATCTACAACCAAAAGGCCCTGGTGATTGTGCTGATTAGGAAATAAATGTTCAGCGAGCTCGTATCTGTTCAGACCGGCTTGGAGGAGGCGACTTAGAAACCGAGATGTGGATCAGTAAATAACAAGGTGATATTTCTCTTCTCTCCTCCGCCTCAGTTCTTGTCTGGTGAAGCTTAAAAGCTGCTCGCTGTGGATAAGGCCACCTCAAACACTGCCTGTCACCATGGTGTCGCCCGTGGCAACTCGAGGGCCGGCGGCGGGGACATAGCGAGAGCCTGAGCGGGCGAGAGTGGAGAGGCGGGTTTTAGGGCTCGTGGCCTGAAGTTAGAGATTCGCTTGTGGCTTCGCGGTGCGAAGTGGGTGACTATTCAGGAAATGTAGCAGTAATTGTACACATTTTAAAAATAGTACGATGATATTATAATCTGCCTTCTTTCTCCGCTCACCATCCGGAAACATAGAGCTTCCTTTATAGCGGTAAAGAGGAGGATTTGTGTCACTGGATTCTGAGTGGGCGGTGACATAATTAAACATACGCTCAGCACATAAAACCATTATTACGCTCTCACGGAAGGCCTGGACTGTGTGTGTGTGTGTGTGTGTGTGTGTGTGAATGTAATGTCCTGGGGTGTGTTTAATCAGAGAGTTCATTCCATACTAGGAGTGTCTGAATGAACTACAGGACATTACATTTGAATTGCATTAACCAGGTGTGACAACGAGGTATTTATTGAGAAAAAAAAAGAACTAAAGTAGTTAATAAATTATTAGCCAACACAATGCTGTAGTCATAGAAAACTTTGAGCTTGATATGTGACTCTGACATTTGTACACAGGCAATGAGAACTATTTAATCCAAACACAGAACCCAACCGTGATGAAAATTGATTACATTTTTAAGGACTCTCGGCCTTGCACTGCTATTTTAATTTGCTGCACTGGAGTCGAGGGCAGAGAAAGAGAGTGAATGAAGGAGAGAGAGAGAGACCATTACCTGAGCCTGGGATCCATTCAGCATCAGATAATAGAGCTTGCTGAGGATGCTCTGCTGCAGCTGCTCCCAGGAGACGCTCCTGTCCTCGCGCATGAGGAATGGAGGCCCAAACCTGAGGGAGGAGAGGAGAGAAGAGGAGAGGAGAGGAGAGAAGAGGAGAGGAGGAAAAAAAAGGAGAGAGAGAGAGAGAAAATGACAAAGATTGGTAAACTCGGAACGTCATCCACACTGGAAAACATAAATTAATTTCAAAGAAATTTGTTCCGGTGTAAAACATCTGTCATCCGTCGAGCTGCCAGCCGTCAAGTGCATCAAGGCTCCAGCCCTGACAGCCTGAAGGGACATTATGCGGGTCAGGGGCCAAATAAATGTGAGGAACCAGTCTTTACATCATCAATGCATCGATGCCTCGTAATGTGTCGAACTGGAGGCTGACTGCACAGCAGTGGGAGGTTAATGGGAGACGCAGTTGTGCGTTTGCTAAGTACTTCTCTCACAGGTTAGTTAGACATACATGGCTGAAGGTTCACACACGTGCGCTACACACACACACCTAGTTGCCAGTGCATTGCCAAAGGTACACCGAGCTCAAACTAACGCAGCAGAAGGAACAACATCCCTGTAATAAATCACACCTTCTTTAGAGTGTTTCAGAGAAGCCATCGTGGAGTTCTGTGGATTGTGGTGCTGTTGTTTGTTTCCCCCCCGCATAATAATCAGAAGAATTTGGCAAGACGAGTTTCAGTTTAGGGAAGCGCTAAAGCATCCGATGAGAGCAAATAAATAAATAAAATAGTTTTCCAAGTCGGTAATCAAAGAACCTGATTTGCCTTTGACACTCTTGAGGCCGAATTAGAGCGAATACCAACTGGTGGAAATCCTTTGAGCAAGGAAATTCAGACGAAATGTGCCAAAGAACTGCCCTTGAATTTAGGTGATGGATGGATCCAGAACAAAGAGAGACCCAGGTGCTTACTCACACACACACACACACACACACACACACACACACACACACACAGTGTCTGTCATGTTGACAAATGAGTCCTCAAATGTCACATTCTGACATTTATTCGTCCTTTCAGAGGAGCGGTGTATTGATCTGTGGGGGAAACTGAGCCATCCTTAGGATCTCAGAGCACTAATAACAGTGACAGGGATTCCTTCAAAGCCCCTTGGTATCTGAGGATTACTGCTGCTACTACAATCTCCGCCCTCTGATGGACACAGTCTGAACTCGGGTCAAATGAACCCTCCCATTAGAATGATGCTCTGTGTCACGAAGCACACAGCGTCTCCTAATGGGTTCAGGGAAAACACTTTTTTTTTCCCTGAACCCATCACTTACATTTACTGCAATCACTTACATTTCACTTACATTCACTGTAATTGAACCTCAGGGCGAAATGCCTCCAGCAGCGGAATCCACGGCGAACTAAATTATTTCTCTCTCGAATGCAAAATGAAAGTCTTGCTAGGAATAAGTAAACGTTGCTCGCTGTGTTTATACACTAGCAAATATAATCATGCATCCACTTGGTTTGGCAGCATGAATCACTCACTTCCACCCGGACTACAAAAACGTGTTGTCTTATAAGAGTGTGGATGCTTTTCTATATTTGTGATGTTGCCTCCGGTTCAACTTCACTGCTGAGGAAGTAGACATGATCAGAGCGTTTCTTTTTTTTTTTCATTTACAAAGCGTGAATTCAGCCCCTGTGGGACATTTATCTCTGCGCAGTACACCACGGCTCACCTGTGGGCGGCGAACATAAAGCTGCCATCCAGCTGCAGCTGCTGCCTCTGTTTGTTTGGCCTAACCGCGTCGCTGTTACATCAGATGCATTGGAGGTGCCGAGCCACTTAATAAACCTGCGCGCCCTTGTTGGGGAAACATATGGCCACCGATAAAACCTTTCACAGCTTAAGTGCTTCAATTTCGGAATCAGTCTTGGCTCAAGCTGCACAAGCTCAATAAAAGCTGCCCCGTCTGTGGCCTTCATGCAATACACGTACAGGTCAAAGTCAAAACAGAAGTTGGATGTTGACATTGAGGCCGCATTGGATGATGAAAGCGGGAAAGAATAAGGTATTCAATTTAAGACTGTAGACACAGTGGAGCAGGAGAAAAGATGTCACTACAGCTGTCTCAAATAGATATAAGTTCATCGACTCTGCTACTGTGTGCTGAAAAAACACTATTTATAATATGAAGCCCAAACTCCACAGCTGTGTGAGCGATGCCAGGTCAATATGAGGCAGAATGGCCTCTGCTATGGACTGTATAAAGGAAGTGGACGTGTCACGGTGACATCACCCGTTGCTTTGTGGACCGCCGCTTTAGAGTTTTGAGTTCGGCATTTTGAAGGCATTTTGTTGGTCGTCATCTTGTTTTTTATTGCAACCAAAAGTTACACGAAAGGGTGAAGCTGAAGTACAGCCGAGCACGGAATGAGACATTTTAAGGCGACCAAAAAGGTGAGAATTAACTTTCATGAACTGAAAACCCACTGTGAAATGGTTATAGTTGTAAGTCGAAAAAACACCAACTCTCAGACCGAAAAACCTTGTGGTAGGGACCTGTCAATCACGAGGAAGTCCCGCCCTAAAGCATACCCTGCTTTATGGTCTATTTGTCTCTAAATGGGACCATCATTTACTAAATGAACATCATGCTGTATTAAAGAAGACTTGAAACTAGAGATTGAGACATAAACTCGTGTTTACAATGTTTACTGAGGGAATAAATCCAGAGAGAAGTAGAGTCCTTTTCTCATAGACATCCATACAACCAGACCTCTTTTTACAACCAGAGGAGTTGCACCCTGATGGCGGGAGAATGCAAGTTTAAGACGCTTCAGTATTGGCTTCACTTTTCAGTGAAGTCCAATTGCCGTTGATACCAGTCCAAAATGTCATCACTTCCTCTTTTCAGCCCACGAGCCATTTCTGTGAAATTGCCATAATTAGCAAACCAATTCTTGAGTTGTGTTGGCCACCAAATTCTAATCAGTTCATCCCTGAACAAAAGCAGATGTTTGTGCCAAATATGAAGACATTCATTCCCTCAATAATGCCTCGTACGCCTTTTAAAAAGTAAACTAAGAACAATAAGCACGGGATGATCCGTCAGCCTGCAGCTCACCTGACGGCCTGCGGGCCAGACCCTGCTGTGTTGCAGATGACGAGGAGGACCTTGGTGGGGCCGCCCTGGTTCAGGTATTCGGAGGAGAGCGTTCCAGACGGCGGTAACCTCTGACTGTCAGGTCCAGCCGTGGAGGTGTAGGGGGAGGAGGGGAGGCTGTGGTGATACCCTGTGCAGAACAGAGGAGGGCACAACCGTTTGACAAAAGCGGAAGAAGCAGCAATATAGTATGAAAAGCTTATTTGAGTATGAAAAGCTTATTTTATAGAAGTTTGACAGGAGACGGCCTGTCTGTGAGAACCTGGAGTCCAGATCCCTAAAACCATGTGATCAGAAGGAAAACCTTGGAGTGACCTTTGATGGTAAATTCAGCTTCAGGGATCATTATCTGAAGCAGGGGCTTTCTTTCACAACCCGACTGGAGAGGAACTCATGCATGCATTAGTTATGCGCATCGCTTGATAGATTGACTTTTAGGAAGTCTGGACAGCAGAAAAAACACACGACATGCAATTTGGAGATGGTTTGAAAGGCAGAAGCGCCTCCGTCCGAACGCTCTGGCCACTTTGAATCAGATTTGGGAAAGTGCTGTGCAGAATCCATGCAGTTGGGACTTTGCTTTGTCTTTCCGCCTCTTTCCCCTAACATCGTGACGTACACCAGCTGTTCTACACCGAGACATCACAGTGCCAGACGTCTGGACACAAATATCTGATCTGACCACTTGAAAATAACAGTGCAATCCAAACTAAAGACCTTTTCCCTTGAGCATTTTCTTCTTCTTTTGTCTTTCTCTGACTCTGCTTTTTTTACGTGGCTCTGTAACAATAAATCTGAATTGAGGGCAATATTCTATCCAGCTCGCAGGCGGGGCTGAAACGGACCACCTGAGTTACAAAACACCTTCGGGTGCCAGAGTGAGGAACTGGGAGCGACGATGTCTAATGTGACACATTTACACTGAGAACACTTTCAGAAGGTTTCCATTAATATTGCATTGCCCTTTGATTCTTATTTACCCCGAGGAGCTGGAAGATGAATAACATTTGCTACCACACATGTGCTTTCACACACACACACACACACACACACACACACACACACACACACACACACACACACACACACACGCGCGCATGATTAATAGCAGCTAATAGCTGGGGGGATACAGAAGGCCCAACCTCTTGTCTCCCAGCAAACATAAACTTTGACATTATCAGAGGCTTTAATTAAACGATGCTTGTAGGAACCCCCACCGAGTAATTAATGGCCGCCACCTTGCAGCCTCACACAGGTGTGAAGAGATGTAGAGCTCAGATGGAACGCCTGCACCAAAAGCATCACGCACACACAGACACACAAAGAAGTGCTTTTTTAAAACATAACACATTTTTAGCAAACCGGAGTTTCAGTGAGTAGACTTTTTTTTTTAATTATTCGAAAAGTAACAATATAAGAATACAAAATAAATAGTGCTGACTGTTAAAACAAGCTCTGAAAATTGGAGAGAGAAAAAAGAAGCGTTGACTAATGTTTGTGTCAACTGCTACTGAATCACTCGGTGATGTTTTTCTCTCCTGGCAGACGGGAGCAACTCGACGTGACATTGTATGCATATTGGCTGCCCTTTGGACGGCCAATTCATCTCCTCTCTTCGTCTGTCACCCCCACGCCCATCCGTCACCTTCTCCGCTCACTTTTTCCACTTGGGTGGCTGGAACGCAAAAGACTATAAGAGTGTTTTGTTTTGACCCAAACAGTAAAGCATGAACACCCAACCATTAACCCTCCAATTCGCTAATAATATGATATTTTTGTTATTTACATCTCAAAAATGTTTCTAATTCTTGCTGTGATCTTGAATGACTTTTTTCCTTATTTGCTCCTCGGCAACTACTTCAAGTGCGGTATTGGAAAGTGTTACGACAACATTATAAAACATAACATGAAACTTCAGGTAAAGAGTGGGAGGAGCAGAAAGCTCTCAACCCCTGAGGAAGGGATAGTTCAAGGTTCAAGGTTCAAGGTTTTTATTTGGCCATTTGTGCCGAGACCAACAGTCCAGACTCATTGGAATTTCTTTCGCAGCGCTCTCCGAGCCAACAGTTTTGGAAAAACAAAATATAAACTATGAGAACACTATACAAAATATAAAATATGAAATATGAAAAACCTGAGTCAAAATATAAAATATGAAATATGAAAACACTGTACGAAAAATGAGATATGAAGACACTGTACATGTGTACCACAAATGTGGTCGTATATACAAGGAAGTTATTAGATACAGTTTTTTTAATTACAGTGATAAATAAATAGGTTAGTCCTGAGTGCTGTTCCTATTCACAGTGAAATGCTGCTGCCTATTAGTCTGGAGCATGCAGCCAGATCTCACACACTGCACCTTTAAGTGCCATAAAAAAATAATAAGCTTTAGTTACTATAAACTGATGAGGTGAAACCCGACGAAACACTTCTCCAGATACAGTACGTTTGCAACTCGACAAATGTTTGCCAACAATGTTTCCTCATGCAGAAAATACGTGGAATATCTAGGACACGGGGTTGAATAGTTCAACACGAATGCTCAACAGAACTTGCACTTTAGTGGCTGCTTTCAAAGCCACAAAGTAAGAGGCCGTGCATGGAGAGGAGCGCGATTTCGCCCACCACACTCATGCTCACCTCCTCTTCCCTCCCGGAGACGGACCGAGGAGCCGCCAGAGGGAGGTGTGAGCTGTGTGTGTGTGTGTGTGTGTGTGTGTGTGTGTGTGTGTGTGTGTGTGTGTGTGTGTGTGTGTGTGTGTGTGGAGGGGGGGGGGGTTGTTTTGAAAAGTAATTGCCAAAGTGAATAAAAGACAATGTAGGCAAACAAGGGGCTGCATCGCGTAACGATCAATCGGCACGACGTTAAAACCATTTGTTGTTTTTCTGACAATGTCACGGCCGCTGTGGGAATCTGTTTGTGATCTGCCATTTTTAATTAAAAGATAAACACGAGGACTTAAGTGACTGCGAGTGAAGTCAGGGAGAAAGAGACTTAATTAAACCGCTTAGCCTTGAAGAACTTGTCACACTTGTGTGGCAATCGCCCTCCTCCGTTTCTTCCTCTTCCTCTTGCATTGTCTTACCCTCTTCTCTCTCTCCCAGGTACTCTATCCATCATCGCTATCGTCTGCTATTTAGGGGTACGACGGATCCCAATCGCACGGTCTGGACCGTATCAGTTTGGAGTCACAGAGCGGATCAGCAGGGGGGGGAAGAGCAAATATAACTTTTAAAAAGATGGACAGATTCCAGCAGTTAAAACGTATACTGAAATGAAGGAAAAGATTAGCTAAAATAAGCATGTTTGATAAGTATGTACTTTCTATTACGACCACTAAAGCTCGCAGGCTAAGGCCACAGTTGAGCTCATTTCTAACTGACGCTGTTAGAAATGAGCTCTCGATGGTCCCGCTCCTCCTTTCGGCCTTAATTTAAAAAGACAATCACACTTTGCTGTGGCACCAGAGGCAAAAGTCTTTCAACACCGATCTCATTTCCCCCAAAAACGGCTCTGTCTGTTCATTACTGATGTGTAAACAAGATAGCACGAGTTGTGTAACGGAGAAAAGGCAACAACAGAGGATTTTGGCCACACACATCCCTAACTGGAACTGACACCCCCTACCAGGTGGGTCAGGACCAAATGAGTGACCCCTGACACACACCTGGCTAAAAATACCCACGAGGGAGGGGGACGTTAGGTTTAACCCCGGATGAATCAGTGGTCGCGGCTGGCTCACTCAAACACAAATTAAACTGTCAAGATTGCAAATTACAGCGCAGGTTCACTTCTGACGGGCCTGTGGGCAGAGGAAGCTTTCAAGCGCAGGCACTCGTGCGTCGCTGGTGTTGTTGTTCTTCACGAGGCAGCTGAGGCGAGCGACGCCGCTATTTCCCCGAAGATTTGAGGACACGTTCCAGAGGCGGCGGCGGCGGCTGCAGAAGTTCTCTTCAGGTTATTTCTGAATGATGAATCCTACCGGAGGGGGCAAGGGGTCCCCTGTGAATGTCCCTGGCATGTCATTATTATTATTTTTTGCCTTTCTGCACTCAGTTTGCTTTGGGCAACCTGTAATTGCCTTAATGCAGTGTGTACTTTGCAAGGGTTTCATTTGCACGCCTGCTGCATTTGTCTTCAACTTCAACTCAGCACACACATCTCCTGCCGCAAGGCAACGCATGATCACTACTGTTTACGAGCCAGAGAAAGAGAGGGAATTTTAGGACTTTTCGCTCATCAGGTGACCAGAAACACGACTCCAAACGAACATAACGGTTCAATGTGTAAACAAGCAACTGCTCACGCAAATTTGCTCCATTAACTTAAGAAGTGTTGAAATGTCGACGTTCGTGAATTGTTTCCACTGTCAAAAAGTACTTTTAGTAGATGAAAAGAAAATAAATTCAGTAGACCAGTTGTCTGGGTGTTTAATACATGGACAGCATTTATTTCCCCTCATTTCCAATAGAGCACGGCTCTGTGATAAATAGCTGAAAAAATAAATAAAAATACATGTAAAGACATTCTATGATCTTGCTCATGACAAGAATCACAAAAGTATCAGAAGCGATCCGTTTGTTGCGCTGATGTGTGTGTGTGTGTGTGTGTGTGTGTGTGTGTGTGTGTGTGTGTGTGTGTGTGTGTGTTCACTCGTGCAGAAGCAACACCTGGACTCAAAGTGGCTGGTCGAAGGATGCGACTGATTAACACCTCAGAGTAATCCCCGACTCTCTGCAGCGGCGCACAGCCCCCAGGGGGTTGATGGGAAACGACACGGTGGCTTACCCTCGGCCTCGCTGGTCCTCGAGAAAAGACCTGAACGCCTCAAGAGTGCCGACTGCGGAGCAACAGTGAAGTGTGTGTGCGAGAGGAGGAGCGGAGGAAAGAAAGACTTTTGGCTACTGCATCTAATCTCAGACTGTTCTGATCCCTGACAGATCCCTTTATCCCCATTAAGAAAGGTCTACCACACACACACACACACACACATTTTGTCTTTCTCTCCGGCCGAGTTAGTCTCTCTGTGTGCAGGCGGCTCCCACAATGCACTCTGCTCAAATCTTAACTGACTCCCCCCATTATCGCGGAGACCTAAACTGTTTTAACTCCAAGGGCACCAAGTGAGCATCACACAGAGTTATAGCACGCTTGGCTTCCCTGAGCTGCCATTCAGCGCAAAGTCTTCTTTTTTCCTCTCTACTTCTTTACGACTCCATTTATGTGCAAATAACCTGGATTGTTGTGGGGTGAAATAGGATGCTACTGTGGCGCTTTGGACCTAATTGATTTTGCAGTGTTTTTCATCAGGAGACCTCCTGCTGCCATTTCGCCGAAATGCGAAACCTCATTATTGTACCTGGGAGCGCCGTTGATTCAATATCCTCGGAAACAGTTCACTGATAAAGTCGGGGAAAACACAGCAGGTTGTGACGACGGAGGAAGACTCAGCGTGCAATAAACCCTCCTCAGCATGAAATAATCAGTAAATAAATGCCCACAAAGCACTCGACCGTGAGGTTTACAGACTCGTCTTGCTATTAAATGAACGGCCAATCATTCACTGGTCCACATCAACCCCTTCCTCAGAAAATCTGACTCCTCCAACATTGTGTGACTTATTTGAAGGAGGCCTGTGTGCAACCACTCATTAAAAAAAATACAAAATACGGCCTCGATCCATCAGAATTAGAAAAATCCTCTCTTTGCAACTCCTCCAAGAGGGTTGAGACGAAAGAACAGAGACATCTGTAAATAAAAAGGAATGGTCAAAGTAATGAATCATAAGAAAAAAAGAAGAAAAAAAATGTTTCTGCCTCTTAAAGTAAATCCACTCACACATGAATATGCCAAAAAAACTCACATCTCTTTGAGTGAACCAAACTGTGACTCCTCGGGACGTTCTTCATTAGATTTTGGGTTCTACGGGTTCTTCCCCGGCAGCCATCCATCACGGCAGCAGCAGGCGGCGGCTTTTTTTCACCGAGGCTGCACAAACAGACTCACATGATGGACAGCATCAGCACCGCAGATGAAGGGCTGTTTAGTCTGAGGGAGAGTCCTCTGCACCGCCTGACATATGTGATGAGGACCAAATCAAACAACTGGTGCCCACAACACACACACACACACACACACACACACAACACACACACAGCGGAGAGACGACACTGTATTGGCAAAGTGTGCCCCCCCCCTTAAGCCCCGGAGCAATTGAGAGTCTTACAAAACCTCGGTAACCATAGTAACCGCTTCAAACCAATATGGCTTTGTGTAGTTTTAGACTTTTTAAAATTCACTTGACAAAATAGGTAGCTTGTAATAACGTTGGAAAGTTTCAACACCAGCGGGGTTTTATTCCCAGAGTTGTCACAATTGGTGTGTTGACAGATGATGAAAAAATCTTCATACACTTGAAACATCTAAAATAAATCCCATAGGGAGAGAGTGCACTTCCCGATTATGCTCACACCTTCAAATTGATCCATGCTCAGCGTAAAAATGTCCCACCAACGTCCTTTATCTCCACGCAAGGCTCTCAGCTGTAACGACCGTGCAAATTCACACGCAACATCCCACGAAACGTGACGCAGATTCCACAAAGTCGTAAAAGAAATCTGGACGACTGCGACCGCGTGAATTATTTTCCCTAAGGTCGCTTGTGAGAGCGACAGACTCGTTTCCCGGTGAGCACTTCAGTGTGAGTCATTACAAGTGTATTTCTGTATGCGTGTGTGTGTGTGTGTGTGTGCGTGTGTGTGTGTGTGTGTGTGTGTGTGTTTGTGTGTGGTGACAACTCAAGTTGGGTGGGCAGTTTGAAAAACTTCCAAACTCTGTACCATAAAATTCGGGTTATAAGCCAATACTATTTTAATTTTTTTTCCTCAACTTTGACCCGTGCGGTTTATATATCTGTGCGGCTGACTTGTGGATTTTTCTGATTCTAAATTTAGCAGCAGTTGCAGAGACATACAAAATTCACGTGAAACATTCACGCGAGCTAGCAGGGCGAGCTAGCCTCTCCCACCACCTCCACAGCGCTAACTGTTAGCTCGCGAGCTAGCCCTCGCTGTTAGCTCGCGAGCTAGCGCTGTGAAGGTGTCAGACCTGTTTTCCATCGCGCCTCCTTGTGTGCTGCCCTGCACAGTTTGAGCTCAACACTGAAAATGACTCTCAATGAAATCCGTCCGATAGCACGTCAGCTATTGGTAGCATTTGAAGCTCTGAAGGGTGCTGGCATCATCCACACCGACCTGATCTGATCTGGTTTTGTTTGTGTGTGTGTGTGTGCGTGTGTGTGTGTGTGTGTGTGTTTCTGTATGTATGGGATTCCCCAGTGTAACTCTAATGGATTCATTACCCGTGTTTGTTTTCACTCATGCCCGCGTGTTTCGGTGTGCGACTGCGATTGAAATCGATGTGACACTGTTCTTAAACCGCGTGAAGGCACAACCGAAACGCCTCCCGTTGAGAAAGTGAAGAGTCTTCATATTTCATGAGCACTTTGAGCACACATGTGAATTATTGATGTCATTCTATCCTATAAAGGCTTCATTGGACAAAGGCAAACTACAACTTGTTTAACTCTGAGCCGTCAATTAATGACCTCACGCTGACGGAGGGGAATATGACTGCTTTCAGACTCCAACATTGATCTGTTCAATGAATCGCTCTTTTCCTCTGAGGCGGGGCGGCTACTTCGCCGGAGAACGGGAGCAGGTGGAGCGTCACAACCCTCCGGAGGAGAGAGCTTGACTGCCACCCATCCCCAGCGAGGGGCGACGCTCGCCCTCGCTTCATTAACTCCACTGGCGGTTGTCTCAGCACCTGGAACCTGATCAATCTTCCTCATAGAGTTTCACAACTCATTAGACATGTTTTACGCAATCCAATGGTGCCTAAGCTGCAGCCTGAAGCTAAAGAGATAGGTTATTACTTTAATTAAACCTCCTTATGTGGGTTAGACATACATTAAAAAAAAAAATTTTTTAATTAGAATGCAATTCAATAATTTTTTACGATCACACAGACCAAAAAATTAACGAGTGACTTGTACTTTTGTGCACTTCCCAGCTGTACATAACAATTCCTCATCATTGAATTGTTTGAATGCAGCCTGGAAAAAAGGGATGGATGGATTAACCGTCCCGTAAACATCCATATGTCCTAAATGTTATCGTCCATGTTGGCACAAAGGACACAGAGCAGCAAACATTTTCCATGTCCTCCTCCCTCCACCCCCCAGTGTCCTCACCTTCACCGCTGGTCTGAGCCACTGGCTCCCTCTGCTGCACAACTGACTTCCATAACAGCCCAGAGGGACTTTTTAGCACATCAGTTTTGATCAAACATAAACCGTACTGCTGCCTGTAGCGTGCACAAACTATTCCGATATGGTCCGAGCCACCGTTGGGACTCACGATGCAGCCGACAGAGGTGTCATTTCACCATCAACCCAACCAGGTTACCTTCTAAAGAACATGAGGTCCCTGTCAAATAAATAACGTTGGTTTGTTACTGTTAAATATTATTCCATTAATAGAAGCTCTCTTACTGAATTGTCTGAGCTCCTGTCTGTTGTCATGTGACGTATGACAAGCTTTTACTTTCAGGTGATTTTAAATAGAATCAACAACAAAGAGTTTCTTCACGCCGACCTGGTTAACGCCCACGGCAATTAAATTCCACATCCTCTGTAACCCAGACGCCACATAAGACATTGTACACGTTTTCTCTGTTTTATAACACATATATTTAGATACTTAGGCTGTAACAATGGGTTTTCTGACTGGTTTTAACACTGATGATTTAAACATGATGATTTGATTCTCAAGTGCTGCAACATTTACTGAGTGTTAAGTGCATATCTCAAAAGGGGCTCAGTCTGCCTTTTTGCTTCATAAAGCAGAAAGTGACTGTGTTTGTGTGTCGTTCTACTGCCAACAGTGCATTCGGCATCAGACGAGGCAAATCATTTATATAAACAACAAAGAGTACAGGACCCAACACACTTCCTGATCCTCACCGGTTTCCAGCCTGAACTGGCATTTACAACCACCTGTTTTATGAGGAACTGTTTGATTGGAAGATTCTTGGAATATACTGTGTGTGTATATATATATATATATATATATATATATATACTGTATAAATGCAATCAACTAACCAGCCTCTATCCAAAGCTGCTGACCACTCTTCTGTTTGTCTTCACATGGTTAACAAGGTACTGTATGTCCTGATGAGGTTTCCCATTCTCTTGCATACTACAGATGTCAGATGAACTGGCCTTTAGGTTCCTGCTCATGATATATTTGCTTTTCTTTCTTTTTAAATTGCACTGATTTATGAATAGTTACATTCACAGGAATTATTCCGACTTGATACATAGTATTTATATATAATGTTTATATAAAGTGTTTATATAATACTGTAAGACCCAGTTCCTTTCTGGAATGCAGTGCATCTACCCTGATGATAATAGATATGTAGAAAGCAGTCATAAATCTCATCACAAAGCTCTTCTGTCGCTGTTTACCTTGTGAACAAAACAAGAAAGGGGAAGCCAGCGCATGAATAACTTTACTTTGTGACATCGCTGTTTCCTTCCCGATGGTTCTTACTCGCCACAATCTGTTAATTCCTCAGAGTTTTAGATGAAATAATCATTTGTAGGAGCTCATCCAGGTGAGACGATACTCATACGTACCTACTCATTCAGAAGTTAGTATGTTTGGGTGATGTCATGCATAAAGAAACAGAAAGGAAGGAGGAATACAAAGCCCTCTGCAGACAAAGAGCCGCTCCTCACAAAAGTGTAAAGTCTGCCGTGATAAATATTCACAGAAAGTGAAAAACTGTGAACCACTGTGAATAAAACCTAATCCAGAGGACTGCGAGCGGCTCAAAAGGAGAAAATTGGAAATGTGAAAAGAAAATTGAGGGATAGAAGTCAGCGTGGTCCATGTTTTTGATGGACATCCTGTTGCCGTGGTTACCTGAGTGCGGTGCGGACCCTCCACGACCGTGGAGGGGAGGAGCCTGGAAGGCGTAGATGACGTCGCTATCAGCGATTGCTGTCAGGTCATCATCATCTGAAAAGGAACGCTGGAAACCCGTCGAGTACAACTCTGAAAGGATGACCTGGAAGAGGCAGAGAGAAAGATGCATCAAGACTCACATGCAGGAACATCTGGAGAGGGAATAATATTAAGGACAAGTCTCTTCATTTATATATTTTTGTATCCATCAGAGAAGTGTATTTCCTGTTTTCATATTCAAGTCAGAGCTCTGCAGGGCCCTGACAGTCAAGCAGAACATTTGTATTCAGTGAGGAAGTATTTAAAGTGTAGATTGAGAAGTTTTTTTTCTATTCATTTATTTTTGTTTCAAAATATTCAATTGTGATTGGATGGCAGATGTCCTGTTAAATTGTACTTAAGCACAGAATACGTGTGAAAGGATTATAAAAATGTATTAAAATACTTTAACTCCCACTGTTGAAACGTGAACGAGCCATGGGTCTAATTGACTGAAACCTATGATAGTGTCACAGATGTGGCCAGTATGAGTCAGTGTGTGTTTCCTCACCTGTTTTAATATTGAGTGCAAACCCCAACTACCTGTGTTTTGGTGTATGCTGGTAGGAACACAAGCAGAACCAATACGAGTGGACGAAGGTGTAAATCACTAACTAGTGCAACAAACCTAACAGAATAAATGTTAATTAAGCCCTGCGCTGAGAAGAGGTCTAATCAGTGTGTGAAAACGCCTGTGTGGGCAGAACATGAGTGTGGAGGAGATGCAAACGCTTAACAAGAACATCTCAACCTGTGAACTGAGATGAATTTCCTCACTCTATACAGTGTATTTTGGAAGAGATTTTTACATGCAGGTGTATTTGTTCTATAACAATAGATGGTGTAACAATCCACTTGTGGGCCACGAAAAGGGTATTTTTCATTTCATGGGGACATTTGAGTCTTTGCTTCTCTTTTACTCTCACGCTGCTGTGGACACGGGTTTATAAAACCCAGAAATATTCATCAGATGTTGGATCAGCAGGTGAAAGATTTATGAACACCTCTGGAGCCTTTTCCTCTAACCTTTATCTTGCTGGTGACATTTCAGCTTACTGTGTGAACGCATTCAAGTGTCACCCTGCTATAAAAGAGACTTCTGTTGGATTTTTTGGTTTTGTTCTATTTTGTTTTGAACCTGGGTTTCGATTTTTGCAATGTTGGTCATTATTCTCATGAAGAAAACATTTAAGTGACTGTCTTCCTTGCTCGGGGTGGTTTAGCCATCACAGCGGAAAGCATTAACTCACCATGAGGGTTTTACGTTTGCCATTAGTGACTAGCATGCTAGCTAGCTTTTCCTTCTTCAGAGCTAGCTAGGTAACTAGCTAGGTAACTAGCTCCTGGCTGGTCTCATTCCTGCTTTGTAGTCTCCTAGAGGCAATGATTGAGGCAGAGGGCGGGATTCTTCTGATCCCAGTGTTGACTGGAAGCTTGGTGGAATAAGCAAGGCCAGTAGCTAACTAGCCAGCTGCTAAATGCATAACATTTAACAACTTAATGCTTCATACACACACTCTTGTCGCAGTGCAGGGAAAGCACATTGCTATCGCCAGATGAGTGGCAACTTTAGTCGGATCTTTTTCTGAAACCAGTTTTGCTTGAGAGCATGGAAGAATAGGCAAGCTAGCTAAGTAGCCAGCCGTCGGCTAGTTAGCTTGCTAATTCCGCCTAGCTTTCATGCTACACTGGTTGTAGAAATTAAACCCAACAGCAGGCCATCTCTTCATCTCTCTAATAGTTTGGTCTACAAGCGACATCTGTCTCTCTCCACCTCTATAATAATTTAGCAGTAGCTGTGACAAAGGAGGTTAGCAGATGGCTATTTTTAAATGAGAAGCAGGATTTTCTCTCAAAAACATTTCCCCAATATTGTAGCTTGCTCAAATCTTGAAACACAGTTTCCAGGGCTCTCAAGTTTTTAAGACAGGTAAGAGTGACATATCCCCCCCCCGGCCACGCCCCTGCCCCTGCTGTATGCCCACAGACCAGCCCCCCTCCCCCATATTATTATTAGCTTTATTTTCATTGGTTGCTGGATTACATTTAACCCAGAGACAACAGATATGTTTTTCTGATTGGCTATTCGTGTAGCCCATTTCTTTTTTTTGATTGGCTGATGAGTGGCACCTCACGGCAGAACTCCAGGGGATTCGGGGGAGACGTGCTTGATTCCTCCACGGTGAGGGCAGCGCGACCAGGTCATGTTTGTGCGCTGCGGCACATTAAATAGCCTAGAGTTTTTTTTCAGCGTGAGAAATACGATCTGTGGCGGGAGGGCGTGACTTAAGACCGAAATGCGTGCCAGTCACGCTCAATGCGTGACACTTGAGAGCCCTGCAGTTTCTCATCTCGAAAGAATGCAATTTTGATTCTGGCACTCAACAACACAGCGAGATGACATTTTTTATGTACAACAGCCCGCCACCCTTGAGGTGATTCGTGCCTCCAGTGTTTCCTTTGTTCTGCCGCCAGCTGACACTGTGACGTAATCTTGAAGTCGGCCGTAAAACGGTCTACATAACAGAGCAAAGTAGCAAATCCTCATTCTTCAGATACAAGAACCCAAATGTTTGGCATTTTTACACAAAAAAGAAAGCTGGGTTCCGTAAACATATCTTTCATTAAAGCCCATGAATACGTGGGATCCACCCACACAGGTCTTTCCACTTATTCGACCTGATTCGACCTCTTCTCAGGACTGTGTGAGAGCGCACACTCTGCTCATCTCCCTCACTCTCCTGTTGCACCTCTGGAGTCTGGTGACCTCGCATAATTTCCGGCAATATTTTCCGGCCCAATTTTAAAGAGCAGATGTGTGTGTGTGTGTGTGTGTGTGTTTGTGTGTATGTGTGTGTGTGTTTCTGTACCTGGTCCGGGGAGATTTTGCCTTCCTCCGCCACCATGGCTCTCAGGCAGGACAGGGAACCAAAGAGGGGTACAGCCAGCCCAACCCGCAGGTACCTCTGGCCCTTTGTACTGAACACCAGCGTCACACACATCGGCCTGTGGGGCGAATAGAACAGGAGGCCAGAAGGAGGGAGGGTGAGGAAGTGTGTGTGTGTGTGTGTGTCAGGGAGGGAGAGGTAGGAAGACAGAGGGAAATAGATGAAATAGAGCAAAGTGCCAAATTGTTTTGCAAATCTGATTTTGCATGTTTACATTGATTACATATTCCAAACACACCCTGGCAAACTGAGTCATTAACATATTTGTATGCAGACACACACACACACACACACACACACACACCAGTCGTTACGCGCATACCGTTTAGAGATCCACACATCAAGCAAAACCAAAAAGAGGGAGACAATAATGTGGCTGTGGAGAATTCAAGGACGCCGGGGGCAACAGACACCATGTTGTCAGTTTGTTCGAGAGAGTGTCGAGTCTTGATGTATTTCAGCTGCTAAACAGCAAAACAAAACATTCGATAAAATGAGACGTTTGAGACGCACTGCTGAGCAGTTTTATGTCTAATAAGATTGGAGAAAAGATTTCCTCTGACAATACTGTCGTACGAAATCTAATTTCATGAGCTAAACCATTAGATTTGTCTGTGTCCGACTTTTTATCTGAAGTGAATCAACTATTTTCAGATGTTTATTCCAGCACGTCGGTGATGGTCCCGCATGATGGAGCACCTTCTTTCAGGGACGAAGATTAGAAAACGATCGTATAGGGAAGAGGACATGAAGGAGAGCAGCCAGCATCGAGGAGAGGACGGAGCGGGGAGACAGAGTGAGGTCGCGCCTTCTCGTTTGGAAAAGAAGACAGACGTAGTCGCTGACGCCTCCACTTCCTGTTTCCCATCGTGCATTATTCAAGCGAGTAATGTGTTTTGCGGCGGCGAGGATCTGAGGCAGATATTTTGTTTGCGTTGTTAGATGCTACGCGATGAGACACCGAGATGTGCATTGAAACGGGATGAAAGGTGTAGGATGACACTCGAGAGGAAGAGGAAATGGAGAAGTCATCTTACAAAGCAGGTTGTTTTATTGGGAGGGGGGTAACCAGCCTCCCAAGCCCCTGCTGGCTCGCAGCCTGTTAGTCCTCATTAAACAGCTCCCTCTCATATGTTGCCACAGGAAGCACCAAGAGCGCACGGTGCTCTCCGGGGGTTCAAAGCATTCAAAATTGTCCCGAAGAACCACGTTGGAGATGGGATCATGTTAAGTGCTTCTGCTTATTTTAGATCAATTGCTTTTGTTGCAGGGATCCTTTTGTTCCAGTTCATGCCGTGAGCATGAACAAGCATATCTTTAACACCTTGAACTTGTTTAAAATAGTTGATCAAAGTGGCAGTACTTAATTGTAATTGTCATCATTTTGTGGTGATGAAAGCTGATTTGAAAAGTCTGTGTTCAGGTGCTGGCTGAAAGACGAGACTTTAAGGAATTGCTTGGTGAACAGATTTGCATTCGGGGATGTCCGGAAACATATTGACATTATCTTTCTCGCATTAATAATTAACAGCATTAGACCTTTTCAAAGAGCATGGCACTCCTGTAACAGTGTCACACAGTTAAAAAAAAAGAGGAAATTTGTGCAGCAGAACCAGATTATCTTGTTTTATTTCATGCTTTCTTCTACCTGGTCAAAAACCTGCCTTCTACATTACCCACAGTGCAACACAATTGTTTTAGAAAATAATAACTCTCGTAGGAATTATGCTGAGACTGACTGTGCAAGGTTAGATCAGGAGAAAACACTCCGAGATACTGCCGTCCGACTATCCTCTCCGCCATACCAGCATTATCTGCAGCACCCAGACCTCAATGCCCTACTGCCAGCCAGACCCTGCTGTGTCTCTGGGGGCCCTCCAACTTATCAGACATTCTGCTGGGATACTGCTGCAGCAGGACGATGCAATGAGGCCACTGTGTGTGTGTGTGTGTGTGTGTGTGTGTGTGTGTGTGTGTGTTGGGTAGGAGGGGGGCACAGACCACACACTGTGAGAGAAATGGGGTTGTGGAGTCATTCGTGCAGAGAGGATGCAGATCAGCGACGTCTGTATGTTTGAAGATAGAGGGATTGACTAAACCCTGAATGGGGGCAAATCGTGGAATTCAACTGATATTTGTTTCATTTTCTTTCTTTTTTTTAAGAAGTCTTATGCATGTCTGGACACATGGGGGACTCAGAGAGAGAGAGAGAGAGAGAGAGAGAGAGAGAGCGAGGGGGGATAACGTGTGATTAAAGCTACAATATCGTGGTTACCCAGTATGCCTTGGTCACCAAGACGCCCCTCATTCGCTTATTTTAAAGGCCCCTTTTTCAGTTATACTGGGTGATCAGACCTCCACTAAGGTTGGTGCTGGGTTGAAGCTTTGATGGGAACAGGGATGTCACAAGAACCGATACTTCGGGACCAAGTCAATGTTAAAATTCAGAAAACATGACAGTTTAAATGGTGTCACGGATACCGTGTGTTTCAGGGATCGGGCTTCAGTCGAGACAAACTAGGTCTAAAGTCTGAATGGACGCAGTAAACTCACTATCCAGTCTCCTCCCTATCTTATCCCTGATAATGCTGCATGGCATACAACAAGTCTGCGTTGACCTCGGCAGGGGGAAGGCTAGTAAATGTTAGCTGTTATCAGCAAAGTCCTGCTGAGCTAACAGCTAACGTTATTGGTGGTTGCATTGAGTTTTATTGTGATGTGTTCAAGCTCTATTCAGAAAAAAAATTGTCATGGGTGAAGGTAAATCATTAAGTGGTCATGTAATCTTAAAAAAATAAATACACAATAATTATGACCCAGCTTAAATAGTTTTTAGTCTTTATTGTTTTGTTTTTTTGACCATGGTATTACATTGGGTATCAAGTATCATGGGATTTCACTGGTATTGGTAATGACTACTTAATTACTGGTATCTTGACATACCTATATGGGAATCACGAGGAAGAAGTGAGACAAAATAACAAAAGTCACCTGTGTGTGTAAAGCGTGTGCAGGGCCTTTAATGCTGAACCCGAGCGTACACTAGAGCCACAAAGTCGTATCTCTCTCTCTTTGCATCTCTATTGTCAAATTCACAAAGTGAGTCCTATGAGCATTGGCGCTACCTCTCTTCTTCTTCTCTTCTTCTCTCGATGTGTCAAAGTCGTAGCGTCTTACAGCCGGATCACTATATTAGGAAGTGGAGATCGTCATCTACCTATCATTGATATTCTCGTATATTCACTGTGTCAATTTCCCAGCAGCTCAGAGAAGCTTTTGCTTGGCTAAACAGTTTTAGGTGTGCACTGGGTTCCTACGGGAGATTCACTCAATAAACTAGAGTATGGCAGAACATATATAGTAAACATTTTTACTTGTCGCCATAATGGCCGTAATACGACCAAAGTGAAAACATGATATAACTGCTAAAACTGCAATGATAGGTATATCTATATATATATATATATATATATATATATATATATATATATATATATATATATATCACACACACACACACACACACACACACACACACACACACACACACAGGCCGACTCTACTAGTTGTGTGTTATACATCACCTGGTTTGTCGTGGGGGAATCGGCAGGGAGATACATGAAAATGGGTCGAAGGTGTTGCTCTGCTTAAGGCAATGAGGGCATGTCAGGGAAGACCTGGAGACAGACAGACAAAAAAAGCAATTTTAATATTGATTTTGTTCTACATGACCTCAGTGCACCATGCACTCTGGGTTCTGATACGTCTTATTATTACATATTACATATTTTTCCCTCTCCACAACCTTTTACATCCAAATTTGAGCAAACCAATCCAATCACAAGGCACACATTCAACAGCGGAGGGAGAAGCTCTATTAACTTGATGTGACTAAAAGCAGCCTCGGACAGATGGATGGAGAGATATCGGCCCATCCCCACATGCCAAATCTTCACATTGCCTCTTGAGTCTTATGTGAATTTTCCAACACGGACAGCGGTGAATACTGAGCACAGAATCAGGCCATCTGGACTCAATCTGCTGTTGAGGAAAGTACAGCAAAGCAACAGAGGTGGGATGCTGAAATTATTTGGAAAAAAGCCCAGTTAGGCAGGTGAAATATTGCTGCAAAATATATATATATATATATAGGCTGCATCCTCAAAAACATACTGAGCTGCAGAGAGGAGAAATGTGGAGAGAGAAGAAAGCAGAGAGCAAAGGTAAAGGATGAAAGGTGGATTGGGATATTTAAAGGCACAGAGGGTAGCGGAGAGAAACCGTTACGCTGAAAGGAACAAACACGACTTCGACTAAAATGAAGGGAAGCAGACGGCGGAGGTGGGACAGGCAGAGGAAACAAAAGTGGAGAGCAAAGAGACGGAGATGAAGAGGAAGACAACAAAGTGCGGGGCTCAGTGGGAGCAGAGTAAAAACAAACAGAAGGTTGGCAGCAGGACAGTCGAGTTGACGAAAACTAGAAAGCGAAGCTGATGGGAGAAAAAAATACAAATAAAAGACACGGACAGGACCCGTCAAGGTCTTTGAGTCGACGGGCGAGGAGCTGATCAGAGTGGAGGACTGACACAAGGATTTAAAAACTGGGGATGGACCAATCTATGGACCGATATCAGCAAAAATCAGAGACAGAGAAAAACAGAGACAAAAAGTAGTTCCGAGCAACATCTGGACAAATCAACGCTGGTGTTTTTGTTAACTTTTCTTCCCATATCTTACACGGTTTTCATGAAAATGCCTCAAAACGGCATGTACTGTTTTGAACCTTTGAACCTAAAGGGACATATATATACGTCATGAAATAGAGGAGCGAGGAGACAGCGGCCCGCTCTCCTCCCGGCGGAGGAGTCTCCCAGCGGCGGGGGAGTGAGGCGGAGGGACCACGGCGAGTAATTCTAGTCTCATTTGTGTCCTGATAAAAAAATGCATTAATCTAATTCAGTGCCCCATGCCATATGGGTATTTTCCAAGCTACCATAGTGCTGTGTCGAGGCTCCCGTCACACAGGCGGGGTTTCATCTCAGCCTTTAGCCCACTTTTTTCTTCAAAATAATGCAGTGGTATAGTTACACTTTAAAGACTACAAACCGGGGTAAGTAAAGGGTTACATGGAGGGTTATATGCAAGGTGCTTACTTCCACTGTGTCTGTTTTACAAACGAAGCAAACAAGATAATAATCTGTGAATTTTAGAGGTGCTGGTAGGTGGATTTCGTTGAAGCGAGCTAGCCTAGCCTCAATGTCAAGTCTTTATGCTAAGCTAAGCTAATTGCCCTCTGAGTGCAGCTTTATATTTATTGCAAAAAACACGGAGGGATGGATCATCTCATCTAACTCTTGGCAAAGACGGGAATGAGCACAAATGTTGACCTTTTCCTTGAAGACAAGATAAGCACAGCCCAAGACTAACAAGCTCTTTTTCTTCCTGCTATACGACTTCTGCGGTAAGTGTTATTGGCTTTGTCGTGTCAGCTATCAAGGTGTTTTACAGCTCTAATGTGTTTCATAATGATCCAAGCAACATCTGTGTATCCTGGTCTCAAGGGTGTTCAGCAAGTCCGCATTACGTCTTCACTGCAGAGTACTACCAGGAGTCCCTCAGAGGATTGCGTGACGGCAACACGCAGTAGTCTGGCACTGGGATAGTGTGGGAGCGGGTAAGCAAACACAATGAAATGTAGCTATGACTACAAATCTGCAACAAGTTTCCAGTTACGCACATTCCTGGTGTGTGTGATGCTTTCGCTTTTATCTGAACAAACCTTGGCCTGGAATTACCCCGTCGTCCTCCCTTCAACCTGACGGTAATCTGGCCTTGTGGAGTGAAAACACCATGTTCAGTTTGTTCTTGAGTCACATAATCCCCTCACAGTGCCGGAACATAATCCTTTTATTCACGTGAGATCATCTAATGCCATTTGGCGGCTGTGTGTGCCTGACGCTGCACTCATTGAGCCAACATTAAAGCACCGATTCAAACCATTGCCTTTTTAAGTCGGGCAATTTCTTTGAGGCAACTTGACACAGGTGTGTCTCCATCCGAGGGAAACCCATTATCCTTCAGAAGATAATAAGCTTTTAACAAACTTTTAAATGCTAATGCAGCAGTTTTCTGAACATAGCATTGTCACATTAACCATTGATTCGCCATTTTGAAGCCTTGAGTTTCAGCATTTTGGCCGTCGCCATCTTGGATTATGGTCGTCGGCATTTTCCAGTGAACAGAAGTGACCACGTTAGGACTGCAGGCGGGTGAAGTAGAGATGCCGTGTACGAATCTGGTTACAATAGCAACCTGTTAATCACGACGTCCGCCCTAAAGCATCTTATTTCCCTCTAAATTTGACCATAATTTACTAAATGAACATCATGCTGTATTGAAGAAGACTTGAAACTAGCGATTGAAACCATAAACTCTTGTTTACAATGTTTACTGAAGGAATACATCAAGTCAGGAGTAGGGTCATTTTCTCATAGACTTCTATACAATCTGACTTCTTTTACAACCAGGGGAGTCGCCCCCTGCTGGCCAGTAGGGAGAATGTAAGTTGAAGACACTTCAGCATTGGTTCACTTTTCAGACCCGGATGCTGAGTTAAGTACAGTTATATAAAAGAAGTTTAACTTGAACAAAAAGTTAGTGTGGATATTGCTAATAAGTTGCCAAATATGAATCTTTAATGAGACGACTGTGTTGCACCAAAAAGCATTAACGCGGTTTCTTGATACCTATGTTGATATCTATTTGTTTGACTTGATCTTGAAGGAAAATTATTCCAATGTTAATAATGTTCTCTTAACACTGACAGCTTTGAGAGTGCGATCACATCCATGCCTGCGTGTGTGTACGTGTGCTGCCAGATGCTCGTTTCATCTCCCGGTGTCTCACGATCATTCCTGCCAGTTGAGCTGCTTCCAAGTTTGTGGAGATGCAAACTTGTCAAATGTACAAATACGCTGTAAATAATACATCAGTTTGTTCAAACTCCACATTACCTCGCTGTCAGTGCTGCAACCATTGTGCCGTGACAGCCAGTCAGGGGCTCGCTAATGATTCCAGTTTGTACCCGGGAAAAAGCAGACTGACAGGCAGCATTCGCTCACACACACACAGACACACACCCAGAAACTCAGCATTTACTTACACTGAAATTCACACATGTGCGTATAGGAACCCCCCCAAAAAACAGGACATCACTTAAAATCTGTTCAGCACCACGCCCCGTTTTGACTCTTTTTCCGCAAAAAAAAAGGGTGCATCTCCGCAACCACAAAATCGATTACATTCATTTAAAATGCTAAAAAAACGTAACTTTTGTGAGATGAGGGCTGTGGTTTAAATTATTTTTTTTATAATCGTTAAGTCTAATTATTTACGTAAACTCCCGAACTTGCCGTGGCGACTATAACGTTTAACTAAAACGTTTATAAGTACCCCATACAACGTCGGATTTCAGTCAAAGACACATCCCTGTAACCGTACGGGCCTGTGGGAGTCTAATAAAGAAATCACAATCCATAGCGGACCCCTATTAGTATCTCTACATTTACAAACACGGCAAGGTTTTTATTTATTTATTTACCAAAAAAAACGTTTTTTTGACTGAATATGCGTCCTAAGATGCCAATGCTTGGATTGTGTTTATTGTTGCAGATGTCGATGCTTTAGGTCTTAATCTTTCTAAAAAGGTGCACTATTAGTCTGTGGGTTGTTGTTATGGCACCAAACAATACTTTTTTTTAAACTTGGGAACTCTTGAGGAGTCCTTTTTGATACATCTTGCTCATACTCATGCTGGATGTTTATAGCTATGGTCAAAATATCTTTTAAAAGTGTGTTTTTTTTGCAGATATAAACAAAATACATACAATAAACACAAGTATAGGAATCCGTTTGACAACTCAAACACAGGGAAAAAGAGGTCTAGACCCCCCATGGGTCTACCGTGTTTAGATGGTTAAAAAGCTAGCATTGAGGCTGACAGAGTTTGTAGTCTGGCGGAGAACGGGAGATACGTATTCCTGCTGATGTTTCATGATAGACAGAGCGAGGTTCAGGAGTCAAACCAAAAAGACCTCCATCCTTTAGTCCGGACCCAACACCCGGAGCTGTACCACATACGCCCACGGACGGGCGCATGCACAAACATAGCAGCAGCTGCTCCCATTTCATCACGAAAGAAAGCGGGAGCTGCTCAGCATCCCTCCGATCTGCTGAATAAATAACGTCCACACCGGCAGCATCGCTAAACATTATGCAGCATCACGTCGCCCGATTCCAGCTCGCCTTTTTAGTTGTCGTTTTTCTTAAACACCGCTATTTTAAATTGAGAAGCTTTGCAGCACAATGCAGGGAATGATGTAGTCAGGGTGTTGAGGTATGACACACACGGTGTAAAGGTTGTGTGATCTAATACTTACAGTGTCAGTGATGAGCTGATGTTGTCAGAGTTGCAGGGTTTGCTTGACATATCATTTATTTGACAGCCCACAGAAGAAAAAAATTAATTTACTCCCACTTTAAAGTGTTACTATTAATATATCTGTGTTGGTAATTCCTCCAGTCAAAAGTCAAGTGTGAAAAGGCAGCTGGTGCTAAATGTGACGATTATACCTCGTGAATACAGAACATTTAGTTTTGGGGGCTAAAACTAATAGAGAATAACTAATATTTTAACAATAACTTGGCGAAGGCCTGTGTGGCAATAGATGTGTCAACAAATGTAAATAAATATAAGTTGCAGTGAGCTTACACACACACACACACACACACACAAAAACTAACAACCATTGAGCTGCTCCTTTTGATCCCATACAAAAGACTTACGGTTGACAACAGCTACAATTTCATCAGTTCCAGTGTTTCTTTCCTTTCAGAAAGGATTCTGGTCCCTGCAGCGACCAAACTTCAACGTTCTTGTCACAGAAACCTGATTGTTTAGTCACAGCTGTCCTGACCTTATTTAAGGTGTCGGACGACAGCTCCGCTGACAGTGATGGATGGAGGCCTGAGCTCAGGTGGAAAGTGTGTTGCTGGGATTTATACTTGGAGTAAACACAAAAAAAAGGAACTTGAAACCATTCGTCTCATTAAGGTGGAGAGTTTCATTCTTTAAAAGAACTGTTAGAGACTTAACCAAGATGCCAGATATACATTCACCAGCAGCACACATTACTCAACGCAATGCATTCTCGAAAAAAAAAAAAGGTCCAAAAACGTTATGACCCTTTAATCAAGATTCTCTCGCTGGTGCCAAACACCACATCCTCACACTGAGAGTCCTTCGTGATCTTTTAGGGAGAAATACATCATTTTTTAATTTTTAACAGTTTTGTGCGGATACATATTTATAACACCTGGCTGGATTGTTACGGCCGAAGCGGCGCTGCACATCCAAGAGTCAGCCTCAGGCTTGTCCTGCGTTGGATGCGACGGCTCACACCCTGCGGCTCTGATGCAGTGATTCTCGAGGTAAATGAAGAGCTGAATAAAACGTGACCTCCAGCCACAGCGGCACTTGGCCGTCTCCAGGTCAGCGCTCCTCCAGGGACTCAAAGAGAGCGAGAGCTCAAGAGAGTTCTCTCTCTTCTTTTTCGGCTGTCAGTCAGTCATGTGTCACTGGCTGTGGATTGGAGGGCACTCATCTCTCTCTACCAGAGTGCGAGCAGAGACCCCCCTGTCAGGGGAAATTAACTCAGCTAAAGGGGCGGTTGAGACACACACACATACACACACATAGACTTGTGTTAAATCTCTAACATACAAGCTCACTTTCTCTCTCACCTTCACTGTTAGAAGCGTTAATTATCCCTCTTAAGGCCTTTACACCGGGGGCTTGTGAGGAATAAACTACATGAAAAACAGAAATACTGTGAATAGTTTGCATAAAAACTATTCAAAACCGTCTGTGATGCCAATTTACGACAGTCGTACATTTCAAACACCTCATAAAAAAGGTTTGAAAAATAAGGTTTGAATAGATTTGCATGCTTATTGGACAAAAATTAGCAAACTGCTCAGAGGGGATCAGAGTTAAGCAGTGTCTTAAGCAATATTTGCGTTCTGTTGAGAAATACTCATGACAAAATCTAGAGTTAAAAAAATATATATTGACATGCAAATTAAACTGTGCAAAGTCTGTTAAGTTTAAAGACAATATTGCGATTGCCTGATCTCAGTGCCACCTCCATACTGCGAGTTTCCTCCTTCTTGTCAGCCCCTTTAATAAGCAACAGAAGACACCTTGGCGCACACACGACTCACTTTTCAAGTTGACAACGGTGAAGGCGGCGGGGACAAGCTGGTTGTGTGAACAAATCAAAACAAAAATATGAAAGTATGGAGATAGGTATTATGACGGAGTCGGGGATTGGCTGCCTGCAGTCAGATCCGTTGTTTGTCTGGCCTGCCAGCTGTCACCCCAGTGCGATGAGTTAAAACACTGGAACTATCTCATACAGGCACAGTGTTCAACGTGAGTGAACAGAAAAACCCACAAAATACATGAAAAGCAGCAGCCCTGAAAGAAAAGAAGCCAATTAGGATGTGAGCAGAGTCAGCGATCATTTTGAGTGTCCATCAACAACATTTTGCAAGTGTGTCAGGCTTTGAAAGTGTCTCAAGATCTTTTAAGTTACTTTCTGCTGTAGGCTAGTTGCTACATGTCCCTTGTGATTTGTGTTGTGGGAGAAACAATTGGGCAGTTATAGTTCTGGATACAGGATGTATAGTTTTTTTGGGTACAAACTTCTGCGCAGCCATCGCTATGAATGACAAATAACTGTCTAGTTCCTGGTCACCCCTTTTCCCATACCTCTCTCTCACACTCACACACGCACACGCACACACACACACACACTTAGTATTTCTCACAGGCCACAGTGCATGTACGTGAGGTGGAACGGATTCTCCAAACAAGCGACTCTTCCATGATATCTCCCTGCTCCAGCCAGCCAGCCAGCGATGTGTGTGTGCAGTGTAGCGCGCGTGCACACACACACACACACACACACACACACACACACACACACACACACACACACACACACAGAGGACTGGGTTTCACAGGTGATTTTCTGGTGGGTCTCCATAGTGGAAAAGTGCCGGTGTGTTTTAATAAGCCAAGAATCTGGAGGCCTGAACTTCAATTTATACAGTTTGGGTCCCCGACAGGAAAAAGTTGAGAATATAAACTTTTGTACAAAGCCAGTTCTAGAAGTTAATATGATTCAGATAGTTCATATTCACCAGGAAACACACACACACACACTCACACACACAGGAGAAGGGTAGAGCTTGGAGATTGGAGAGATGGGAAGTTGTGCTGTGGCTCTTTTTATTGTTGGCGACTCCTCCGGTTGCAAAAACAAGTCAGATTGTATCGACGTAAATTGTGATTGGCAGGTTGCTACCACGGCATCGTCTGTGTTCTCGTTTTGCAACTTTAACCCATTTTTTTCAGTCTATCAAAGTTTATTTGCCGCAAAATGTCTTCTTCAGAGTTTGGTTGTACTCCCACGTCTCGTGTCCCTTCTGGTTGCAAAAAACAAGATGGCGACGGCCAAAAATAATGAAGTTGACGTCAAAACATTTCTACCTTGACGCTTGACGAAACACCAGTCCACGAACCAATTGGTCACGGCGACTACGCCCACTTCTCAATGACGGTCTGTGGTTCAGAGGTCATCTCAGGCTCCAGTGGTTCAGGCGTGTTACGTGGTGAGGTAACTGTAAACTACTGAATAACTGTGAGGTGGCAGAAGACTTGTCTCTGCAAAACAAAAAAGGGAAAAAAGGAGATCAAAGAATCACTTCCATGTTGTACTGCCCGGCACTAACCGGCTAGCACCCACTTCAAAGCCTGTTACTGCAGGGAGCTGCGTGACACCAGCCGGGGAGTGGCGCCGTGCGTGAGGCACTTCTGGTGGCAAAAGCGTCAAAATCAAAGTAAGTGGGGTCAAACAAAGTCTGACCACATTTTTCGGGTGCAGCCACTCGGCTGCTGTGCGCCGCTGACGGAGCGACCAGACGGAGGGGTCAACGCGAGCGCCTCCCAACCCGGGGGGGAAAAGTGGAGCCCCTGCGGACCATCTTTGAAGATGAGCGAAAGTTTGCACCCTCCTGTGAAGCGTCGAGTCTTCAAAGGATCTGCCGTAAAAACGTATATGATTGGTGGAGAGAATCACGCCACGATAGTTCATCAATCGTCCACAGCTGTCAGTCCGGGACTGAGGAAAAACAATGTACATGTATGTGTCTTTCAGCTGGCTTTGGTTCCGTAGCTCTATAAACCCTGGAAATCATAGAAACTCTCATTTGCCTCTGACACGTTTATTACACAAACTGTGTAATATCCCAAACGCTTTCACATCGAATATGCATTCACATAAAAGCCACTGTGATATTTAGAAGAAGAAAAAAACTAAAGCAACCATCATCAGCTATCTTGTTTGTCAAGACAGAGATCGAGGCCGGGGCTTTCCGCACGTCTCCCAGGCCATTAAAAATAGATGCCACAAACTGAGAGCGACAGACAGAGGAGGGAGCGAGAGAGGGAGGCTTTTGACAAAGGCTCATTCAAACGCGGCGGCGCAACGTAGCGACTTGAGTGCCGACTCCCACACTGGCAGCCCAAACCACAAGACAGCCCCGGCCTCTAATCGCAAACATTTATTCAGATCAGACGACTCCACTGGATGCCTCTGAGGAGCATCTCTGTGAGATATAAAAAGAATCAGGAAGGAAGAAGCGCTGAAGAAAGAGAGATCAGCCAAGTGATGGAGACAGAGTGAGGAGGAGGGAAGGCCAGAGTTGGAGAGAGAGAGAGAAAGAGAGAGAGATGGAGACGGAGACAGACGAAAGCCGGGAAACAAAGAAAACAAAAATAAGTCGCTGCGAATTTGAGACGCCGTGATTGCTCTTTTGTCGGAGTGCACTTAGAGCCGGAGTGACTCCGATCCCCCGGCGATTACACAAAGTAAAGAGGAGGAGAGCACATGAAGGTCCCCCGACTCGGCAGACTGAAACCCGCTAATGCGGAGAGAATACAAATGCATATGAAAGGCATATTTACACTGAAGATGGTCTGATGGAAAACAAATTCAAAACCCATTATTTATTAAATGGGAGTGAGTCACCGGGGGACGGTGCTGCCGCAGAGTTGGGAAACAAATCAACACTCGGCGGTTTCAATTAGAGCAGAACTTGTGTTGGTGATGTGTTTTTGTAGCAGCCAAGCGCTTCATTAAGGCCCTGGACTGGGAAAGTAATGAGAGTGATGAATAACACTTTTATTTATTCTTTTTCTACGATGATATGAAGAAAACAGCAAGAGGAGGCCGTACGAGATGGAACAGAAATTGTTAAGTGAGTAAATGGAGACCGGGTGGTGAGCTTGTTGAGCGCTTCATTTATGAATTTCATAGTTATGAAGTGACACATTCATGAACATCACTGTTCTGTGATGTAAACGTAAGAGATGTAGAAGAGTCTAGTCTTCTGTCCGCCATACCAAGGCAGGTTATTATATGAAATAATGTTTCAAATAATGCTTGATGTTTGAGATTTGTGAAACCTTTTAGAAACTAATGCTGTTCATCAAGGCTTACCAATAATATAGTAAATGGAATATCTTTCATTTTGGAATATTTTCAGGCAATTTATGAACTGAATAACTACGGAGAAAAGAACTAGCTTAAAAAGAATCGTCAGATTAAGCGACAATTGATTGCACTACTCTTTACAATACTGTAAAAGCATAAACTCTTTAACTCTATAATCTCTGGGAAGGACTGTAACAGAAAGGAGAAAAGCTTGTTCTGTCTGTCGTAACTGTTCTCACAACCTGCAACATGTGAGGCAGTGAAACATCTCATCTTCTGCTTCTTTTTTCTCTTCCTCTCCCTTTATTCATGCACATCTGTCTCAAAATCCCACAATCAGGTGAATCCCACAGTCACACATTGTGCGGTGTGCAGTTACACGGTAACCGTGAAAGCCGGGATGTCACAACCAGTAATGACTCATGGAAACACAGAGAGAAACGTGTGTGTGTGCGTGTGTGTGTGTGTGTGTGGTCACTTATTGTCAGCACTTTTACATAGTTATTCTATATTTTAATCCAACAATTATAAAACCATGATGGGGAATTTCTGGCATTTTTTTTAATACTGAAGATGAAAATGAATGTATATGTATTGTATGGACCATTTGGCAATATATATATATATATATGTATATATATATATACATATATATATATATATATATATACTATAAATAATTAGTTTTAGGGCTTTGTGTGGAGCAAACACTGACTTAATCCAGGTTTTAAATGTCAGCAGGGGAAAGTGACACACACTCTCTTAGTGCAACTGACCACTGAGTACCTGGCTGCAGGCTGCTGAAAGGGGGCGGGGTTTAACTTCAAATGTTTAATCCCACCCACCAGATTTGATTGGTTTAACTGTCAAATTTGGGCTTGGTTAAACGTTGATTGTGATTGGACGCTATGGCTGTGAGGGTTGAGGGTCCCGACTCACATCCAGTAGCGTCGGTTGTTTTTTTCCAACCAACTTTAGATTAAACCATCCTTGATGCTCTCATGCTGCGCTTGAGAAAATGAATTTAAAAAAATGCCGCATGAACTGCTTGGTCTACGTTACTTTGACATTTAGCTGGACTTAACAGATTTTAAATTACCGTTAATGATAGCCGTCATATCCTTTCAATTAGCTGTGAATCGCTTACCCTGACCACTAGCGCCAATTGCCACAGCTAATCACTAGCATGCTCATTATTGTTATGATTATGTTTCGGTAGGAGTCTTTTCAAGGGACTGTTATGGTGCCAATTACATATTTGTTCATTTGAGTTTCGATGAAAGGCTGAGGTGTGTATGCATTGTTAGCACTGGCAATTAGCACTAATTCACAGGCTTCATTCACAGGTGATTCAGAAGCTATTTATCAGAGTAATGGCTACCACTATTTGTTATTTTTAATCATTTAAGTCTGGGTCAATGTGAAAGTAATGTAGACCGTTATATCCCATATTTTGGGTGTGGTGTTGCTAAAATCAGTGTGAGTAGTGTGTGAGAGAACAAAGACGGAGAAAAAAAAAAAAGACTTAACGAGATCGTCAACAAACATCTTCAGTCCTCTGGTCTCTCCCACCGAATCAGCAAATTGATGCAGCGCGAGCCGCTTTCAATTAGTCAGCCAGCGAGCATCATGGGAGACGAAGGTCCGCGGGGATAAGTCGGCCTCTAAGTGTCCAATCATCCGCCAATGAGGGAATGGGATGACCCCACGAATGACCGGCTGGTTAATAACCCCGCTATGCGGTCAATACGGTCAATACGGTCAATACGGGGCGTAGCGTCCTGATCCCGTTTTACTATATTTGTTTCCCATTCCCAGGTTGCATGGTAATCCCTACGTGGGGGGTAACGGCTTGGAGGACTCTCACACACACACTTCACTTGTCCGTGCTCATTCGAAAGTCGTATCTGTTTCGTTTCGGGTGTAATCTTTCCCTCAACCCACACACAACTAAGCCTTTACTTGTCGAACTTGAGTTCATTGCAAACTGTAAATGGGTGGCCAAACTCGGCAAAAGTCCATTAATTTCCACAGAGATGAGAAACCAGGGAGACATTCGACAAGCTTCATCAGCTGCGACGAGTTGGCGAAACCAATCATTATATAGCTGTCAACAGCTGAATAATTCATCCAGCTCCCTTGATCCCTTGCTGGTACTTTTCCACCTGAAAACTGCAAAAATGTTTTCAAAGATCGGGCATCAGTGACCTGTTTTAGCCACTCTGCACCTATTAGCAAAGAACGCTGAGTTGAAGATCATTACAAAAGTTTGCAAGGACAGAGAATGTTTTTCTTCTTACCAACTTAGTTATTTCAAATGCGTCTGATATTCCAATCACAACATTAAAGTCTGCTGTTTTCTCCTCATTTACTAGCTGATATACCATTGTTATTGTTCTGGAATCCAGTGGATCGGAAGGTAAGAGGTGAGGTAAACGTGCGCCGCCAAGTGTGCTGAAAAGGTGACTGAAAGGTCTCCAGAGTGGAAGGTGCTACTAAAACAGAAAACCTCGGTTTTTGACTCTGTGGATGAAGCCAAGAGATCCAGAAGGCAGCGCTAAAGACGAAACCCACACACCCTTCAAGTCTGTCTGACCTATTTTCTCAAGCTACTACCCACAGGTGCTGAATACCTTTCCTCTTTAATGGGAAGTATGGCACTCTGTTTATTCAAACACAACCTCAGAACATTAGATAAAGTGCCTGGTGGAAAGCCTGCTGCATATTTGATCAGTGACTTGAGATGGAAAATTTTGTTTGAGTTTTATGATTTTGACAGATTTTTTTTCTTTTAGGTTAAACTTATTCTATCAGGGTAAAACCTCTAGAAATTATGTTTTTTTTTTTACAATTAAGAATAAAACCTTAAAAAAACTATTAGACAAGAAAACAATACAAAACACAACTTTCGGGCTGTCCCGAACACGTTTCGTGGGGTTCGAAGCCCCCGGTCCCGTTCAGTCAGGAGTCCCACACAAAGTCGAGCAGGTGTTTAGTTTTCTCTCTCCCTGTGATGTCATTATATTCGTTTCCCTCCTCGACCATTTTTCCAGGCCATCAGAGCTTGAACCCGGGTGTAACTTCAGCGTCGGTGGAAGGGGCGACGACAGAAGCTGTCAGACATTCGTCAAACTTGCAGTCATTACTTACTTAAATTGTACTTTGCTTTGCCGTTATCGCCTATGAGGGAAAAAATTCGGACTTCAAGGATATTCCATTCAGCGGATACAAGATCACATCGGGAAAAATTGACCAAGAATTTATATTTTTTAAATATAAACATGATTTTTAATTACCGTGTTTCCTTTTGGTTCAGTTTGGAACGAATCACAAGCATTAATGTCCTCTTTCAGGAAAGTTACATTTTCAGAAAAACTGCAATACAAATGTGCTCATATTTAGGCTTATAAACAAATATATAAACAAACTGTAGCATAGGCCAACATATAAAATAAAAGACCTGGCCTTCCTCTATCGTCTTGTGTTCAGCGTACACAGATCAGAAGGGATTTGCCTTCTGATCTGTGTACGCTGTGTACGCTGAAACTTCAAAGTCTCTTCCAGACTTATTCTCCGTCGTTTATGCAATTCAAGATCGGCATCTTAAATTCCCTATAGTTAGAGAGACTGGAAAGGATTGGATTTGAGATCATCGATCTGCTACGTTAGAAGAAACCAAACCCGTCTGCCATCTCTGAGCACGCTGCTTGAGTCCATGCCGCTCACCTGTACTGAGCCTGGAAGTGTTCGTGGACAAAACTGTGTCGATCTCGAGGCTGCTGCGCGCCGGCTGAACTGGAGCTGGAAGAGTCCTCCAACGAGCCAACGGGTCCCTGCAGGGAGAGGGGGCCAGAGGGGAGACAAGCGATCGCTTTAGTGGACATGGAATACATTTTTGAGAACATCCATCGCGAGCGGACTCAGGAATGCACACCAGCGTCTTCGGAACGATATTAAATAAGAATAAGAACACGAGTTTCCTACAAGCCACAGTAAATGAATCAAGGCTGCAGTAGAGTAGTGTTTCCCGTTTCCCTTTACTCTGCTTCCCAAGTCAATATCAGGCATCAGATATACTGTATGACTGGAAAAAGCTTCTCTTGTTGCACAGGGGGAGCTAATGCAAAACTCTCTTTCACAGAAGCCAATGAGCCCTCGTGTACTGAACAGCTTTCACCAGACTTGACGACAGATGTACAAAATGTGAGCTCAAAGACTTTGCCCTTTGCCTGCAGTATATCGAGACAATCCGCTGTACAAAGACAATGTACTTCTTCAATAAACTCTGAGACAATCAAACAGAGACACAGGGGTATAGATTTAGAGGGAGGCCCAGACAAAGTGAGGCTATTCAATTAATGGTGGGCGTGAAAAAAAGGTGAATCGTAAAATGTTATGGCATCGAGGGGGATTTCATCTGTCTGAAAGAGGAGGAAAGTTTAAATGCTAATCAGTCAACACGCATTGGAGTCAGAGAAATATTTGAGATATCAACCGGTGTCATGCTGATGTCTGCTGAATAAACTAAATGATTGCGGTGCTCCGCATGCTGCGTCGGACTCAGCAGGGGGGCAAAGAGACTTCAAGGATAAACATGAGAATAAAAGAATGACGCCGATGAATAAAAGATGCACAACTGTGACACGAGGAAACGGAGCAACAGATTGACTTGAATCTTTGTCTCGTGAAGCTCATATTGAAGTCGTCAGTGAGGACGAGGTGGTCATATTTTAACGACGGCCATTGGTTCGTAAACTGCTGTTCCGAAGCTTCGAGCTCGCCATCTTGGTTTTTATTTGCAACCAGAAGTGACACGAGAGGATGGAGCTTATGCTGCGCTCCAGACAACTCAGAACTCGAAAATGAACAACCTCCCACCAGAAAAAAGTACAATGGCACTGGTTCTTACTTGTAAACTCCATCCGACTTCACGAAGAAGCTTTTGTCTGACGCCGCACAATTGAAGCACACATTGCAAATGGTAAACCATTAATGAAAAGGCAAAGTAAATGATGTCTATCTGCCTGTATTTAAATATTATAATATATGCTGTCATATAGTAAACCCATTTTACTCCACAAACTGTGAAAGGGTTAAAGTTCTAAAGACGAACACACAGTCAAGTTGCGATCTGTCAGTCACAAGGTTGCCATGTCCTAAAGCCTACTCTAATTTATGGTCTGTTTGCCTCTGAATGGCACCATAATTTACTAAATCATCATGCTGTGTTGAAGACTTGAAACTGGCAATTAGGACCATAAAATTAAATTGTTTACAGTGTTAACTGAGGTAATAAATCAAGTGAGAATAAGGGTGATAGATAATTTTTTGCAACCAGAGGAGTCGCCCCCTGCTGGCCATCAGAAAGAAGGCAAGTTTAAGGCATTGGCTTCCCTTATTAGAACCAGTAGGGTTGCCGCCTGATAAATTGTATTTTTAGCTGTAGGGACAGAGTAGCAGCATGCACCTTCAAGCTACAACACATGTGCACAGCAACAATCGTTGCGTTAGAGCCAGCATGATTCAGGCCGGCTGACCGTGTACAACGGGCTGTTTTCTAAAAAAGCTCGTATTTACAGTAATAAAAAACAGCCTTCCTTGAATTCCTCTCCCACGACCGTCCCAACTAGGCACCGCAGACTTGTTTAAAAGGCCCTGTGCACCCACACAGGTGTTCCCAATTACCCAGCCTAATTAGACCTCCGGGCAGGTTGAGGCTGGGTGGAACCGGGTTGCAACGAAACTAACGAGGGAGTCAGTCTGCACACGCCCACGCAGAGCAGACAGCAACAGGTCTGCTGAGGTGACCGGGGGAGCACAGGTGAAGCAATCACTGCTAACGCCGCCTCAGTTCCATCAAAGGTCCCAGTAGGACTTGCCAGGCAGCCAGCATGAACAATAGGCCTTCTTTTCTTTTCCTTTCTTTTAACTGCAGACATTTTGACGCATTAGATTAGAAAAATCTCGTAACGCTGACGATGCAATCTGAGAACAACCAGCCATGGTGTGACGATGAATTCGCTTTTTACTGGTTTAAAATGAGCTTGTGAACATCGTCTCCGTCGTATCTGTCGTCAGGCCGAGAGGCGTCGGGCTTCGGTAATTGGTTATTTGGAAGCTTTGTTGTCTGCAATGTGAGGGGAAATTGTCTTTGGCTTCACCGCAATCACCATGGATTCCAAATAGGACCGTGGCAGGAAACGGTACGATGACGATCCATCTTTGATGACGATGCGCTGCTGTTCAAACAAAACCAAATCGCTGTGGCGTCTACTTTGAACGATGAGCTGCTTTTGGAAATCTTTACTAGAATATCTAATGAAGCACAAAGCCCCAAAAAAAGAGAGAAAAATCTCCTGTGTGACAGTTTACTTTCAAGCTCCACCTTCAGCACATCTCCAGTCTTGGCCTCGTCTTTACTTGAATGTTAAGTGAATAAAAAAACACAAACATAAAAGCTCATTATTCTTTAAGTCGCCGCATAATGCAATAGCTATATCTCCGTCTTTTTGTTCCCGAGAGAAACCGCGAGACGAGAGCTCCAATTAAGCGCCGCGGTGTCTGGCGAGGTCGCCGAAGAGTCGACGCACCGGAGAAGAAAAACGCTGATCGGCTACGAACAGCTGCTGGGGGAGCCGTGTTTCCAACGCGCTCACACCTCCGCCATCTGCTCAAGTGGCGAGTGGAAGAAGAAAAAAAATAATACCTCATATCCATCTTGACGCGGCGACATGTGAGATAGAAGCAGGATTAAGGCAGGAAAGGAACAGCGGGGTGAGGTGTGAACTAAAGAGAGGGCGGTGCCGCGATAAAGATTGGACGAGGGATTCGTCGGCACCTGGGGGCCCACGCGCTGCAGCAGGGGCCGTTTAAAGTGGACTGCAATTTCCACTTTGTGCTGGTGAGCATCACCTTTTCAATCACAGAAAAAAAAAGAATTACACCTAAAGCCTGCAACCTGCATACGCAGAGCTTCTGAATCTTGCGATGACCGCATATGATTTTGAGTTGGATTTTGTTTTTGTATGTTTGATTTTACAGCTGAGCCATATTTTCACTGAATCCAATGAGATCTCCTTCGTCTGCCCCGGCATGGATTTGTGTAATTTATTTTGATGTCTGATGTCTTTCACACGGCGTGTTTACCGTCTCTCGTTTGTTAATCACAGGCCGAGCCGTGACCGACTCTCAATTTCGGCCGTTTTTTTTCCGTCTCCGTCTCTTCTCTGGAGGACAATGCAGAACGATCCTCAGACCCTCGAGAGACGGACTAGGTTACAAGCATCCCCATGGCAACCCTGGCCTCATTCCCCTCAATCAACATATGGGAACAGGGGGCTTGTTCATCAGCCACAATGGGGCCGGAGAAAAAGAAAACGAACGAGTCCGGAGCCATTCTCTGTTTGTGTGTGAATGAGCGCAAATAATAAAACTCTCGCAACGACTTTTTAGTAAATTACTAGTATCTGTATCAATAGCGTAGAAAGTCAAAAGACAGGTTTGAAGTACCGTGACAACTTTCCTCCGAAGAGCACGAGATAATGCCGCTCACACCATTCCCGCAGAGATGCATCACTTTGCAACGTGGGATTCAAAAGCTGGCGTCACGTTCTCCTCACGGTATCGGTCAAGCCCCGCAGATGCTGCCGTAAAGTCTGATGCGCTTTTACCTTCGGATCCACCACCAGCGGTTTGTCTGCAGTTCAGCCTCACACCGCCGGGACCATTTCCTGCATTCTCGCTCATGCACATTTAATCTCGCCGAGGACACAAAGTGCCAGGAAAGAAAGTTGTTTGTGATGGAGAGGAGAGGGAGTATGAGTGGGAGACAAAGACTGGCTTTGATACTTAGTTCTCGATGCATAATTGATCCGAACGGGGGCATTTTTTTCGCCCGCCGCACCACATGGGGGCAGGTCATCAACCTCTGTGGCAGATCTGAGAGCAGATAAACAGACAGCTCCACTGTGCGACAGCGAGAGATGGAGGTAGGGTGACAGAAACTGTATATACAGCAAAGACACATGCTGTGTATGTTCAGAAATATATGTATATATATGTATACACATGCTGCAGATACGCACAGTTAAAACACAGAGACAGAGCACCTCACTGTGCCTCTCTGTTTAGCACCCAGGGAAAAACGAATGCCACCGCGTCGTCGCTCCGCCAAAAATAGATGCGGGGGCCGGCCGCGGCAATAACAAGCGAATACTAATATTCAGCAGCACTAAGCTGTTCAATTGTCACACTGGGAGTATTCCACACACACAAAAAGAAGAAGAAGAAGAAGAAGAAGAAGCTCCCAACAGATCTAGGCCACATTCACCCGCCTCCTGTTGCTTGGGGACAACATTACCGGCAGCATCTACACCCCCTTCCTCCCCGGGCGGTGTAATTGATTTCTTCACATTTACTTTTACTTCCAGAGCTCAGCGGGCTCCAACTGAAACGCCTGTATTTGCCTTGTTCTCTTAATGGCTGGAGTGATAAACTGTGGACAAGCTTCTTTCAGAAAATTGGAGCAGAGCAATGAGTAGGCATAAAAAGTGACAACTAAGGAAAAGCCTGGAAGAAATATTCTGGGGCTAAAAATAAAAGGTTTTTTTCGCTCTGCGGTTCCATTCTGCTCATGCTTTTGCGCTGAGAGCCTGTTTTTCTATTTTGTTTGCCAGGAGTTGGTCGATTACAGCACAAAGAGCTGATCTAATCAGAGTGTCCGAGCCAAAAGCCTGGAGGTCTCGCGGCAACGGGGTTTAGATTCAGACACGCGCACCTTTGAGCAAAAAGGAGTGAATTATTTGTTGAGAGTGACTTTGGCACACTGAGCCTCTTTCTATTATTACGCCGATGCTTTCACAGGTGTAAAAAAAGAAACAGAGCTAAGGGTCACATGGGAAAAGAACAGCGTGTCCTCCGACTTTGTTCTCCCTTTCTGTTTGCCCCGATAATGAGGTCGAAACGGACACACCGGCCGTCAGCGAAGCTCGGCATCGCGCCGCCGTGGGAGCTTTTAGGGATGGATATTCAATGTCATGAGCACACATCTATCAGAAGCAGCGTTAATGTAGTGTGATCTCAGTGATTTAACATATGACCTGTTGGAAGCAATTTATGACATAATACTATAAAGTAATTTGTGTTTTTTTTGTTTTTTTGTTTTTTAAAACCCTTTGGAAACCCATGGAGTCAGGAAAACATGCCCGAACATGCCTGAGCGGGAAAGTTTGGCACTACCGAAGACACCGTTATAAATATTGTTTTTTAAACATAACAAAAAAATAAAGTTTGAGCATTGGCCTCGGACAGAGGAACCATGTATGATATATCTTCAGAGCAGTTGGTCTCCAGAGTCTGCTCTGGTCTATTTCTCGCATCGAAACTCTGACCGCTTCCAGTGATTTCCTTTGAACATCTTTGGGACAAAATAACAGAAAGTGTTGGAGCACTAGTTTCAGACTTCATCGACTGGCCCAGCCTCAGCTCCTGCTTTATTATTTTCCAACAGAGCGGGGCGAGGACTCATGGGTATTGTGCGTCAGCGAGATTGTTGCGCTTTCGGCACGCTCTCGTAGGACACGGCGGGGTGGAAAAAAAACTTCAAGGACACGCAGCCAAATTAATGACGGGGACGTGGCGGCTCCTCTGCGTACCGGCCGTGTTGTTATTGTTCACACGATAATATACCATGTCTGAAACCTGGCGCGGCGTTTCTCCTCACAAAGCGGCAGCGACCAACTCTAAACGTGCTAATGTCCTTGTTGCTGGAGATTAGTCAGCCTCAATCCACAGCTGGAACTCACCTGGTGGTGTGTGTGTGTGTGTGTGGTCAGCACTATATGCACACAACTAAGCTAAAAACAAAGATGTGATTGCTCCTCTGGCTGTCTTAGGGATGCTGCAGCAGCTGCAAGCTGCATCGTACCTATCTCTCCCCCACCTGCGACTTCCATGTGCTGCTGTCTTCTTCTCCTCATCCTGCCTGTCTGTCTGTACCTACAGCAGGACGACATCACACAACATGCAACATTCTTGGCAAAGACACTTTCACGTCACGGCAAGTGTCAAAAATCATTCAGTCACGGAATGATGCAAAAAAATAAAAATAAAATGTTTGTCAACACACAGTTGAAGCGTGCTATCTTTATCCCATCAGGGCACCGCATGAGACAAGATTAAGGACCAAGCCATGGCGAGCGGTTGCAAAGGAGCCCCCCCCCATCACGGCATGGTTGTGTGACCTGAGACGGCTTCTTCTGCACCCTCCTCTGCTTTTTGGGGACTCAATTCTGTGTGATCGGTGAAACATTTCTCCTGTGCAGCCTTCTGTGAATCTCTCCGGCCCAGTGCCTCTGGCAGAGGCCCCTCCAGAGATCCTCACGCTGCAATCCCGACATGAAAACATACGCTGCAATCAAAAGCCCCCGCTGATTCCCCGTGGCGCGCACCCATTCATGTGAGACGGCACCGAGGCGCTCCTCTAGCGGGAGTCTGGTTTAAAGTCTGTGTGTGTATAGTTTCACGGTAACAATGGGAAAGGCTTGGTGGCCGAGTATTTATAGCTGCAAAACGTTACAACCAGGCCGCTGACACACTGATTTAATTATCAATCAGTAAACAAAATGATTATTTATTTGATTTTACTTGAAACGGCAACCACTGAAGGCTTGAAAGGTGCCCGCGAAACATTTGTAGCTCCCGCTGTCATGGAGCAGAACGGCTGGGAACGATTACAATGGGTTATTTATTATTTATTATCAAATATCAAAATGACTGTACACAGGGGTTTTCCTTGCTCAAACCATCTGGTTAACACACACACACATACACACACACACACACACCACGTATCTAATTATATTTCAAATCAGAATATTCTTCTGCAGTATTCTGGAGTGGTCCTAGTAATATGTATTCCTAGGGGGTTTGAAGTATCACATCACATGACCATGGTTGAGCTACGTTTGAGACGGAGAGCGTGACCACAAATATTGATATGCTAAATATCACAAATAAATAAACTCCTATATTTCCTTCCATTTCTCCGACATAAACAGACGCACGATAATGCTGTAAGACACTCTAAGCGATAGTAAAACACGGAAAGCGAGGGCAGCTTTTCATGTTTATGGGTGATCATGGAGTCGTTTTTTGCTGTGGTGGCAAATACGTCTTTAGCTATTAAGCATAACAGTCTGTTAACAGCTGGGGGAGGATCCGTCGCTACACTCAGGAACAGAAATAAAGAGAGGGGGGATGAAGACATTTTTTAAGTTGATTCTATTTTGCAGTTTGCAAAATAAGATAAGATAATAGTCAGAATCAGAAACCGTTTATTGCCAGGAATGTTTACACAAACGAGGAATTTTGCAATGATATTTAAATCAAGTATAAGATAAAGTGCTCAATAAGATAATAGTTCACATTCTGCAACTGTTTCATGCATTCTGCTTCCTTCATGTATTGTATCATTTGAACCCTATAGTAATCAAAGTAATCAAAGTATATACATGATGACATAGATGTTTTTATAATCTATGTACTCTTCGTAGAATAAGCTGCTGTAAACCAATACAAAGGCCCAGTCAAGCAAAAAAAAAAAGTACATTTATCTTTTCAACAAAATTGCCCCAAAGCAAGCCGCAAAATGAAAATTAGGATGTAGGTAAAGATTAAATATTGACTAAAGTGCTCGTCTTATGTGTCATTTTGCTACTTCTTCATTTCCAGAGACACCCGTTTGAGGATCGAGACAAAGCTTGTGTACTTCTACTTGTTTTGATGTGAACTACAAACATTTCACAACCACCCTCGGCGTCTGAAGCAGGACAGAGTTTGATAACTGAAGAGACAGACTGGATTATAATTTACTGTCTGCTTTCACTTTTAGTTTTCCCCCTACAGTCCTGCATGCCTACGTTTAAGCAGCGGCAGCTTCAGTGTGCTTTTCACTCTTGGTGTCAAGCAAATTAATATTTTAACACGTAAAGGAACAGAGTGTAGCATTTATAAGGCTCTCATGGCAGAGAAGAAATGTAATATTAATATGTGTGTTTTCTTTTGTGTATGATCACATGAAAATAAGAATGGTCTGTTTTTTGTCCCCTTAAAAAGGGCCCTTTGTTTCTAGGTATCGAGCTGCACCGCCATGTTGCTACAGTATTCCAGAACGGACAAACCAGACACTGGCTCTTGATCGGGACAAACACGTTCTTCGTGAAGGCCCACTGTAGTTCTCATACTTGCTTAGCAGCGAGAGAAGTTTCAGTTGGTTGCAATCTGCCAGCTCACCACTAGATGCCTCCAAATCCTACACACTGCCCCTTTAACACCGACACATTTCACATCAGCTGGAAAATGTTCCATACCTGAACAGAGGGACCCAAACACACGTCTGTAAAATTAAAATAAGGAAATGTGTTTTTTTTATGTTATAATTCTACTGTGACCGTGTGCTGAGCGAAACAAAAGCTGCCGTTAGGGAGGAAAAACACCTCTTTTTATTGAGAGAAAATAAATAATTTCTATAATAATAAATGGCGTCCGACTGAGGAGGGACGCTGATTCAGTTATCGCCTCAAACCACATTTCTAATCAACCGGCTGGCTCAAGGGGCTTAACACGTTCACCTGTGCTGCCAGCCACCGCTCTGAGTCATCCCTGTGCGCTCACACACACACACACACACACACACACACACACACACACACACACTATAATATATTAACTCACAGGGGAAGACGCGCCTTTCTGTTTCACTTCCTGTGCATTCAAGCAGGCTCATAAAAGTGCAGATTTTCCCTCAGAAAGAGACTTCTGATTAAATGATCTTTCAGCTCGTGGTCACCAAAGCAAGAGCGAGGACGTTCACTGAGGTGATGTGACTGCGACAGCTGAGCGCGACAGAAACTTGAAATGGGGGTGGGAATCAAACATCTCGGCTTATGGCACCTGTTGCGTCATTTCTATGTCTGTTCCGAAGCAACTTGGCTTCATTAATATCATGCCCTATATTAGATTAAACCATAAACCGCGTTTCATAACCACAGCTAATTGGTTCTAAAGTTGAACACCACCTAAATTAAGAATCCCTATATGTGGTATCTCCATGGCCTCAATATTTGTGAACATGAGCTACTCTCTGAAACGAAGAAAGTCTCAAACTTGTGATGTCATCGGGAAAAAGTCTGGAGATGCTCCATAGACGGTTTACTTTATGATCACAAACGGTTGTTTTAGCATTCTCCTTTTGGATTTGGGAGTGAGTTGCCCATGTTAAGAAGCTGATCACATTATTATGTCCTCTTGTAGACTCACAAGACTTTTGAAATGCAGTGGTATTTGAGAAACATTAACCAAAGCGATCATATCAGCAGACCCCTAGTTAGCAGACCCCTAGTTAGCTAGCTAGCATGTCTATCTCCAGAGCTGCCAGCACTCCTCCCAGCAAAGTGGTTTTCTAGCGAGCAGGATTGAGGCAAGGAACCATTAGACCTGGCGGCAGATCCCCACTGTTGGGCTCATTTTCTGAAACCAGTGTAGCATGAAAACATGGTGGAATTAGCAGGGAAGCTAGCTAACTAGCCATATTTCTGTCACCGGTGTTGCATGAAAGCATTTATCTCTCTAATAGATTAGCCTTTTAGCAACATCTCTCTACTCTCGCGGAGCAGCGGCCGTGAAGGCTAAAGAAGTTAGCAGAAGGCTAAGCTAAACTACGAGCAACATTCTCCCTCCAGCTCTGAAATGCTTCACCTTCTCTGGTCACCTTCACAAACTTTTATGAACGTATTCAGTGTTGATAAGTTGTGTGTAGCGGTTACTGTCTTATTAAGCGTGTTTTTCTTTGTGTGTGTGTGTGTCTATTTGAGTGCGTTGAAGCAGCCCACACTGAAGCTGCTGCTATCAGCTTGATGTTTTCGGCCTCCTGCAGGAGGAGATGACGTCTCCCACTGAGCGTGCGAATTAGTCGAGCCAATGTTGACATAGCTGCCGGCTGCTTCAGGAGACACCCAGATCCGCTTGTGTCTTTCAGAGAGCGCCTTTCCACCATTTGAATGACACTCACATATCAGCACAGGGCAAGTTTTAATGGAAGCGAGCATGTGTGTGTGTGTGTGTGTCACACCTGAGAGTTTGTCAACACTGTGGGAAGACTAGAGGTTTTTCTAATTAAACAGCATCTAATAGCGAATCAAGCTGTGCTAAAAGACTCTGATTCTCCTCTCAAGCGAACGGCGTAGAAAAAGGCGGCATGGCAGAGGTCGCGTGAGGTCAACGAGACGAGGCGACGGAAGAGAGAGCGACAAAGCGACTACACAAAGGGCCGATAATTGAGGGGAGGAAAGGGTGTTCAAGGCAGAGACAAGAGGAGTCAAAGGTCACGCACAGTGTGACAGAAGGGATGTTCGGAAAAATATGTCTTGATTACTCGACAAGACTAAAAAGTCTCCATCCATGCTCGTCTCCCCATTAACGCCGTCGTTCTCTGTAATACTGGTGACAATAGTGTTCGGTTAAGTGAGAGTGAGGTCATCATGGCTCGTCACATCTAGCGCAGTGTGAAGAGAAAACTCCAGTGTAGTGATTCAGAAAGAGCGATACAAAAAGAAACACACTACTGAAACAGATCCACCCGTCAGGCAGGACTTTGTCTCTCTGTGTCTCGGTTCAAAACCTCACAACAGCGGGTGGGCAGGGGGATAAAAGTGGGAGGAGATAGTGACGGGAACGCTCTATCCAGAGAAGAGGAGCATTGAAAGAAGCGCTGTCCGTGCAGTAAAGCGGCTGACTTAACCGGATTCTTTCAGCTCCGGACGGCCGCCGCTAATGCGGCCTATTCAAAGCAGGCTAACGCGGTGACGAGGCAGTCCGGGAGATAGCGGTTTGAAACCACCAGGCATTTTAAGGCCTCTGAATTTTTGTGTAACTTGCCACTCGATCATGTGACCGTCGCAGTCCGGCATGTGACCTTCTTGTGAAATCCCCCTCTTTGTTCTCTCGTGTTGATTCGTGTCACTCGGTTGTGCGGACCAAAAAACTTCATCGTGACTTCCCTCTAACCTTAGGCCGATCCCGACCTGAGGAGCACTGCGTGTACCCACTCCATCTTCATCTCCATCCAGATAAAGGGGGCGATAATTAATTGGTCTCCACAGAGGGACGGTCTTGTGAGGGCGTCTGCCCTTTCGCTCTGAGAGGAGCTGAGCTTTGAGCCGACCGGAGCATTGCTGATCCGCGCATGGCATTCTGGGAGAGATCTCTTTTCCAAAAAGACGAGCCGAGAACTTGAAAACCGAAACGTGAGCACTTGTAAGGCTGGTTAATATCCTCGTAAACTCTCGCTCCGCTGAAAGTCCCCACACTTCCCCCGGAGGGAACCAGGTCTGGCTTTGCTTGAGCTCGAGACACATTTCAACTCAAGCCACTGGAAGCTGCAGTGGGAGTCTGTGTTGTGTACTGGTTGTTGCTGAACGATGTGATTGATTGATATGTTTTCTAAATGCAATTTCACATTAAAGAGATGCTTAGTGCATTGACATGTGCTCCACATGCATTACATGACAAACTAACGAGGATAATGTTTGGCTTTTTGCTCCAAGCTTTAAGATAAAAAATGACCAGGAAAACAATGAATGAAAAGATTGTATTTAAGGTCCCTCACAAAGACACTATTAAAGCCTTAGTTGGTCCCTCTGAGGTGTTTTTTTCTTTGTTTTTGTTTTTGTAAATTACCACACTCACAGTGGACCACATGGAGAGATCTGAGTAACTAACAATGCTGCTTTACTGTTTAAAGGGCCTCTATTTTGAGCCTCAAGGTCCACGTCTGTTTTTTTAAATCCTTTATCCTTCTGCAAAATCTGCCACACTGGCACATTAACACTTAAGCCAAAGTGCAAAGGGAGAACACACACACACACACACACACACACACACACACACACACACACACACAAAACAGCCTACGCAGAGTCGACCACAATCGAAAGTGTCGCACAGAAATAACAAGCTGATTAATCCGACACTAATTAATTTCTTTCACCTGTAAAGAACATTTTCTAAAGAGTAAATGGGAAATGAAATGACTTGAGTGCCATATAAATATTTCCCTCTGCAGCTGAGGCCTCTGAGGACAAGATGACGAATAGCTGAACGGGTGACAGGAACAGGTCAGACTGCTATGCCACGTTCTACAGGCGCCGGCTTCAGGAAGACACGACCATATAAGGAGGAAAAGCTTGTAAAAAAACAAAAAAGAAACAAAGGGTTAGTGTGGTGGACAATGAACCTGCAGGAGAAAGACTTGGTTTACTTGAATGAGAGCAACAACAAGCATTTCAGTTCCCAGCAGGAACCGGTTCTCTCCGCTAAACACTGATCACACAGAGGAAAGACGACAATGAGAGGGACAAAAGGTGTTTGGTTGTTTTAGACTTCCCCAAGGTGACAGTGTGAGCGACTAACGGCCAACCACTGATCTTAATCCTCACATTAATTACCGCAGAAAAACCACACGTGAGGTATCGCACCTGAATCCACAGACTTTTACAGCGTTTCCTTCAGACCTTCTTATCAGGAAACCGGCTGCGTAAATCCGACAGCCTGCAGGGATTAGAAGAAATGAGTTGGACGTGGGCTGCAGTTCATAAAATAACTTACTGTGGGGCTCAAAAACGGGGACAATTACAATTTCACACATCACAGTGTACGCCTTTTAATATACAAAAACCAGACGCGCCGAATATCCTAATGTATGACCTTCTGATACTGGGAAGTGTATTGTTATTGTAAACATATAGTTACAGTGTGTAATTATACATATCTGATCCAGTTTCAAATTACTTCCAGTGTTGAAATGGTGCTTCAACAAAACAGGAAATAGTCTATATTTTTGTTATTGTCAACAAATCCAATGAAGAAACCCAAACCAACTATGAATTGTAAGTAAGCATTGTATGTGTACAGTGAAGCCAATGTGGAAGTGTCTTAAACCTGCATTCTTTCTGAGGTCCATCATGAGGTTGATAAAAGAAGTCAGATTGTATAGAAGTCTATGAGAACATGAGTTTATGGTGCGGGGCTACCTCGTGATTGACAGGTCCCTACCACAGGCGTTGTCCGTGTCTTTCAACTTCAACCCTTTCACGGTGGGTTCTCAGTTCATGAACGGTGACTGTATCCTTCTGGTCGCTTGCAAATGTCTTGTCGGATGTACTTAAGCTCCGCCCTCTCGTGCCACTTCCGGTTGCGTAAAGCCCAGATGGAGACAAGCAAGAACAAAAACAAAAACGTCCCAAAGCAAGTCTTCAAAACTGCAGTCTTCAAACCACTTCCGACACACAGGGAGCTCCATTGTAGTCCGACAACTATTACTGAGTTTTCGTTTGAAAGGGTGACAGTGATATTCTTTTTTTCTTTCAGGCCTTTAAACTCAGAGAATTTACTTTCACCTCTTTGAATAGGGTCCAAACAAAAGAAAAATATATGAAATTATGGAATGTGAAGGTCTTTAAATTCAACATTTGAAAAGGCCGAATCCTGCAGCATTTATAGTCCAATTTCCACTAACGTCCCGTCCAGTCCTCAAGTCACCCCTCGTCTTCATTAGAGGAACCTCTCTACCAACTCCTCGCTTCCTCTCTCCGTCTCTCTCTCTCCCTCGGCATAGACAGAAGTTTATCTTTCAGATGTTTATCTTTCAGATGAAGGACATCCTTTGAAACATTAATGTATTTAATTAAATGTTTCCAAAAGAATATTTCATTCACGTAGTACGATCCATTAAAAGCCGTTCGCGGTGAATGTCCACCTGCAAGCTTGTTGCTGGTGGCAGTGCCCACCTAGAGTTACTGTACTTTAGTCAACTGCACGGTTGTGTGTGTGTGTGTGTGTGTGTGTGTGTGTGTCTACGGGAAAACAAGCTGAAAGAACACACACACACACACACACACTCTCTGACCTAAAAGAGGATCAGTGCTTTGTAAAAATGGGAAGCTGAGATGGAAGAAGGAGAGAGCAGGCGAGGCCATCACTGTCTGCTCTTGTCAAACATGCAAGAGAGGGTTTTAAAAAGCTCCCCCAGAAAACTCTTCCGTCCGCCGTCCCACACGAGAGAGAGAGAGAGAGAGAGAGAGAGAGAGAGAGAGAGAACCAAGAGGACGTGAAGGAAGTGCAGAGAAGAGGACAGGAAGTGGTGTTGGTGGTGGGGTGGGGTCAGTGGGGTGTCACCCGCCCCACTGCCATCTCTCGCGCGCTCAATCAATGATGCGGCCGCTTATGGATCTCCTTTGCGTGAGCGACTGTTTCACCCTCTGATATGGCATTTATTTAATAATTCAAACCCTCCCTCAGCACGGCATCTTAGGGCTGCTCCACGGCCGGGTGCATTTTAGGATTGCGGAGAGGAAAAAATCTGTTTGAATGTATGAACACATGAACATGAACTGTCACACAAGACGGCATCCTTGTGTAGCCACAACCATCCTGACCTCTGACCTAAATGTCGGCCTGCGAGTTGCATTGTGGGCAACGTAGGCGTTGCCCCGAAAGGACTCTGCGTCACCGGTGCATCCATTTCGTTCCCTCTCACAAGTGGAGTGCTCTTTCTGATAGTTCATTAATATTTAATACACTTCTTTTTTATTTTCGTTGTAGGACTGGGCTGAAATCGATTCTGAATGGCGTGCTTCCAGGCTTACATCCGCTACAACACTTTTTAAGATTTACAAAAATTGAACAAATGCGTCGAGGTCTCTGCCGTAAGAGAGGAGAAGCAGAAATTGGCAGGTTACATGTGTGGTTCCCCGATGCCTCGGGACAAAACACCCGTTTGAGACATTGCTGTTCAAACACACACACACACACACACACACACACACACACACACACACACACACACACACACACACACACACACACAGAACAGTACTTCAACCGACTCAAATACTCGGCTTCTCTTCTCTCTGCAGTATCCGTCTTCTCATCTCCAAGCAGCCTCTCCAGCATAACTACTCTCAAAGATGAACATCATAATGTCCTCTGGCCTTTCTTCCTTCTTCGCCCTCTCCCTCTTACTCTCAGTTACTCCCTTCCCTCCCCGTGTCTTTCTTTTATGAAATTTTCTGAAAGAAATGAGACAATGAGGCTGGGGATATTTTGGAGACTTAAATGGAGGTTAAACGGCGCCGATTTCCACCTTCCATTCAGAAGGGACACACATCTGGGCAACGCCATTTACAGAAGGGCAACTCTCGCTTCATCTCAATACGCGCAGCGGCGCTCACCACCACCCGAAGAATCCAAATGCAATTTCTGCAGACGTTGAGTAGAGTTGCAGGAGAGTGGGTGACAGACAGGCCCTACTCAGTCATTCAACCCTCACTGGCAGGATAGATCCAGACATTGCGTCAAGAAAGTAAAAGGCTTAAAAAAAACGGGCTGAATTATGGATCAAGATGTGGCGAGAGGAAAGATAGGGCAGAAATATATGTTGAGGGAATATTTCCAAAAAGTTTGATTCTCCCTCGTCCCTGCGTGCGTAAATCGCATTCGAGAGGTAAGGATGGGCAGCGGGGGGATTAGCTGACCCCGGCCCTTCGGTCCAGGCTGTTTTCACACTGATAGAAAACAGATCTCACAATCACTCCTGAAGAATGTCGACGCCGCACATCTTACCTCTGTGTGACGGAACGAGCGTGAAAGGGCAACTGTAACCCTTTTTTTGAGCAACGCATCAAAACGAAAGTCTCAAACAAAACAATGTTCTCATTCAAGAGACCCCACGCTCTCCCGCTCTGTCAGGAGGAATGCGTGGCATCTGAGAAATGTCACTCGCGGTTAAAATCGGGCCGTTGGCCGACCGGTGGCTGGGGGGGGGAGGGGCACGCTGCTTTGATGTCACCCGTGTGAGATGGAGAGGGGGAGGGGAGAAGGGAGCTGAGTCAGCGCAAATACACCTGCTGAATGAACACACTGTGCCATTAGCATCAGAGCTAAGCTAATGTGGGCGCAACAGCTTTTCATTGATTTAGTCTCACTAAAACATACGAAACTATGAATTTGTAATTCTGAGTTAAACAAACCAAACATACACAACTATACTTTCTTGAGTTATTTAATTATTTATCAAAAGTGTGTTACTGTCATTCTGCAGTTCACTGTGTCTTGTTTAGACATAAAAACACAACATCAAGGGGATGCAATGCATTTCCAATGGAAGCCAGTGAAACAAGCAACAAACGTGCATGCTAGAAAATGGAAAAAGTGGATTTGGCCCAAACCAATTGTGTGAAGCGAAAAACTAATTAAAAAGAACTTTACATCAATCCGCTAACAAGAGTTTGAGCAACTCTTCACCGGCAACTCAGCGACAACGTAGCTGACCACCACTTTTGTAGCTTTGTGTTTGTGAGCAGGACTGGCGGACTGGAGGAAGTTACACTGGTCGGCTGCATATCTTTGTTTTATTTTTTATGTTCAAAGAAAACGTGAATTATCACTGGAAGCCAACAGAGAGCAGCTCTCCCTCATATTTCAATCAGTTGCTCTTGTCTTATATGTTGATCTCCCTCTCGCCCCTCACATAGAAAGGGGCCGTGGCTCTGTCTGGATCATAGAATACGGCGTGTGGATGTGACATCAGGGGCGCTTGATGATTGACACAGAAACGGGAGGCACCAGATCAGAGACCCATCATCGGCGGTGACATTGGAGGCCGTCATTTAAAAAGTCTAGCCCGGTTTCAAAGTCTAGTCTATGCAGTTGGCTCCAAGGATATATATATATATATATTAATATTTTCTCTCTCTCTCCCTAGCTTCACGGTCGACCCTCCTGGGGCTGAAAAGCCGACCGCTATCGACATTTAAAAATGGAATAATGCATACGTAATGATTTGGCACTGGTGTTGCATCGGCAAAACCTCGCGTCCTACTGTCCATGGGGCGATATGGGCACGTTTTTTTTTAAATGTACTCGCTCTATATCCAACTCGCGGAGCAGGGCCTGAGGCAAAAGGGAAACGTAGCTCGCCTCAGTGCGCTCACTCGGTGAACACTGGGAAATGTATGCGAAGCTCCTATAACACCAATCTGGAGTTTGTTGGTGGTGGTTGTTTTTTCTCATCGTACATATCAGGATAGTTTAACCGCTCTTATTCATATTTTGAGAGCTGCTGAGGCCTAAGGGAAGAACATAATGCAGCGGTTTACAGTGCGATCCTGACCTTTAACATCATGTGATCTATTGGCTCAAAGGCAGCGGCAGGCCTCTCTCACTTCTACTGAAGCTACGCCTCCCTCGCTTTTTTTGTTGCTGTTTTTTTTTTGCTGGAAGACAAAAGCTGCCTTTTCTTTTGCCGTGAGCCAACGGAGATGATGAACTACGATTGTCACGGCGCTTTGAGAGGCCGTTGTTGCGCGAAGCCGGGGGTTTCACCGGGGGTTCGGTCGCCTCTGTCAGCCGGCGAGGAATGTGTCGTCGCCGCCGGTGCCAGCCAGGCGAGAGAAGCGAGTTCAGCGAGGTCCCGCTGGAAGGAGGATTAACATTACTCGGCTGCCTTTGTGTGTGTTCACGGCCTCGCGTTACGTAATGCCGCTCGGGCGAAGCTGCCGGACTGGTCACACTGCTCGCACAGCAGGTGTGCTGCACAAACAACTTCTTCTTTGCAAAGAACGTTACACAGAGCCTTCTGTGTGTTTTTTTATCTTTGATTTATTATTGTATTTCGCTCATCTTTCCTTTCTTTACTGTCTTTCTTTTCCGTTTTGTATATATATAAATATATTTGTTGTATCCTTTTAACCCCTTTTCTGGACTTAACTAGTTTTTTTGCATTAGTCTCATCACTTTCTCCCCTTTTTTCATCTTTTGTAAAGCACTTTGAATTGCATTTGATTTGTTTGAAAGGTGCCATATTAATAAAACATGATTGATTGATTAACTGATTGCTGCCTCTTTGAGTCTAGCTAACACTAACACACACACACACACACACACACACACACACACACACACACACACAATATAAATATCCATAAATGTCCATCCAGTTCAAACGGTTGGCAGAGCAACGTGTCACCAACACATCTAAAGGAAACGGTTCCCAGCTCATATTTGCTCTGTGGGAACCTTTACGTCCCGCTGTAGACGTTTGTTTTCCCGACAATCAAAAAGTGAAATCGTGGAACACCAACCGCCGAGCTGTACTTATTTTAAGAGGATTCTCCTTAACGCTTGTTGCTTGAGAATTTCCCCACACCCCACGAGGGATAAATCATGACAGGAATAGAAGAAAAAAGAGCAAGTCATCAGGAGGCTGTCAGAAACCGTGACGAAGAGGCATGTAATAGGTGTAAGGATGCAAACGTAGTTACTCCAGCGTGAAGAGCTGCCGAGGAGCTGACGTCAGTTGTTAGCAGACTATTTGACATGCGTGCGGTTGTTTAAGTAAACTTCAGTCAGGCCACTGAACAAACTGATTAAGTGATATGTTTAGAGAGGGAACGAGCGGCAGCGGAGGAAGAAAAAATACACATCATAGTACAGTTCCTCAACACATACAAATGTTGTTGCACATTTACTTTACTTTCAACTCGGCTAAGACGATATAAAGATGCATGAGAACCTCCCTGAAGTCAGGTGCTTTTCACTAAATGCCTGTGAAAGTGGACCTGGGCAATGTTGTTGGCTTTCTGTCGGCTCAGAGTGACCTGTATGGTCCTCAGGGGCGGTTTGCCCGGGCTCCGGTGACGGACAAAGCAACCTCCCTCTCCTCCAACCCGCCTCACCGCCAGCCCCTCTGCCCCCGGCGCAGGACTACAATGCCCATCAGGGTCCTGTGGAGGTTGTGTGGTCACCGTTGAGTGTCGACATTGGCAAAAAGTAGTGAGGAGACTTCCTTTTTAAGGGATTTCCGTGGCTGAGCGTTTATTTTGGAGTTCCTCCCTAAAGCCCGACCCCCCAGTTTGTTCGAAGGTTTGTGTTTTGGAGAAGACTCTCCGAGGTCCGAGGGTTTTCTCATTACACAGGCAGTGGCAGCACGAGAAATGAAATCAATTTACAGGAAGGGGGGAGGGAGGATGAGCATTTCATGTTTTTTCTTTTTTTTTTATCAGATGTTTAATGTTTCTTCCTGGTGTGAAAAAAAACAGAGATTTTCTTCTTCTCAGCCTCGCGGTGGTGGAAAGCCGGCTTTTGTGTAGAAACCTCGATTCACTGGCAGCCTAATGAGAGCGGCGGCCATAAGCTGGTTAACGCACCACAAAAGGCGGCCTCCATTAGCGCTGCTGTCGGAGAGGGCGAGCCGGGCACCGGCTGGGTGACAGTGCTGCGACAGCTCGGCTCATAACAGTACTCATCTACCGACAAGGACTTTGGGGGGCGGGGGAGGGGGCGTGGAGGCGGAACCGCCAAACTCCAGGACGACAGGGAGAAAAAAGGGCCGATACTGAGCAAATGTGATTAATCGCAGGGTGTTTGACACGGGGGATGATCCCAGCAGCTCTTCTCATCACGTGTTTAATGTCATAATGTGCAAACAAACACACTCGCAAAATTGGACATTCAATTACATGCCACGGACTAACAGAAAGGTCCAACAAGTCACTCTTTTTTCCCATATTGTTTTGACTTTTGGGATCACGTATCGGCAGACAGTAATAAATGCACACAAAAAATGTATTAAGCTAAATGTGAATATACAGTGAAACAATGCACCGACCCATTTTCAAATCTGCAAGGAGTTAAAGAGTACACGTGACATAAATAAAGTCAGGCAGACAGAGTGAGTTATTTTAAAATCTATTGCTGTTGTATTAATGTGCATTTCTTCTAAAGTGCACTTAGGTCTAATCCAATAAATGTGCGCATCAAAGACACATCTTACTGGCTGTTGGAGTCTTGGCAACTCTGGTCATGATGGGAATAAAAGAAAAAAGAAGTCATCAACTCAGTCCTGATGTGTCTGCCCTTCATTTCCTCTCGCCGCATCACGTCCCGTCCCACCTCATTTTCAAGTGCAAGGTCGCGAAGTGGATCTTTCACACATCGGGGACAAAAACAAAGACAGCGAGAGGGAGAGAGACGGCGTGTTGACGTCTGCCATTGCTGCGCGTTCTCCTTTGACATCTCAGAGGATGAGAGTCGCTGCGCACAGAGGATCATCTCGAGCCAATGGGTTTAGATTCAACTGCAGCTGGGAGAAGACTCCCTTGGAAAAAAACTCTTCTATTTCCACGACTGAAACCAAAAAAAAAACACGCAGAGCGGATCGATGACGTCATCCGCCGTTGGTCAGCTTCAGACAGCGAGGTCGGCATTGTGTTAAAAGCACATTACACAACCAGCGCTCCGATTAAAAACGGGATGTTACACACAACATGTTGTTGCCTGTGAAATCATTCGGAGAGCGAAGAAAAAGACGGGAAACTGAATCTGGAGACTTTGTTAAGGACGATCCAACTAGGAAGGATATCAGACATTTTCCTTTTGGTTTCTTCCCACCTTCTTGTTGACTCTTCGAAAGTCTTATCTGCATAAACCTCACAAAGAAAAGCAGGCTTTTTGTTCGCGGGCAACAGTTAAGCTCCGCCTACCTGACGAGATTTAGCCGTGAGAACTCTAACAGGGTGCGCTTCAAAGGTCATCTTTGTACCACAGGGCAGTTAGGAGCTGCTGGCAACTAAAGGTGGCTTATTATATATTTATAAATAAACAGCGGCTCGCCCTTGCGGCGGCCGCGGCTAATGAGCGATGGCGTGTGGACTCACCTTGGCGGTGGCTTTGGTCTTGCTGCTGCTGCTGTTAGTGTTGTTGTTGTTGTTGGGGCTGGGATTGGCATCTTCATGAACTCTGTCCAGGAGCCAGAGGAGGAACTCCAGGGCGTCGTGCTGAGAGTTACCCCGAAACTGAGAGCCGTACTTGGCCACCATGCTCTGGGGGAGGGGGAGAAAAGATGAGTCATTAAATACTGACGTCTTTCGCCGACAAGATGAGGCCAAGATCACATGGAGCACAAGAACTCATCGTTTGTAATAGTGAGATGAAAACAAATTGGGGACATTTCTCTCTTTCTCTCTCTCTTATCACCACTTAATGTAGACTCATTTAAGAACGTCTGCCGGGCATTATTTGGCTATGATAAGATCAAGTAATGAAGTCATTCACAATTCTCTTTGGTCGCTGCACTCTGGCAAAATAAGTGGTGGGGGAAGAAGAAAAAAACATAGAGACAGAGCGCCCTTTATAAATATGAATCAGACTTTAGGGCAGAAGATGCATGGGTCAGATAAAGCTGTAACTAAAAATGATTTGATCTGTTAATCAATGTATTATTTGGTATCGAAGAAAAGTGACAGGTGCCTTTTATCCTTGTACGGCCTAAGTTGCGATCTTCAGATGTCTTGTTCTTTCTGAACAAGGCCAAAATCCAAAGATTTATTTTTATTTTCTCTCATACTATGACAGAAAAGCCTCAATTCCTCATAGTCAAGGAGCTGGAACCAGCCAATGTTTGGCATTTCTTAACCGATTTAACCCGACCTAGTAGTCCTGAAACGTAGTCCGAGTTCAAACTCTTTTCAAGTTAAACAATTCATCTTTTTGTTTTCGTTTAAAGACAGTGTGGTTGTTCAAATAATGAACTATTTCTTCTTCTATTTGTGGGGCAGCTTAACGGCATCAGTAAACACAAATCAGACCGCCCTCATCCTGCAGCGCGCCGACCGATGACTCACACAGAGGACGTCCAACACCCTGACAGGTGCTACGAGAGAGAAAAAGGGCTGGCTGTCTAATTCAATTATGAGGAGGGAGTTGTGACTGTATGAGTCAGACGGAGAAATCGACACGCTAAAGTGACGGCGGTGTCAACACTTCGCTTGGTGGCTACTTCTCTCCGTCGCTCTCCCTCTCCGTGTGCGAGACCGACGGCTCCAAGTCTCATTAAGGGAAGAAATCACCACATTACACCTGCAGCGTCTAAATATAAACACGGGAGGGAGGGAGGGCCCCTCTACCTGACGGAGACAGCCCGCTAATGAGCTTCATCTCTGTGAGGGAGCACTGACAGAGGATGGAGGGGCAGATGGAGAGAGAGAGGAGTGAGGGAGGAGACGCTGGCGGAGGTTCAACAGAACCGGCGAGTGTTTTTTTTTTCTTGTATTTTTTTTTCTCAAGGACGACGCTGTTGTGGTGAGAAACGGGCAAAAAAGTACAAAAAGAAGATACAATATATATATATATATATATATATATATATATATATATATATATATATATATATATATGAGGGGTGAAAGCACCAAGGCAAAGACAGTTGCCAAGGTTACGGTGAGTTGGGGCTCAGACACCTGATGACCTCAAGAGGTCACAACTCCATTAAGAGGAGACCCCACCACCGGCCTCGTCTACTGTTTTCTAACTCTGTTTGAGCGTGTGGTGTGTGTGTGTGTGTGTGTGTGTGTGTGTGTGTGTGTGTGTGTGTGTGTGTGTGTACATTTTGGATTTGGATTTTTTTTTTTTTAAGAAACTATTGATCAGTCTTGACCAAGGATCCGATTCTCAACCCACACCTGATCTTAGTTTCATTTCTTTCATTAGATCAGAGGAACAACGTTGGGCTCCATGATTCAGTTTGTTGTTGTTTTTACTTAAACTACAAAACAGAAGTGGTAGTAGTAGTTAAAGTAAAAATATATTTTGTATTTCATAGAATTCTTCCCAAAATAATCTCCTTTTGATTTCATGTCCTGCATTGACCTGCAAAAAAATAAACTAAACAAAAGAATCAAGGCCGACCAGCTTTTCTCAAAGCAAAGAAAGCAAAAAGATAAGAGAATGACAAAAGACAGATGCTCAACCACACGCGGCCTCTGCGGCGGGGGTCACGACCTCCCAGCGGAGATAAGGGGCAACATCCCCCTGCTTCACGACCTGGAACACGTCTGTTTTGGCATCCCCACCCTAAACTCACACCATTGCACCCCTCCACAGAACATCCATCTTCCTACTCTGTAAACAATGACGGATCTGAGTGCTGGCAGGGCCAGGAACGTACCTCAAACATACATCAAGCAAATGTCCCTCCTCTCTCTCTCTCACTCTCTCCCTAAAAAAAACATTTACGTCCACCTCGGCCTCATCGTGGTCCGGCCTGCAAAACAGGCCTGGACGGATTTCTCTGTGACGGGCGCAGAAGGATGCTGACAAATAATGATGAGGCATAACAAGAGGAACCGCACACATTTCCACACACATACACACACGCACACACACACACACACACACACACACACACACACACACACACCTACAGGTGTGGCTGAAATGAGGCTGGATAGAATCTGTCATTACTGGCTGCTCCATTTGCTATTTCATTTTTCAGGCGGCTCGGTGTCGCCGGCTCACCTCTGGACGCAGGACAGTCATCACTTATAGTCTGCACTTACGTACCACTCTCTCTCTCTCTCTCTCTCTCTCTCCCTTATGCTGCGTTTCATCTTTCTCACACACAGACACACACACACACACACACTTTATTTCTTCCTCTCTTTCTATTGTCTCTCTTTTTCTTTCCTCTGTGCCATGTGATAACCATTCCCCTCTGCTAAATCAGTCCCAGCTGAGCTCAAGACAAACACACACACACACACACACACACACACACACACACACACACACACACACACACACACACACACACACACACAGTGCAGCACCTGTCCTTCCCCCGCCTGCTCCTCAAGCCATCCTTCCAAATCTAATCAGGCCTCTACTTCCTGGGCCACGCTGGATTCACTTCCAGAACAACAGAGCAGGAATTAATATTACATTTTTTTTATGACAAATCAAAATGCCACATCTTGGAACCGGACCCTATATCTCCTATGTGTATCACCCATGTGGGATTTACAGGCGATCAGTGAGTAATTAAGGAGGAATGAACGAGATGCGACAATAAATAACCGCCCCTGAAGCGTCACAGGCTCCCCGGGCTCTGCCGGTACGGAGAAACTGCTCTTCTTGAGGCTGGACATTATTTATTTATATATTTTACACGTGCTCACAACTGGGAGTCTGGGAAGCTGCGTCTGCCACCATCAAGAGCCGTGTGAACGCAAACTCCATTTCCATCACGGAGATGAGGCGGGAAAAAGAGTTGCGCGTGTGATGTGGCGATGGCAGGAATGGAATCCCCCAATGCTAAAGATTGATTTTTATTCCTTTTTTTCTACCCCTTATGGTTTCCTACAGCGTGTCGCTCAAGCTTGGCACATACATCACGGGAGGGGAAATGAAACCTGGGGCAGAACGGTCTCATAGCGCTTTCAACACAGTTTCTTTATTTCCTCTCGTCCCGGCGGCTGGAGGCTCGTCCAACTTGAGATTGGTCCAGCTTGTGTTTCGCAAGTCTTTGCAAAAGAAAAGTTCACATCTTTCAGCCCCGAGAGTGAGCAGGAGAGGCCAGGCGAAGTCAAACGAGCCATTCGTGGTACGCCCAACTTGTACTACCCTTGTACGCCCAATTTGCACCACCCAGAACCTAAACAGGACTACCACCGAAACACCAGGCTTCCTCTTCCCGGCTGAGCTCCTTCTGGCCTCACAAAAAGATGCATCCGGGCTCCTACAACACAACGTTTTGTTGTAAAGAAGGTCAGGAGTGTGAGGCGGTAACAAAAGGAATGAGCTCGCTCCACCGTCGAGTTAAATTGATGGAGACAACTTTTGGAGGCACCAATAAAAGGACACTCCATCCCTCCAGATTTCATCAATGTCAAAATGTGTAGTGAAGCGGTGGTGGCAGGGTTGGAAACGGTGACCTTTAAACACAAGAACTCCCAGTGGGCTGATCGCTGTCGTCTGCAAGCGGAGCAGCATTTGGCAACACACTTCGTATCAGCCCGACTTAAAATGCAGGGCTTCGAGCAATCGAATGGGTTGCGGAGGCGAGCAACCTTTAACGATCGGGGGAAAATTATATTCTTTTTCATTTTTGCTCATTATTCTTACTGTCCAGTAAGGAATGAGCACCTCTTTATGAAACACGACCATCACAAATCTTTGAGCACATCTAGTGCCTTCACACGGCTGAGCCTTCGAAAGGTGGTCGACGATGCTAACAGCAACCGGAAGGTGGCCGCTACCGTAGCGGCAAACCTGGGTGTGGACGGCGTTATAAGTCACGGCCTCGCTCCCTCGCTACCTGTGGCCGACATGAAACTACCGCGGCATGAGATATTAATTCCTCCTTCCCTCATTCTCCGGACCTGTCTCACAGCCCAAAAGCTAACTAGCTTGCTAGCTCTACCACACCTACCAGCGTCAAACCAGGAAATCAGTGGTAAAGTATGAGTTTTATGCAAACCGCTAGAAATACTTGTGGCGCAAGAGGGGAGCTAACGCGCGTTGCTAGCAGTGTGATCGGGGCCTCAGGACATCTTTACTTCACCATATCTTTACATTGCTAACAGTTATTTTCTTCTATATTAACGCTCTGAATTTCAAATGTAGCAGCGACAGCAAATTTTTGGGAACAAATTGACATCAATTTAAAATAGACGCACGTTGCCCTTTGGCTTTTCAAAGGCCGAAGAAAAGTCAAACGAAACTTGTTTTCCAGCTCCACGTGGAACTTTTCGAGAGCAGCGCCCAACATTTAAATGTTGACTTAGCTCCGTGCTGTAAAGGCCTGAAGTCATTCTGCTCTCTACAGTTGAGAGATATTGGGATTTCTACTGAAAGCCGCATGACTCCTGCTCATAAATTATTACAGCCAGAAAGGAGATGGAAAAAGTGGTCGATTGCAAAAAGTTTATTTTTCCACTCTCACTTGCAGCCGAGTGCCCCTCTTCAGGTGTGGAGGGACTTGGCATTAACCATCAGTTGTCAAAGTTGACTGTCCCCGTTTTCCCCCGATTACAACCCAGGGGGCGTCTTATGAGGATCACAGGAGGGAAGATGTAGTTTTGTTTCCTAGCGATGTCTCTCCCTCCCACTTTTCTCTTTCTCTCTCCCTCTGAGTGCACACAACTGGAGGCGACTCAGCAGGAGGGGAGAGGGGGAGGGGGGTGCATCCTACTTTTTCCAGGCTGAATGCACTTGCTACAGTAAACATCCTCTCTCCTGCTTCACCCTGGGATGAGCAGACAGACACAAATCACTGTGTCGATGCGATGGGGCGAGGCGAGAAAACACAAGTGGAAGACATGGATTTTTTCTTTTATTGCAGCCCACTATGATGAGAGAGTATCGAGAGGTTGGGCTACAGAGGAACTACACCACGGCTACATGAGTATATACACACAACGAGGCTTGAAGGCGGACCAGTCGGAGTGATGACGTTTAGTAGACTCGTTAGCACTCACCTTTTTACTTTTTTTTTTATCTTCAAAATTTGCAAAAGGGGTATTTACTGACTTATTTCATATTGTAGAACAAAGTGTTAAAATCTCTCACGCTTGCGTTAACTAATTAGACCTTATTTCAGACATCTAACCAAAAAAGCATTTTGATAAAACCAGAGAGGAGGGAACAGGCAGACTCTTATCCGGGCTTTAGGACTCATTCCTGCACCGCTCTATTAGAGCAAATAGACGAGAGAGAGAGAGAGAGAGAGAGAGAGAGAGAGAGAGTACCTCTATTAAGTTCAGGGACTGATATCAGACACCATTTTACTACAAGACGGGCTTGAATGAGACTCACAAAGACTCATACATTTTTACCAAAACATTTCCATGACTTTGAGGCACATTTCATGAAACGTCTGTGTCTACATGAAAGAAATGAGAATAAAAATCCCCGTCGAAGTACCTCTTGACTGAAAAAAAATGACAAGCAACGGCTGCTCGGGGACTATGACCTGTAAAAAGGTCACTTGTTTGATGGCGGACGAGAGGGAAGCCCGGGGGGGGTTGACAGTTGATTCTTGTCCAGCAGCAGCAGCCTGGAGTTTAGCATCTTTAGCATGACTAGCTAGCGCTGCTTCTCCAATGTTCAAAATGGCAAAGGTTTTTCCACAATAGTGCAATTTTTTCACAGCCCAGGGTCGCACTCTTTCCTAAGTCGTGCCTTTTAAGTTACAAAGTAACGTAAGGTGGTCTGCCGGAACATCGACGTAGCCTTTTTTAAACCACGTATATGTAATTATGCAGGTATTTGTGACGCCATTTTTCAATTGCCCCTTTTACGAAACATTCTGGGTTTATTTATTTTTCCAAAACTTCTCAAGGCCTGGAAATTGCCATTTTCACATTTTGACACATTGCGGGCACGACATGCTGCCAGTCTTCGTCCCAGAGTTCAACGTGATATCAACGCCAACCTAAATCACCATGCGCACTTCACATATTTGGTACCGAGGTGTCCTGATCGAGAGGAGCCACTTCAGAAGAGATTAAGTAGCACTTAACAGTGCTACTTAATGGTTTTCATGTTGACTTTTTACCATATTAGAGTTCTGCAGAGGCTCAGGCTCAAGTTGATAACATCATGAGTCCTTCTTTCTGATCTTTCAGATCAAAACCGCATTTTCTTCTTCTTCTTCTTCTTCTTCTTCTTCTTCGTTAATAACCACCTCGCTGACACAGCTTTGGAACAAAATGCACTCTCTCTCTCTCTTACTTCCTTACTAATTTGTGGTTGTGGATGAGGAACAGGTGTCAACCTTTTTTCTATTATAAATGACATCCCACTCGTACGTTAACACATATTGCATCACCACTCTTCCCTACAACTTCCCCCAGGCCGTCTGTTGATGCAACAGAGCAGTTACCTCTCAGGACGCCCGCCTGACACTTGACTGTCATCCACTCAGCACAGAGACAGAACCCTCGCAGTACCGGCTCTCAGCAACAACGGCAAGACATTATTTCACATGCTGAGTAAAAAAAACTCTGCTGGAATGAGACGAGGAATGCACGACTTCCCCCGCACTGGGAATGCAGACCAACCACCCGAGGTGCAGGGCAGGTGAGTCGGGTGGAGACGCTGCGCCCTGTGTGTAATCAGTAACTGCACTACTCATTCAACAAACAAGAATACAAAATAAAAACTCGAGACTGGGAGGCGGAGTGGCTTTTATTGTCACTGCTTCACGTGACACGCACGCCCAGGCAGGGCCTGAGCGTCTTCACCGGACACACGCATTGGTAGACCGTGGCCTTTGAACCACGTCCACGTTTGAGGCGCCGCTTGGCTTAGTAGCTGATCATCCATGGGAGGAATGCGTAGCAGCAACCAAAACCTGACGATAATGACGTCTCTTTATTGCAGTAGGAGAGAGTAGCAGACCACACAGCAGCAGGCCACTCACGGCAGCTTAATTATGTTTAGCCCAGAGAGACCCAGACACCCACCAGCGCTGGAAAATAAACTACCTGGCTGCAGCTTTTGCAGCCGTGTGTCAATTAGCTGTGTACTAATGTGATTTAAAATGCCCCAAGGCCCTGTGGTATTGCTTTTTATTGTGCTGCTGCGGGGGACGTTTGCAGACAAATGGGCAGTTAATAAAATAACCAGAAATCAATTGACACACTATTTGGCTGGGGGGGGGGGGGGGGGGGGAATCTCGGGGGCCCCTGGGGGTCTGGGGCCCATGGATGTTTTATTCAAATAGATATATAGCCTTGCTATTATCCACCTTGCTTTGAAAAAAATCTAATAATAATAACTAGATAATTACCAAAACACAACTGGTATTTGTGTAGTAATAAAAAGTTGTTCCCATTGAAAGACAATCTCTCTCTCTATCTCTCTCTCTCTCTCTCATTTCTAATCATGTCCTCAATGGCATGCCGGGAAATTAAGCTAAGTGGCCGTCACACTCTTTCCCTCTGAGGTATGACCAGGTAATAACTGCCCACTGCTCAACAAAAAGCAGCACGAGCAGCCAGCGTGTCCTCACCTTGAACTCCACGGACAGCTGCGGGGTGTACTCCAGGGTCCACAGACCTCGAACCAGCGACGCCAGCTGCTCGGTCACCTCTCCCCTGGCGGCCTGCGGCTCGTCGCCTCTCGCCTCCCCGTTCACCCTCCCGTGGCACCCCTCGGACTTGTACTGCTCCAGCCCCAGGTACTCGGCGAGCAGGTCCGTGTTGCTGAGGCACTGGACCACGGCGTTCATGAAGCAGGTGTTTCCGTGGTTCTTCAGCCCCAGCACCCCGGGGGTCTTGTCGCCGTGGCACCACGACAGCCTGCCTTTCACCGAGCCGTACGAGGAGGACGCCACGGAGCTCTTCTTCGCGGCTCCCTCCCGGGCGACCGGCGCGCCGTCGTCTTTGAACCCCCCGGACTTGCCTGGCCCGAAGCCGCCGTCGTCGTCCTCCGCGTCCGGCGGCTGCGCGTCGCCAAAGTGCGCCAAAGTGCCCAAAGTTTTAAGGATCCTCCCCATGAAATTCCCAAAAGATCGCAGCGATCTCTTCCTGCCAAACCTCCCGGTTTTGTGTTTCTTCTCCTTGCGCTTCGTCGTTTTGGGTTTCATGGCTTTCCTTACCTTGTTTTCCTTGCGGGTATCCATGGCGCCACTACTTTACTGGACCGCGCACAGAAAAATGAAACGGGCTGCGGAGTCGCACCTGTCTGCCGGGGCTGTCTACCGCTCCTCCTCCTCCTCCTCCTCCTCCTTCTCCTCCTGCTCCTGCTCGTTTCTCTCCGTAAACCTTGCCGCTGAGGTGGCGCCGATAAGGCGCATGATTACTGATATTATCCCCCGTGACATCCCGGTAATTCCCAGTAGCCTGCGATGTGGTCTCCAGCCCGCGCGATTCGGGGAGCGACGCTCTCTCCAGGAGCCACGATGAGACGCTTTCCTCCCTCTACACACACACACACTCTCACACACACAGCAGGTTCAATTACACTTCCTCATCGACGGCTGACAGCGCTGGATCGCACGCGCGGACTCGCTATTCCTACGTCCCTCCTTCCCTCCCTCCTCTCCCGTGTCTACGGGGCTACAATGAACTTATATTTGGAGGATCCTCTCTCATGCCCGCCCCTCATGAACTTAAAGTACCTGGGTTGTTACTTATAGTTTGTTACAATGGCGAGCAGGAAAACTCTTTTCACGCACATGCTGGTATGCAAAGGGGAGAACACTTAACCCGTCTTGTTTGCTACAGAGGGAAAGAGGAAGTTGGTTGACTTTAATATGTCTGGAGCTCCACTTAGCATTAAACTGCCCCCTGTAGGACTCATTACAACATCACCTGATTTAATATCTTCAGAAGGTGTCAAAAGAAGATGCTGTTGGCATTTGTTGGAGGATTCTCTGGGTTGTCACATGCACGAATTCTTAAACCTAAACATGACCCTATTTCCAACCCCAATGGAGAAAAATGTGCAACAGAAATTATTTTCTAGTTGTGCATTTTATCGTCAGAGTACTGACTCAGTAAGCACAGTTTTAAAATGACTTCCCAGAGCAGTAAACATAGGAGCAGAGCAGATATTCCCAAACAAATCGACATAGCAGGGTAGTCCGAGTGGCGGCCATCTTTGTGATTGCTGTTGTTATAGCGGGCTAACGTCTGTTTAAACTAAACCTCACCTCAGCGAGTCGCGTACTCACTGAGGTGAGGTTTCGCAGTGACCATTTAAAACAGTAACATTACACTATTTTTATTAATTTTTTTGGAAACACTGTAGCATTAAAGCATGATAGAGTTGACTAGCTAACTAGCGAGTAGCTGGTTTGTTGGCTAGCTTGCTAATTTCCCCATGTTTTAATGCGACACTGGTTCCAGTAAGCGTCCTCTCTCTCTCTCTTCCCAGCGAGCTGCGACAACACTTTGCGGCCCCACTTATGTGTGTTGTCACTTACCAATTTACAACAGTCGCCATTTTCTTTTGCACAAATGTGTACAGCCTCAATGTAGGAATTACAGGGTCCTGTGTTTAATGTCCAGGATAATGCTGCTGTACCTACGATTATAGACTATAGATTACATTACATTACATTAGATTTAGCTGACGCTTTTATCCAAAGAAAGTACAATTTCTTCAATAGACTATTATAGACTTTCCAATTAAGGGTCTACTTTTGCCCTTTACCCTGCTGTTGAAATACCTTGTCTATAACACACAAGCATTTACAGACACATGTACAGCATCCTATTAAAAAGCCTGGCTGCTGCCTTAACAAACATGAAGGCTGCTGCTACTGCACCCAGGAAACTCCACACAAAGTAAGTCAAATGGATTTTAAAGAACCATTCGGCCGGACACGCTGTTTGCGGTTTCGGGATTCGACATCTTTTGTGCGATATTCAGATTGTAATAATTGTAGAAGCTTAATTTCACAGCTCACCAGTACTAAAGATTGAATTTAGTGTGTGCTGATTTATTGAAACAGATAGTCCGGGACCCATCCGATATTTCCATAATTTTTCCTCGATGCTCTTATTCCGCCGTCGTTAGGAAACTCGCACACACGGTACACCATTGTGACGAATAAACGTAATCATGTTTCCTTACAGAAAATGACACACAATAGTCTTTTATTCATCAGCAGGGTGGAAAACGGCGACGACAGCGATGCCCTTTTTCTTTTTTTCCTCCTGATCCAGGGATGTTTTTGCTGACTTGGTTTATACTGCAGGTTTGCCATTTAACTTTCTTTTTGGGGATGCAGGGGCGAGGTATTAATTATTTAGATTAGACATTCTGAACAATAGTGAGGAGAGTGGGTTCGTATCAGGCAGTTAGAGAGGCTCTCTGCTGTCTTGACCGGAATCCTTCGGGGAACTGCTGTTGATAGATTAGCTGACTGAATCCGGGGCCCCCTCCTTGTCTCCACTACCCTCAATCCAGACCTTTTGAATTCGCCCACTCAATCTCGCTGATAATTCTCTCATATCGGCCAGTGTCTCCACAGAAACAGACAAAAGAATCATATCCGTGTAAATGTAATGCACTGTATATAGTACAGCCTTGTTTTTACACATTCCGGTTTAATCCGCATTGAGGCTGCGTCTGCACAGCGGCATTAATTCTGTTGTTCTCAAGAAGCCTAAAGAAGTGTGAAGAATACGTTCTTGTGCCTTGAGGTGTAATTTTAAACTCATGTTAAGTGTCGCTCTGTGAATTCCCACCTATATTCAGCTCCTGTGGGGAATTACCGGCACTTCTCATGAAGTGTACTCTTTTTGTTTCTTTTTTTTTACATCGCCCTTCTCTACTGAAAAAGGAAACGATCTAACAAAGTCATTAATGCTTAATCAAATTGCATTTTATTTAATTGTGTAAGTGTAGACCTATTCTTTTCAGGTAAGACTGTTGAACTCTTATAACAGGTGCTAAGAGGAAAGACAAAGGGAGAACGTTACACTGGAGTATGAGTGTGGTGTTTCTGGATGAGAAGTCACAGTGTGCAGTCGAGGGTCCGCACATTAAGGGGACGGAGGGTGAGGGAACCTCCACCGCAGAATGGCTCCGTCGGCGCTGGTGCTGAGCAAGGTGCGGTTATTGGAGCAGATCTTGATGCTGGTGATGCTGCCACTGTGAGCTATTCCTACGTGGGTTACCGCGCCTGCCATGTAGTCCCACACCTTCACCAGCTTGTCATCTCCACCTGTCACGGAGAGGTGAAAAACATGCCAATAACCTCAGAGACGTTTGAGCAGAGCGTGCATTGTAGTGTCAGTGGAGATGAAAACGACGGCTGCAAAGGGACGAGAACACTGTCGACTATATATGAGAGTGAAACAACAAACAAAAAAACAACAAACAAAAAAACAAATGGAAAGTCACACTAGAATGCCACGACCGATACAAATCTAAAGCATTTCATGATACAGTTTTGTGAGAAATTGTCATAATTAGCTTCATGAATTCTTGAGCAAAAACGTGTTTTGTGAGGTCATGGTGACCTTGACTTTTGACCACCAAATTCTAATCAGTTCATGTTTATGTCCAAGTGGACGTTTCTGCCAGATGTAATAAAATGCTCTCAGTGTTCATGAGAATAAGACGGACAGACTAATGCGTTCACTAGAATGGGACGGATGTGAGATCACAGTGACATTTGACCCCCGAATCAAATCAGTTCATCCTTGAGTGGACGTTCATGCCGAAATTGAAGAAATTCCCTCCAAGCGTTCCTGAGTTGTTGCTTTCACGACAATAGGACGGATGGACTTGTGTAAAATGTATATATCGATCGCTCATGCGCGTCGAGACCTTTCAGATGTGGACTTTCTACATTCTCGCTTGCACATAAAACAAGCAGAGGGGGCCACACCTGTCACAAAGTGCCGGCCGTCCTGCGAGATGTGCATGCCGTTGATGGCCCCGGACTGCGAGCCCTCCAGTTCTCTGATGGCGGCGCCGTCGAACACGTCCCAGTAGGCCACCTGAGAAGGAAGTTAACACATTACATGATATTAGCTCATCACCGGCAGCGTAAATGTGAGACCCCCCCCACCCTCGTGTCCAACAGGGGAGGGTTATATTGTGGGAGTCTCTTTTCCTCATCATGAATGACACATCGCCTTGTGATCTCTTTGCTGCTGTTTGAATTATAGTAGTGATTGCTTTTGAAGATTGAAGCGGGCGGACTATTGACTCATGCAGATGATGCCGGCAACGGCATCTCTTTGTAGTTGTGCTATTATTCCTTTACATTATCATTATATTTCCTATTATGGTGAGATATATATATATATATATATGGCAATATTCTGTATGGAAATGAATAAGTCTGTGGTGAGATTCCATCACACACAGACACACACACACACACACACATCGATTGAAACCATGCGTGCTGATCTAAATGAGATTTAATAACCCCCTCCAGAGCTTTATATCTGTCAAAGTATCAAGTCTCACAAAAGGAATTTGTTAGCCGAAGTTATTTATAGCGTGGGCGGCAAAAAAAAACATCACAGTACCGCACGACAACAAGGGTCCTTTCTTGTTATTTATATGATTATATGAGCGAGCTGATTACGTCTTTAAAAGTTAAGCACTGTAAATGAGAGGCCGAGTGGATTTGATCGTGGGCTGAACCGATTGCGCCTCAAAGTCAATCAAGTGTTCAAGGCACTGAGAATCTGTGCACATTGTTGCCGTAATGCTGCTAATGAACAATACACAGATTATTGACTAAATTAAATTAAATCAAGTCATGCGCAGCGGTGCGCAGGGAGGGCTGTTTGTAAAAGGAAAATTCCCTGTTGCACGGAGCTGCGCAGAATAAGCCCAACACTTATGAAAATAGCCTCTGAGATAGGATTTCATTTCTCTGCACAAGACCGTGCCCGCAATGCATTACAGGAGGGGAAATGCAATCTAACACACGGACATATCAGGAGGCTGTTGGTTATTATGGAACGAAGGAGGAACAAAAGGCCTGGACTTATTTATAGTTTCAGGACTACAGAGTGATTCTCAAAGCAATAAGCTGCCCTTACGAGTCACAGGAACATTTTGTGTGTGTGTGTGTGTGTGTGTGTGTGTGTGTGTGTGTGTGTGGGGGGGGGGGGGGGGGGGGGGGGGGGAGGGGGGAGGGGGGGATGCAGATTGCCTCACTCAGACGGAAATGGCTTGCTGATATTAATATTCCTACAAAGTATTTTCGCAAAATCGGAGGGGGAAACGCTTCATTGTAAGCACGAACACCAAGTGAGGTGTGTGTTTCTGATGTGACATAACAGCAAACAAAGCAGTACAGCGCTAGATACCACTAATGTTCATACACCTTTCTGTATGAGATCAAAGTTAATGTGACGCTCCTCCTTTTTCTCCTCCCCCCCTTTCATTGCTTCCTCCGTTGCCACCGTCTTGACCTCTCCCTCTGTCATGATCTCATTTCGGCAGCTTATTAGAGACTCACACCTGTGTGAGTTGTCTCAGCCCATCTGTGTCCCCTCCACCTCAGCCTGCATTGGGAAACTTGCTCATAGCCACCACACATGAATCAAGTGCAGCAAGCAGGGTCAGTGGGAAACGTCAGGCCTACTGCTGGAAATGCTCCCGGTATAACCAGGAAAGACCTCGTGGGAGGGACGGGGTTAAAGGGGAGACATTAAACCAAAACATTGTTTTCTCTTTTTCTCCTAAATTCACCAGAAGTTAGAATTAGCTACTACCCTCATTTGTATATTCGAACACACCATTTCTAGAAAAGGTGTAATACAAAATAAGTTATTGTCTTAATGTAACCGGGAAGTTTCATGGTGATACATGTCATTTAATTTATCGACCCGTTCACCTGTCCTGGCTTTAAAATAAATTCTATGACACATCTATAAAGGCCATTTTCTCAAAATAAGTTTTTTCCTCATACTGTGAGCCAGAAGTCTACACTTCACAGAGGGGTTTGTTCATATATTTCATTAATATATCCATGCCCTCAAAACCTCCGACTTGACTACTGCAACAGCATCCTCTATGGCTCTCCCAACAAAATCCTCAATAAACTCCAATATGTCCAAAACTCTGCCGCTCGACTGCTCACCTCCACCTGCCGCTATGAACATATCAGCCCGGTCCTACGCAACCTCCACTGGCTCCCGGTCAAGTACAGGATAGACTTTAAATTATTACTCACCACCTACAAAGCCCTTAACAACCTGGCCCCTCCCTAACCCTCCACGCCCCAACCCGTTGCCTCAGGTCCGCCGGTACAAACACTCTGAAGACCAAGAGCTGGACCTGGGGTGACAGGGCCTTCTCTCTGCTGCACCCTCTGGAACGCCCTCCCCATCCACATCCGTCAGGCTCCCACCCTATCATCATTCAAGCAAGCCCTCAAAATACACCTCTTCAAACTCGCCTTCACCTGCTAACCCCTGCAACCTTCCCTCCACTACATGACTCATTCCACACAGCTTCTCCAGTTTTTTTTTGTTTGTTTTTACCAAAAATGTTCTCTTTGTTTGTTTTGTTTGCGTCTTTCTTTTTTTATTTTGTTCTGTTTGTCTCAATGTAAAGTGTCTTTGGGTATTATTATTATAATAGATCATTCATAGCCTGATTTATTGAATATTACATTTCTAAAAACATGGCTAAAATAGATTTGCTTTATGGATGTTGACAATATTTTTTGATCGTATGGAGTGAAACAAAGACATATCCAAAATACCCTCAAATAAAACCTCAACAAAATGAAACAAGAATTTTTAACCTGGCTTCATCCAATGTATGAATGTTCTGAAATGAGCACATATTTAATAAGGAAATGCCTTATCTGCATATTTAAACATTGATTTCAGAAAAACTTGTAATACAAAAAAGTATTGTCTTAATGTAGGTAGTAATCAACTGGGGAAGGCTCATAATTATATCTGTTCAACTATTTATTTTTAAACCTTATTCACCTGTAGTGTCTCCCCTTAAAAGTGCATATCATGTAATCCAACTTTCCCATTGTGCTGCAAAAGTACTATCCCATTTCAATAATGTGAGGCATCGAGGCTGCACCCTCTCATTACACGGCAACGTTAACCGGACCAAATATACAAGACCCTCCACACGCCCCGTCTAGTTTAATTTTCTTCTTCTTTCTCTTGACCACTGTCTTTCTCTCCACGCCTTTTCCTCACTTCCATTGGTTTCCATTGATTTTTACCCACCGAGGCATGCCGGGACACGATGAAGGGTCAGAGTGAGGAGAGGAGAAGAGAGGAGAGGGAGCGAGAGAGAGAGAGAAAGTGCGTCGGTATTTCTTCCCCCAGACAGAGCGCCTGTGTCTTGGGATGAGCAGATGGTGGATCTGGCTGGCACTTGGGTGGCACAGGCACATCCGCAGGAAGCCACGGACTCCACAGCGCTCCCCTCTCTCGATCTCTTCCTTCTCTCTGCCTTTTCCCCTGAATCCCTCCCTCCTCTTTTTCTCTCTCCCTTTCTCTCTGCTCACTCAGCACATCCACAGCGCTGCGTTAATCAACACAACTTGTGCTCGCCTCTCTGCCCCGCAGGGTGTGGGGGGGGGGGGGGGGGGGGCACTGACATGGGTCTAGTGTGCGGCCGAGGGGTTCAAGGGGTGCGGATGAAGCGCTCAATCAAAGGAAACGAGCATTCCATTCTGCCGCCGTGAACTTCTGACCCGTGTAAATAAGCGGTCGACGAGTTAATCCAAATGACTCACGAAATCACAGACTCGAAGGGCTGAGTACCTTTGTCTCTGCGACTAGTGGCCAATGCAAAGGCTTAATTACGTTCAGCTGAGAAACAAATTACAAGCTTTTCAAACTAATCAGTAGACATGCGAGCATGTGTGTGTGTGTGTGTGTGTGTGTGTGTGTGTGTGTGTGTGTGACTGTGGAAGTCCTCTCTATGCTGATCTTACCAGAGCGGTGGGCCTTTTTCCTCTCATGCGCACTGAGTGGAGATTATAATAACAATAACAGCACAATTAACATCTACATTATGACTGCGTGAGTTCCCGTCTCTTCCCACCCTGAGGGATTTTCAATCATTACAATCATTCTGTTTTTTTTCTTCTTCTTTCCCCTGTGAGGTGTGACTGCTGAGTCGTGTCCCAGGGAATTCTTTGTTAACCCACTCTTACATACCAGCGCAAATAAAACCAACCAAAACAAGTCGTAAAGATACCTGAACAGACATCAGCAATAGGATATGCTGTACTGGTTGGGATATACATTAAGTAAATAATATATATATTTAAATGTCTACTGGAATTGTCTTAAAATGCATCCATACTTTAAATGAAGTGCCGTACTTCAGTCGAAATCAGAGGTACTATTTTGAGATTTCCATTTTATGCAACTTTATACTTCTCAACTTTATAGGTTGGTACCATTCTCCTTCTTCTTAAACACAAAAAAACTACTCAAAAGTAAATTTAGCAGATAATACTAATACCAATCATTTTCCCAATGTGATATTAGCACTTGCACTTCTGAATAATTCTTCCACCACTGACGCACCTTTCTGTCAGTCCCGCTGGTGATGAGCTGGTATTCCTCTGGGTGGTAGCACACCGTCCGGAACAGTGTGTTGGCAATCACCATCTGAAGACTCACAAACCGCCTGCAGCAGGAAGATGCAGACGATGGTCCAGAAGATGAAAGGGAAGAAGAAGAAGAAGAAGAAGAAGAAGAAGAAGAAGAAGAAGAAGAAGAAGAAGAAGAAGAAGAAGAAACAAGAGGCGAGAGAAGGCTTTCGCTAGTGCAGCAGTGGTGTAGAAAAGGTCAAACGTGGTGAAAGTGCTCTCACATTGCGAGCTGCCAAGTGCAGTTTTTAAAGAGAGACAGCAGCGAAGATCTATTTGCTCTGTGAAGACACAGCGGAGTTATTTCCCTCTCCCTCTGTGTGTGTGTGTGCTTTGTTTACGTGGCGCGTCCAGCAACGCGCTCCGGTGTGTGGTTCGCTAATCACGAACCACGACACCATCGGTTTCCCTCAGGTGCAAGCTGTAAGCTCTGTTAGCTCTGTCAGCACAGTTAGCTCTGTTAGCTCTGTCAGCACTGTCAGCACTGTTAGCACTGTTAGCTCTGTTAGCTCTATTAGCCCTGTTAGCCCTGTTAGCTCTGTCAGCACAGTTAGCTCTGTTAGCTCTGTCAGCACTGTCAGCATTGTTAGATATGTCAGCTATGTTAGTTCTGTTAGCACTGTTAGCACTGTTAGCTCTGTTAGCACTGTCAGCACTGTTAGCTCTGTTAGCTCTATTAGCCCTGTTAGCACTGTTAGCACTGTTAGCTCTGTTAGCACTGTCAGCACTGTTAGCTCTGTTAGCTCTATTAGCCCTGTTAGCCCTGTCAGCACTGTTAGTTCTGTTAGCACTGTCAGCACTGTTAGCTCTGTTAGCTCTATTAGCCCTGTTAGCCCTGTTAGCACTGTTAGCTCTGTCTGCACTGTTATCGTCACCTTGTTGAGAGCTGCGTATCGAGTCAGTCGCTCTGAATTTGGAATTTAGCACCTTTCTTGTGACCAAAAAATGTTTAGTTCTTTTCTGTATAGTTCAAATCTGCAAAACCAAACTGTGCATTTCAAATGAAACATGCATGAACCACTTCCTCTGGCCGGACAGGGTGCCAATCTACAATAATTAAGGCTAACGGCTCTTGTCAGACTAATATTCTCTTCAACAACAGCTTGCTATTCATCATCCAAAAAATATATCTATGCCACACTTGATGCATATAGTCTGGAAGCCTTTAATCCACAGACTTGTTCATTGAAGAGGCTAGATAGGGGAAAAACACGACGGATTTAAAAAAAGGTTTTATTCTCCTCACAGAAGAAGCCCGCAGATTAAAGGATTTGAACATTTCTTCATAAAGAATGCACTGGATTCCTTTCTATTCCCTCTGTGCCCGCCAGACGCCGATGAAGGACTTCAGCACTTCGCTCTCATTACGACGCGGACCTGAAAGCAGCACACTCTTTTTTCTGTAATTTTCTCTCTTGTGGCTGTGTATATCATTAGCTATTATGTATCGCATTATTCTATATTTTTTTACTGGATAATGTGATTAACATATCCACTAATGAGTCTTTCTTTCCACTTAGCAAAATTGAGAATTAATTCATTTCAAATGTTACTTTGTGAAGCGGCTGTGCTGTCTATGTCATTACTACGACCCAGGAACGTGTTTGGATGTGCAGGTGAGGTACTCACACTATGTCCCAGATGATGCAGGCGCCATCAGCGCTGGCAGTGACACACTCTTTGCTGTCGCTCTTGATTTTGATACAAGTGATGCTGTCTTTGTGCTCTTTCATGATCTCCAGCAGCCGATGGCCGTGTGGCTGCAGCTCCCAAACGCGGACCTGCAAAGGGTGAGCCCCAGCTCATTTATCAGTCATCAGATATGACACTTTCCTCTTTGTTTCTATGCCAACTATGGATTAAAAAAAAAAAAAAGTTGCCTTTTCCCCCCCTCTCTACATCTGTCAAACTGCAATCACGTTGTATGCCACTGTGCTCATCTGCATATAACATAACATGTGGTATGTGTATTTGCAGGGTGTGTATCATGGATGCATAATGGATTCATGTGACCATTTGCATGCAAGCATTTTTATCTTCAATTAAAATAATTCAAAGCTTCACATTTTGGAAGAAAAAACAAGACAAAAGTACAAATTCAAATTTTAAGACTTCCCTTAGGGTGTACTCATTTTCATCCTCAGATTAATTTCATCAGTTTGAGAAAGAATTCCAGAATAAATAATGGAAGTGCACAAACAGGAGGAGGAGTCTGGACATATAGCTATGGCAGGAACATTCCATTTTGAAGCATATGGCTTCTTCATTTAAAAAAAACCTGGGTCCAAAAAATGGTGAGATCCTTTCCTGCACCCGGGTCTCTGCTGTGAAGAAGACACGGCTCTGATATCTTGGGAGGTATTAGGGGGCACTGCAATTCTACAACGTGACATTGTCGCTATATATTTTTGCACCTGTCCCTCTCCTCCTCCGCTGACGATCCTCTTGCAGTCCCTGGTGCCGGCGATGGCCGCCACGCCCATCCTGTGCGCGTCGTGGATGATGAGCATGAGCCGGCCACTTTCTGGCGCGAACACGCGGATCTTGCCATCGTTCCAAGCTGGAAGAGAGTGAAAGATGCTGCACTACGGCTCATGCTCAGAAACGAAACGGCGGATTATTCTTTGTGGGGACTTGTTAGCGGATGTTTTCTCTCCCATGATTCCCACCACTGATGATGCTGTGTCCGTCGGCCATGAAGTCCAGGGAGTTGCAGGTCATGTTGGGTACGGTGATGCGCAGCAGCTCTTTGGGCTTGTCTATGTGCCACAACCTGATGTCCTCCTCAGAACAGGTTGCAAACAATTCAGATGTTCCGCTAGGAAAAAACACACACAAAGAAAAAGAAATGTGGAATTATAGTTCTCTTATAACAGAGTGCTACTTGAGTTCAAGAAACCATATGGAAACGGATACAATGTATGTTACTAAAACCTAAACTATGTCATCTTAAAACTGACATGGATGAGGCAAGCTTATGTCGCCCTCTAGTGAGCACAAAGCGGGACTGAACCTGTGCATTATGAGAGATTACAGTAATGGAGTATACTCTTGTGTGATACTTTTGGTAGCAGAGGAAATTTGTATTGTTATTACACGGATGTCAATTCATTTAAGATAAACTATATATTATTTGCCATGGCCTTTTGCCTTTTTGACCCCGGATTGCCTGTGTGCCACTCACAAACATATGGCCACGTCCTTAACGGCGCTGTTGTGGCTTGTGGAAATGAGTTCCGCTTGAAAGTCGTCATAACCGAAGCGATACATCTGAGCCGCCTCCGTCCCAACATAGAACTGCTGGCCCTCTCCTCTAATAGCGATGGAGGTCACACCCTTCTTCAGCTGGACTTTCCTAATGAAGGAGAAGAGGGCGGAAAAGAAGGAGCTAATAATGAGCACTGTGAAAGAAACACAGTAACTGTTGACATCAAAGAGGTACGCTACACATGTATTCTAATGTACAAGATATGCACACCATTACCAAATGTAAGTATCTTTTTAATGCGGATGATTCAAACGACACAGTTGTTGGGACTCACTTAAGGATTTTGAAGTTAACACTGGAACACAGAGCGAAGGTACCGGATCCAGAGCCCACAAGCAGGTTCCCGCACCTCAGAACCCTTAGGACATTGACACCCTGCGCAGTAAAGCCACGAGCACTGAGATTTAAGATATATAGTCAATACACCCGGTACCTTTTAGACAGACTCCCCGACCTACCATTCTGTATTTTTCTTTAGTTGGACCAACACTGCTCAGAAGCCCCGTCTTCAGGTTGATTTTCATGATGTCTCCACTTGTGGTGCCACAGAAAATGAACTGATCGTCCTCTGAGATCTGGGTAATATAAACATGTCAAGATGACAAAAACGCCATCTAGTATCACTGTGTACTGGTTGACTGGTTACAGCATGTTTATGGAACAATTGAAAATGTCAGGAAAACCACGGGATGATATTACATTGAGTTGCTCTCCGTGTTCACAGATCATTAGTTATCTCCCCGAATGCATCCGCTGCAACTCCTCCACCAATCATTGAGTGACTTTCAACGGTAATAGCCTTTTGGCAAAACTCAGATGGACCTTTAAAAATGGCAAGCCAGTGAAACAAACCGGGCGAACAAACCGATGTGAACCAAAGACTCTAATGGCCTCGTACCTGTACACATTTCACAATCCTCTTCAGCATGCCTTTCTGACACTCTGTGGGCCTGATCTTCCTGTTGGGGAGGTCCAGCTCCCAGACTCGCACCGTTCCGCTGACCAAAAAAAAAACACACCACCAAGGATTTTAACAGACAGAATGAAGAATAGTCAGAATGACGCTGGTTGGTTTACAGAATGCCAGCAGACGGCACTCACTCACCTCCCGGCAGAAACAAAGACGTTGTCGTTGGTGTTGGAGTACTGCACAGTGAGGCAGTGACCGGCGCTCTGCGCTGAAGCCAGGCTCCCACAGATGGCCTGCTTTGTCTCAATGTTCCACACCACTATGCTGGAGGCACACAGAAAACACCCCCCCACACACACTAAATAAATATGAATACGGAATTCATTCATTTTTTCTCTCTTATTAAAATAACTTATTTTTAGGAAAGTACTGTATTCATTAAGTGTTACTAACTGATAATGTGCCATGAGAAGAGTCTTGATTTGCACAAAGATGGCCACTGCAGTAAACATCATTTCTGAATGTTACTCCTGCTAACTGTGGAGATCGGTACGGGGATAAAATGTTTTTGTGTGTGTGGCAATTGGATTGTGTTTACTCTCACAAAAGCATTGACGTTGAAGTCATGTTGTAGGTTCAGTAAGTAACAGTTAAAAACGAGCATGGTTCACTCCGGTCCGCATCCCTCCAAACGTGATGCTTATACCTGCCATCGTCCTGACCTCCAAGGGACACCAGGTACTTTTCGTTAGGAGAGAAGGCAAGTGCCTCTACTTTGGCCTTGTGAAGCGGCAGTTGGGCATAGATTGCTCTCTGAGCATAGTCCCAGATGATAACCTCAGCCTGGGGAAAACAAATGTATACATACATGATTATAATATATATATATATATATATATATATATATATATATATATATATATATATATATATATATATATATATATATGTTGCATGTGAAATTAAACAGGTAAGTACTGGTGATATTAGAAATGACAATGCATAGCTATTGCCTACCTTAAAGCCCATAAAGGTGACCTGTCCAGAGGCAATATATGATCCACTTCTGGACACTGCAACACAGGACACATTGTTCGTGTGTCCATGCAGGAACTCCTGCTTGCCATCTTTGATCTTCTTCAGAATGACGGAGCATCCCAGCGGGTAGATCAGGTGCTCTCTGTCCGGATGGACTCTCAGACCGGCAGACACGTGCGCTGACGAGGCATATATAATAATAATAATAATAACAACAATAATAATAATAATAGGTATACATGAGCAGACAGCAATGATAATGTGCAACCTTTCCCAGTTTTAATCCAACCAAGTAGTTTTGCTAGCTAACATAGTAGGATATCATTTAACCTTGGTGATTTAACTGGTGGCTTACTTTCACGCTCACACATGCACACACATGCACACACACACACACACACACGCACATACACGCGCGCACACACACACACACACACACACACACACACACAGACTCAACATACTTACATTATTTTTCATGCTTTTCTTTCATTCTTTTGTTGTTTATCTTATGCATATTTCAATTTATGTTTGTAATTTTGTAAAATTTTAAATATTATATAGGTCGAGGCTTCAAATAAGCCCAGTTGGCTTTTTGTCTCTTCCTGCACTGTGATATTCATTTTCTGTCATGATTTTTTATTTTATTGTTTGAATTGTGCAATATAAATATATATATATATATATATATATATATATATATATATATATATATATATATATATATATATATATAGCTTATAATAATTAGCAAGATTTTGTGGTAAAAAAAGTTTAGCACAAAATGTAGTATTCACTTAAAAAAGTCAAAAAACATTTTTTGAAAAGTTTCATGTGTGCAGGTTTGCGTGCTAACGTGAGCTTAGCGAGCGGTGTGCTAGTTAGCTAACCTAGTTAGGTTAGTGGTGTTAAAGTGAGCAGGACAACTTACCATTAAACCCAATAACAGCCTCCAGTTCAAGTTGAGGCATCCCCTCTGTTTCAAGAGCCATGGCTGAAAAAACGATTTTATCCTGTAAAGTGTTAAGATAAGGGGCCGCGCTTCTTTTATCAACACATTTGCTACAATTAACCTACAAAAAAAAAAGAGAAACTGTTTTCTCCAACGTTACCTACACCAAACAAACGTTACCTAGCGACCGCTGGGATTCTATTGGTCATTGCCATTGGCCGGTGAAACGTCTTCGTTGCCTTCAGGTGCCCTCGGAAATGTTTCAGGATACTTTGAAATGAGTGCACGTACAACAATTAAGGTAAATCGGTACACCTGTTTTTTTCATGTAATCCCTAGTTAGTAATGTTGAGGGACAAATCTACAGGGAAAAAATAAATATGTTAAAATGTATAAAAACTCCATGCCATATTTTGACTGTCTTTGCCACTGGAAGAGACACATCAACTATTTATCCTGGGACCCAACATTACACTAAACATCTTGAAGGCAACATGCAGAATAATTGTTTGGTACACCGCAACAAAGGTCATATGCAATAATAAGAACAAATGTTCTAACTGCAATAGCTGTTATGAAGACAGTTTATTGGGTGACTATATTTTTGATAAAATAGCTCTCCAGAGAGACGTATGAAGCTCAAAGGAATTCACATCTCAGCGGACAACTGAAAGTACATTTTAGATAATGTGTGACACATAATATATAAAGTTGGAGAAAAAAGTATATTCATTTCAATTTTACGCTGCTCATACCAGACGAAATTGTTGCTCTTATGTTGTGAAGGTTTAAAAAAAAAAATGTTTTTTAAGATTTTGACATGAGAGTAAAAAAACAGATTTTTTTATTTTTGGCATTTCAGTTGTATTGTAATTTTAAAAACAATTTTTTGTGAGGTAGCAGAAAAAATCAGATGGACTGTTGGGGAGGCAGACGTTTACTCTGATTCAGTTAAGACTTCACACTGACGTCTCCATCGATCATACAGTCGCAGAGACGTCGCCAATATCGTTTCTGGCATCGGTTTGTTTGCATGTCAAATACAAAGTTCAGGTCTTGGACTCTACTTTGGTTGTGACACATCTTTTGGTTGATAACAAATAGGAATTCATTCCGGGACATTCTTCCACACGCGCTCCCAATCTGTCATGAAGGAAGATGTAGACAGGGCTTTACCACATACAGCAGTGGACTGAAGTAGCCACATGATCTGCCTTCACCCAATTCACAGAACAGAACTCGGATCAATAGAAATATTGAGATTAAAAAAATTTAAAAAATCTGGAGGCCTGTACTAAGAATACCTAATGGATATTTTGTGGCAAAATAAGGCAGTCAGCGAGGTGAATAGTCACAAAGCTTCAAAATGAGTTCTCAATGCGCAACAAAATACTACAAATGACTGTTTGATCTCGACTGAGGCTCGCTCGAACGATGAAATGTCCCTCAGCTCTCAGCTGCTGGGGTTCTCCGAGGGTCCTTCAAAACTCTGTCTGTCTTTTGACGTGTCCGCAGACATCTGTCTGTGTGCGTGCGTCCTCCGGTGTCTGCTGAGAGAGTGGCTCCAGGAGAACCTGCGACCGCAGGTGAGGCACAGATAGGGCCGCTCGCCCGTGTGCGTCCTCTGGTGCTTCGTCAGCGACTTGTACCGCGTGAAGGTCGCCCCGCACTCGTTGCAGATGTACTTCTCGGACTTGATGTGGACATTTTGCTCGTGCTCCTTCATGTTGCCAAGCTGCGAGAAGCCCTTGCCGCACACGGGGCAGAGGTGCGGTTTCTCCCCCGAGTGGGTCAACCCGTGAATATTCATATCCTGGCGGGAATAAAAACCCTTGGCACAGATGATGCACTTGTAGGGTCTCTCCCCCGTGTGGCTCCTCATGTGCCTTTTGAGTCCTTCGGAGCGGGAGAAGCAGCTCTCGCACAGCGTGCACCGGAAGGGCTTCTCCCCCGTGTGGGAGCGGAAGTGCCGGCGGAGCTCCGAGGCCTTGAAGAAGGACATGCCGCAGTCGGCGCAGCAGTGAGGCTTCTCCGGCTGATCCTCGTGCGTCTTCTCGTGCGCCTTGCAGTGTCCCGACTCGGAGAAGCCTTTGCCGCAGACCGAGCAGGTGAAGGGCTTCTCCCCGGTGTGCATCCGCCTGTGGCGGACGAGCTTGTTCAGCTTACTGAACGTCTTCATGCAGTACGAACACTGGTGGGGCACCTTGGGCTTCTTCGCGTGGGTGCGCTTGTGCCTCTCGAGCTTCGACGGCCTGTTGAACACCTTCCCGCAGTCGGGGCAGGGGTGCTTGTTCGTCCGGTTGTGGCAACTCTGGTGCCGGAGCAGCTTCTCGTGCTGCACGAAACTCTTGTCGCAGTGCTGACACTGGTGCAGGGTCTTGGGTTTCCTCATGTGCACAGGTCTATGCCTCTCCAGCTTCGACGGCCTGTCGAAGGTCTTGCCGCAGACGGAGCAAGGGTAACTCTTGTCCGACGCGCCACTCTCGGGCTGTTTCTCGCCATTGGAACTCGATTCCGAGATCTCCCTCGCGCCGGCTTCTCCGGGACCTGAGGGACAGTCACATCAAATAAATGACCTTTTTTTTGACCTGATATTAATAAAAATGATTAGCGAGGACTCAAATACAAAGAGGGCGCCGACACTCACTTTCCTCTGAGGACCCTGCTTTGGGGACAGACGCAGCGCCTGGGCCCATGGCGGCAGCCTATACACGTACGCAGGAGGAAAAAACAGACATAAACGGAGGAATTGCAAATTGACATCGGTATTTCATGTAAAGAAATGTCATGATATATTGTTAAAACATTCTGTATGGCAATGTCCTGTTACTTATTGGCATACACAAACACTGCATCGAACCTTTTAACTTTCACGATTCATGAATGGAATTGTCATGAATACAGCAAAGTACAACTGCACACCACTTTTGATGACAGGTACTTCCCGAAACCCTGCATCTGTTTAGCAGCAACGCAACAATGTATCTTTCACGACCGAGATCACAACTTTTTAACACGTCTCCGACCACAGACCCGAGAGCTGCTGTCACGTGACGAAGATGTGTAAACATGCACGAGCACATGATGAAAGCAGGAGAGATAACAAGATGTTCAATGTATGGCTGGGTCAAGCAGTGATGGGCTTTATCATTCAAATGTAGCTGCCAGCTGACGTGTAATCAACTAGAAGCTTCTCCTTCTTTACCCAGCACTCCCTGAAGCAGGGTTAAGATATCACCATGGTCTCATTGTTGGGCTTATTATTTGTTTTATTGCACCATCGTTTGACGAGACTATATTTATACAGCATTAACCTACTGACCAGCTTTATAGCTTATATATCAGCGCTGATTCAAGGGGAAACACCACACCTGTATGGGATGGATGCAACATCTGGAAACATGCATGCAGGGCAACGAACGCAGAGCCTAAATGTTTTTTAAATGAGTTTAGCAAGAGCCCGTGTCATGACCCCAGCACACACGCACGCTCGCGCGCATGCTCGCGCACACACATCCATGGTTAGCCCAAACTATTTTATTGCTTTAGTGGCTGTATGAAAAAAAAAAGACTTTGGGTGGTTGTTTATCTGGGACACACATGCGCACACGCACGCACACACAAAAGTCAACGTTAGCTGTCGGCTAACTTAGCCGAAAGCTAACGTTGTTGCCGCGTCGGCTAGCATAACAACGGCGGCTACGGTTCAGCAGGGGGCATACAAGATCGAGTCCCACCTCTCTAATAATCCTCACAACCGCAGGTGGGTCGCATCTTTGTCTCCGCGACGTTTTAAAGTCAACCCACTTCACATTTAAAGGCAGCTCGTCGCCACAGCTTGCAGAACAAGCTGTAGCACTGGCGGGGCTGTTGATGCCCGCAGCCCGGTCCTTGCGCGATGCCTTCAAAAGCCGGACGTAAAAGTCGGAAGTTGAACGATTATTGTCAATTCATTATTTTGGTTTCACTGCTCGTGCGCCTCGTAGGCCACCTGCTTTGTGCTGTGGCGTCGGAATGATGAGATGATAGTATGCATCGTGTGCAGCGTAACGTTTTATTTAAAAGAGAAACGTGTCAACTGAGGTGAAGCAAGTTTACAGGCGATTAATCATGCACTGGTGTACAACGGAATCCAAACCAACGGGTTGTTTACATCGTTTTTATTGTCCGGTCAATATGTGGTATTGTCTTTTATTGCAGAAACAAACAAACAAACAAACAATCCCAAAAACCCCAGTTCATATCAGGTTCAGCTGTATCATTTTACCACTTAACGATAGTTTCAGCAGCACTAGAACGCAGCACGTGTCTCATCTTATTTCTGGTAGATGAGACCAGGTGCCCATCGCCCAAGGCTAGTCTAATTTGGTGCACTATTGTACAAGTTATTTTTACTGTAAAGGATATTATAAACCCTTCAGCTTATTTTAACAGCAAATAAGCAAGCATACCCCCCTACACACACATATGTATATACCTCCTCCCCTTATTGGTAATAGCCTTCATATGTTGACAACTCAGAACTCAAACAGGTTAAACAGAAAGTAAAAAAAGAAAAAATACAAATTCAGTATGAAACGCATTTGCTTTTGACCCCATTACACCGTAAAAAAAGTTCACAATAGGTCAATATCTGAATAAGTTATTAGACATAGATAAAGTCACTGATCACAACATGTGTAAAAAGGGCATGAAGTTTAATTGTGTATCAAACGCAATTAAACAGCTAAATAAAATTTAAAAGTATATACATCTTAGTAAAGTACTTCATTACAGCATTCATTACAGCAGATGGCGTTGCATGCTATAGCTTTCGTAGCTACACTGTGATAAGATGAGTACGTTTTTGTTTTTCGCTTGGATATTTTCCTTATGTTTTACGAGAGCTTCCCTGTGAGAGGAACCATTATTTATTTGAGCTTGTAAAGCCAAATAAGCATGACTTGACACGTGGACATCAAACTCAAGTAAATTATCCATCAATTGCTTCACAATATGCCACATGCACACATGTGCATTTCGCAAAAGAAATATTGAAAAATGTACATACAAATTTGTGTTTGTACCAAAAATGTCTCTCTCTCCCCCATTAGTCTACTGAGAGGGAAAGCATTCAGAAAAGGAAATAGAGTTCTGGATGCCCCACACTTCCAGGGCCTGGATCTTGAAATGCCCCTTGCAGAGTTGGGAGCTCTTGAATGTGTCACAAGGCTCTGAGCGCCCCACCTCCAGGTCTTCCTGTAGGTAGAGTGCGTGGCCCCCGTCACCACCTAAGAGAGGACATACATCAGCACTGCATACGAACCAGAACATTTTATGACACAACAAATAAGACCTGACAATGTGTTCCCCTGCCGTACCAATGATGAGCTGACTGTCGCTGCCTGCGATGAACATGGACGCTTCCTGTTCCTTGGGTCTCCTCGGCTCTTTGACTGTCGTGGGCTCCTCTGATGGGACGGTGTAGGGGATCGTCAGGTAGCTGGGGTCCTGCGGGGTTCCAGCGGGACAGGTCAGAGTGGTCGGGGAGCAGCCGCTGTTGGACACCGGAGAGGAGGCGAAGCCGCCGTCTCGAGCCTGCTGAGGGGAAGCTGCTCTGGTCATTATGTTGACCATAGCCTGCTGGTAGCGCTCCATGCTGGGACGCAGCTGATGTGGGATGGGGAAAGACAAACGTCTGGTTTATTGAACGGTAATGAAGCAAAGTTGACACAAAATCCGACCCGATAAGGCATGTTGCAGAAATATGGCAGGAATATGTCTCACCGTAAAAACAAAACATTCCCCGGTTCCAAAGTATGTGAGTCCGTCCGAGTTGTGCTTTTTCCTTTGTATCATGTCTGTTGACAGGAAGGCACCGAAGACCTGGGAAATGAGAATGATTTCAGTACAAAATCCATAAACTAAGTATTTTCAGTAGTGGCTTTAAGACACATTGGGTTCAAATCTATGAAATAAAAAAAGAAAAGCATATGGAGCAAAATATCCCACTATTCATCGTCTATTACCTCTTCACACATAGTTTTGATAATCAAGACCGCTGGTTCGTGTCCCTCCACATGTGAATAGAATCTACAGAGAGAGAAAGAAAAAACATGATTTAGTGTTGTTTTTAATATCTATATCCCGACACTTCTTAAAATAACAGACTGGTCGTTTCAACTGAAGGTATTTCTTTCGTAAACAGCGTGAACTGAACTGTGAGTCGCTTGACTTTCACACTCAAAGCAAACATGTTGATAGTGAAAACACGCCGGCCTCTTTCTGTTATGTAACTAGACCTGAGAATCAGCTTTTCACTGCTGGCACATGGTGCTCAGCAGTTATTGATCCATGATGACCTCATTTAAAGAGACAGTTCACCCCAGAGTCAAAACAATACACATATTTAAGGTTGATATCTCTAAAACTATAGGTTACTCACACTAAAACTAACTAGACCCATACCCATAGAGGAAAAATATGTGTTTTTTATTTTACTGTGCCTTTAATAGTACAAGTATAAGGAGACAGAATTAAAAGACATGACGGCTTTCGACATATGAAAGAAAGGCTTCTCGCCATAATTCATCAGTGTTTTTTTCTCGATGGCGCGTGGAACGAAGGTGACTCACGAAGCGAGGCTTCTTCCGTGTTCCGCCGTGCTGAACAGCCTGATGGGGCTGAAAAGGGAGAAGCGCTCAGGTATCCAGGCCCAGACGACTCTCATCTCGGTCCTAGTCACAACACTGGAGGCGAAGTTGCTGAAGTTCACCGTCTCGACCGACTGCCTTTAGGGACATAAAAATGATGAGAATATGAAACTGAAACAAGATAAATGTGGGCATTTCTTTCCAGCACTTACACATAATGAAAAGTATTTTTTCTTACTATGAACATATTCCTTTTGTTCTAAATCAAACCTCTGACCTCTGACTTACCTCTTCTGGTGCGTGCCGACGCCTTTTTGCATGAGGGCGTCCTTGTTGGCATTGAACAGGAGGTTGAGCTCCCTCCGCGTGGCCATCGGGATCATGAAGGCCCTCTCCAGGAGGTTCTCAGCCGTGCAGTGGCGAGCCACACTCTGCACGAAGCGCTTCATGTCCGTGCGGAAGTCCTCCACGTCTGCAACTCTGGACGACACCGACACCTTGTAGAGGCTGAGCAGAGCCAGCGCCACCCTACGCAAAGAAGGACACGGTTACGCCGTCGCTCCAGAAGTAACGGCCATGTGGTGAGAAATCACCCGCTCAAAGACTGTTGTTTCCATGTGAAGCGCCAACAAACCTGTAGAGGACCTTGTAGCCTTCCAGGATGTAGACATCCAGCACTCTGATGGCGTACGTGAACGGGAGGTCGGCGAATATCCACATGATCCAGTCGGAGTAGAACTCAAAGAGGTTCTGGTGAGAGCTGGCGATCAGCTTGCGGATGCCTCTGCAGCACCGGTTGGCGAGGTCTCCGAAGGTCATGCAGGAGGCGCGGTAGGTGAGGAAGGTCTGGTCGATGTAGCGCTTGTTGGGGTCGGTGTAGCAGATGAGCCGGGACACGCTGTGGAAGCACTCGGCCTCGTCCTCACTGAAGTGGAGAATGAGGGAGACCAGTTCCGGCAGGATGGGGCAGAAGTTCATGTCCGGGAAGCATTTGCCGAGGCATATGAGAATCTTTTTCACAGAGTTCAGGCCCGCTTTGTTGAGACAGTATCTGGATAAGGAGAAGATGAAGAACAGGATTTACTTGGGGGTACTTTAATGTAAAAGTGCGCATGCTAACTCAACATTTAAAGCAGTCTTGCATCACATCTTTTTTTTTCCAGGTAAAAGCCAACATTTTACATCCACCAGAGGTCACTCAAAAACTTGACCAAATGAACTGACATGCTTAAAGCTACTCAGTAATGTATCTGGTTCTCCTGTCTATGACACATGATCCAACATTATCCCACAAAAGTACCTGGGTATTTCCCCTGCCTCCATGTACTCTGGGACCGGGTGGGTGCTGATTTTCTGTTCTCCAAAGTGCTGCTTGGTCAGTTCATAGTGGGCATTTCTGTCTGGAGTGACGCACCTGCTGCAGATTTGAACAGCAATGCATTTGGATTTAGATTAAAAAGCACGCTCAGATTTTGCAAACAGATCAATGCACGTGTGCTCCATGACATCGTTCAAAAAATTCAATGTGACAATCTTAACCTGGAGTTGATGCTGTGGATGATGTGGTAGTAGGCTTTGGCCCTGAGCGTGTGCGGCATAGCCCAGAATCCCTCTCGGCCCATGGTTTTCAGCTGCTGGTGGTCACTCTGCAGGATCTGCTGGTATCGTCTCGCAGCTTCGGGGTCAATCTTCTCCCAGTCCACAAACTGCCCATACTTCATCCCCGAGCAGGAGTTAATCTCCCACTTGTCAGACTCAGAGATGGTCATCATGAGATTGCCTTTACTGCCTGAGCAAAGCAAACACACACACATTTAAGTTTACATTTATGCAAATAGACTTTGAAAGAAGAATACATGCTGTTATGAAGAGAAAAGAAAGAAGCATAATTTCAGTACCGTTATGTTCTCTTGTTTGTGAGTGCTTGCTTCGTTTAGACTTGGACTTCTTGGAGCTGACTCGAACACCGGCCCCATCCCCTTCTCTCTTTTCCTTTTTGTTCACTTGATACTGGAGGAGGGAGCTCGCCCTCTGCCTCAGCGGATCGGACCGTAAGAAGTTTGATGCATCAAATTCGGAGTTTATCTCTGTCGTCTCACAATTGTAAAAGGACCTGGAAAGCAGGGGAATCAGTATTAACTCTGTGTTCAGTCATGATTATGACCCTTTTTTTCTTGTGTTTTCCCACAATATTCAAACCCAAATCCACAAACGTATAGGTGCCTGATCATTAAAAAAAGCAGCACATACCTGGAGCGAGGCCTGAGGAAGGCCTCCTCTGTCTGCGCGCCGTGGTTCTTGCTTTCCTCTGGATCGTAGTAGGAGTGAGACCTTTGCCGACCTCTGCCCCCGGCCACGGCTCCCAGGTCCTGGTCTGAGGTTGCGTCGCACACCGAGATGGAATTCATGTTTCCGCAGTTGGAGAACTCCGGCGTTCTTGAAATGTCGATCATCGTCTCAGGTCGTGTGATGCGATCCGGAGAGTTAAAGTGCCACTAAGCTACACGTTTCCGAGGGCCGGGGCGTTATATACAGGCCTGTGGGCTGCGGTCATGTGAGACAGGTGGTAGGGTTTGTTTGTGGTGACTCCAGCCGGTGAAAAACAAAAACAAACAACTGTGCAGATTTTCCTGTTTCACTACTAGCAACGTGCAGTGTGTCATTCTGAGAAGTGATTAGTCCGACTGGAATGTCCCCTCGGTGCCCCCAAAATCAGAAGCGTCACCCTTAAGGAATTAAATCCTCCAGATCACATGACATCGCATGACATAACACACTTTAATTCCACTCACGCCTCAAGAGATCTTTCGTCGCTTTTGCAATTGTTACAGATGAGCTTTTAATAGTATTCGTTTATCGGGAAACCTGTCGAAGAATTAAAAAAGCATAATAAGGTCATCAGAAACAGGAGGGTGGTCATGTTCCTTTCTCTGAAACTGCCTTGTGTCTAATGTCAAGTCGAGTCTATTCCAAGAAGTCCTCCAAAGGTTATTATTCCACACAACAGATGTATGTTTTGATCCAAACACAACTACTGTTTGGCCATGACACATAAAACCTCGACGAGTACTTATCTCACATGTGGGCTCCACATGTAACCCAGTTGAAAAACAAACTCTCCGGCCCCCGCGGGGCGGAGAAAGGCACGCTGTCGGCCCTTCGTGTCAATTTCCATGAAGGCTGGCATACTAGCACGTCATGCTTGTAAGAATTTGGGGGCAATGTGACTGAGTGAACAACACACTCGTCATTCAGCCTGCATACTATCCAGTCTATGGAAACCCATATTGTCACAAGGGCCGTGCTGTTTACGTCTCTTTAGGTCGTCTCTTTAGGTCCATGTGAACGTACGTATGTGAACGCACATACGTGAATAACATGTACAGAATGCACAATGCAGATGGGAAGGGGGGTTGTTTTTGGGTACCAACACTCAGTGTGTGTCAGTAAAAGAAATGTGGCAAAATACATCTGGAGAAGAAAAGAAGGGGGAGTGTTGTATTATGCAACACAGAAAACAATGTAAAAAGCAAATATTATCACCAGGTTAACAATAAAAAGTTGGCTCCTCAGCATTTAATTAATTTGTGGGATGAAAACTGAATGAATGTTGTTGTTTTTTTAAGATGTATTTATGTATTATTCAAGATGTAAACTCACAGGATAAGGGAACGGTGAAGAAGTGAACACACGTTCCCTTCCCTCTCTGCTAAACAGCATTATTCTGCATTCGAAAAATAATACAAAACAACCAAGAGCTATAAGGCAGACAGATTTTGTCAGAAAAAGAAGAAAGAAGCCTCTCCAGTCTGCACGATTGTTAAAAATCAAATATAATATATCTATTATACAAAGAATTGTATTAACAACACTAAAAACAGGGAGCTTTCAAAAGAAAAAGTATTTGTATACGCTTGTATGTTGTTGTATGTTGTTGTATGTTGCTGTATACTGTGTGTTTCCGGCGTTGTATACATCGCACTGGGCATTGGTGTTCACAGTGTCTGTCCTGTATCTTGTGGGCTGGCTTTCTTTGGGATCATCACAGAGTAAATCTTATGAAGTCAACGTAATGCTCCAATTCGCACATATTCTGTTGCACTACATAGTTCACTTTGATTTGGCAATCACAGTTTAATTCATTACTACATGACATGATTAGCTCAGTGAGCTCAGAGAAGACAATGCTTTGTAGTAAACAACTAAATCACAGTTGAGGTGCATAATAGAATCACAAATAACATAAATGTAGTCGCAGATGCCAACAAGCGGAGAGCTTCAATTTCTCGGTCTAGTGCATTGCAGTCAATCATTTTCCCCATTAGATTAAATAACACATTCTTAGGTATCTTAAGATTTCTCACTCAATATAGAGTTATAATGCACAGGAAGTGCATTGATGTTGATGTTGTATGCAAAAGGTTTTTCTCTGCAATAATAATTTCAGTTAAACCACAAGGCTGTCTGGATGTCTGCAGTGCACTTTGTAGAAGTGTCTGTAGCCATCATGGTGATCCAAAGGAGCGTATCTGATTGCACACTCAATGTCTTTTATTCTTAATGGGTCTCAGAATATACCTATAAATGATGTGTAATTTGCTATATTTGGGATTGTACATAATCTATCTGAGGATTTATATATTGACTGCTGACTTCTGAATGTGATAATGATATATTTATTGATATTATGCACATGTACTATAATTATATTTTAATTGATCTAACTATCTATCTATACTTATTGTCAATATGGCCTCTCTGTTTTACGTTTTTCCACATTGTTCGATATCATCCATTTTTTTAAGCTTGTCCCTCGCAGCGTGCCGTCGTGACGTCACACCAAAACAAGGAAGCGTTTGCTGGTGATTACTGCCGGATGGTTCAAACTAAGTGGATTTTCTCGTCGTAGCTAACTGTTATCACAATGTCGCAGGACCCGTGGTAAGCAATGTGTTCGGAGGCGACCGTAAATGATCTCAAATGTATTATTAACTACAACAAAAGGTTTTATTATCATAACTCAGCTCGGTTGCTCTCTGCATCGCTACCCTCTGCTAGCTAAACGGGTCGCGAGCTCTTCCCTGTCAAGATGAATGTTGAACAAATACAACACTCACACTTCTTCAATAAGCCATTAAGACGAGTTATGGACTGAATGTAACGTCAGTGTGAAAGTGTCTTTTTTTTAAGCAATATACCTGAATTTAGTATTCAGACGGAAGCTTGGTCCCGTCAACAGAACCGAAAGAGGAAAAAGGCAATGCTAAACAATGTCACATGATGAATGCGGCTGTGTGTTGGGCTCATTCTCGGACGTTTTACCCCATAATACTAAACGTTAATGACTATAACACACTACAGTGCAATGCATTTGCTCTGTATTGAATACTGTCAGTCAGTCAGTCAGTCAGTGGTGCTTCATCCTTTTCGGTCATATTTGCAACAACATTAAAAAGTCCAGCATCAAAAACAACTAACGAGTTCCACGCAGCCCTGCGGCAGTCTGAGAGCTGGATATCATGAGCTAGAAAAAGGCCAAAGTAGCTCGTGTTAGACTGCACTTTATTGAAATACATATTTGTCGTAGGTTGCACAACATTAGGAAACAGACAAGTCAATTGTCTTCACCCTGTCCACATCCAATGATCGGTGATTGACCATTTAGTTTTTTTACATCACACATAACTCATGTGGCTCTGTCATTTATCTATATTTATTCCAGGTCAATTTACACGTTTTCCTAATTTTTTTTAGGTGCAGATGTCAGCCATATTCTCTGCCGTGTTTACATTCCTTATGATGCAAATCAAAAAAATGCACTACAGGAATGCACAACTGTTTTTGTTTTGTTTTGTTTGCCATGTATTATAAATGAGCTTCAACTGGATTTGGTTGTGGATCCCTGTGTTGAATGATTAGAATAAATGATCCTCGTATGACATCTCTATCCCGCTCATTGATCTACAGGTTACAGAATTATGACGCCACTTGTCGATTGGCACAGGAAACGGCAGAAAACATTCATGAGCGCAACAGGCAGCAGAGAACAGGGGGGAACCCTGCAAAGGTACGTTGTTACGTTCACAAACAAAGATGCATCTCCAGATAGTCAGGTTTCTCTGGTAGTGAGTCGGTGTGAATATCTTCTGTCTTTTCAGATGAACATGACGCTGCGGGCATCACTGCAGAAGCTCAAGCAGAATATTGCCCAGCTTAAGGAGGGTTTGTTGCGAGCATCATCAAGCCGGCGCCTGTATCCTTTCTTTTGAGAATGTTCCACGCAGTGGGAGTCATGCGCTTGAGATTACATTTTTGTGCTGGAGGGTTCCCCTTGCTTGCAGTAGCAGTTGTCTTCCCATAGAGGGCGGTAGAGTGTTACGTAAAAGCTCTGCCCCGACTTAGAAAATTAAACGGTTTCTGTGCTCATGGGTTAATTCCAAACTCGACCAACGAAAAGTGTCAGGGGCATCCAAGGTGATTTTAGGGATGTTGACCTTTGTGCATGACCTTGACATGGCTTCATCAGAATGCAGTCCGAAGCTGATAGGAGGCAGAACCTTATCGACGACCTGCTAACCAGAGAGAAGCAGCTCAATGCCACCTTCAAGGGAGACTTCATGGAACCTGAATCTTCCAGGTACTTAAGATTCCCTCTGTACACTGGGCAAGCTATAATAATACAAGGTTACACAGATATTCTTCTATATTTCTCACATCAAATTTTCACAGACAAGTTTACTAGATTTTGGGTGAATACACTTTGGCAACACACGTTTCTCACTGGTTTCCCCTCGGTTTCGTTGTTGTCTGTTCTTACACTCATAGCTCTGTCGATTGGCTGAAGTCCCTGTCGCACTGGGAAGCATTTATGCTTTTCACAATAGTTGTGCAGAACAACAACAAAAAAGCCTTGATAAGCAAAGGAAGATCCTTCGTTTTGTGCCCGTCGGCCTCCTCAAAGCCGTAAACCGGGACTTTAAACATCCGCTCCTGAGAGCTCATAATGCCGCTGGACACAACAACAGCTTGCTTCCTTCACATGTCGGCCGTAGTAGAATAATTAAATGCAGAATAGTTTGAATGTAGCCGAAGACAATCAGCCAATTAGATCCACATTTCAAAGGTTTGGGTGAATCTAAACACATCTTTGACCAATGTAGTGATTTTGTGGTGCCTTTTAGCGCACATTCATTTTGAAAAATATTCCGGGACGGCCAGCTTGTTGCTTAAGTAGTTCAAGAAAATTGCGGGATATTTCTCCACCCTGAGTCTCCGTCAGTCAGTGTCAGAAGGCTGGACGCCCAATTAAAAATAATGAATCCTCGTTCTCTTGTCTGTGTCCTTGACCAGAGAGGTCATGGGCTCTGTTCTCCGCTTTGATGAGACGTCACCGGTCACTGACTCTCTCCGAGAGTCTTTGTACATCCGGTGCCGTGACCTCTCTCTGTGCTATCACTCGGAAGGAAGTCCGTCTGTCTGCCATTTTGACAGGCCGCTTAACTTCACGCCTAATTCTTTTTCATGAAGAGAAATATCTCGCTTCGCACTGCTGATCACACCTCCTGAGACGGACACACACACACACACACATACTCAGAGGAATGCACGTGTGGGTCTTGATGAACAAAGACGGACGGAGCGGGTTTACGGTCTCAAACTCCCCGCTGAGCATCTTCCGTCATGTCAACATGACAGCGGTCATTACTTTGGTTAATGTCTGACCTGGTCTGGTCCGCGTGATATTTGTTTGGACAGGAAGAGGAAACTGTGTCACGTTGTTCACATCCCGGCAGCTTCTCGCGGCTGCCTCGTAAATGTGTGTTTTCTGGAATGCTGTTTTTACGTCGTACAGTGCAGCGTGTCTACTTTGTGCGAGGACTTTTGATGGGCGGCCGAAACGAGTGTTGAATGAAACCAACCGTCACCGTTCCATTAGATCAGTGGAACCAGATTAGAAAAAAACCTTTCACTTGACGATAAAACTGCCTTTTCCCAGATAACTCTCACAAGCTTTGGGTTTTTGGGGATTGATCTACTTGGCGGTGCTTTGCACGCGCTTTCATCTTTTCAACAGACCACACACCCAATTACATAAAAGGCCCAGTAAAAAAAAAAAAGAAATCTCGAATGACATTAGCTAATATATATTAGCTCTGCAAAATGCAATCATGTGGTCATATGTTTAAAAAAAATGTTTTTCCCTCAGGACCTAATTTTAATAGTGATATGTGGTAGGTAATTTGGATTTGTGGGTCGGACCCTTTCCCACTGTGTGGTCCCCGAGGACGGAGTGAGGGAGGGGGTGGATTGGCCATGCTTGGATAATCTAAGCCGCTCTTTTTTTATGTGAGAACTTTGGGTAGAAGAAAAGGGATAGAGGTTACAGAGGAGACTTTAATCTATCCCTGAAACAATACATTCTCAGCATCTCCATTTCAGACGAGGCAAAAGAAGGACATGGCGCCTACGTTTGAAGGCTCTGTTCGCCCTGTCACCCACCTCTCCATCATTGTTCACTAACCTTTCCTTCGCATCTGATTGCACTGGAAATAGTTGCAATTAGTTAAATCTCCCCTGTCCAAGTCATTCAAGTCAGGACCCGGGTGCTCGGGCCCCGGTGGCGGCAGTCTTAGGGCCTCGCGGCTGCCAAGAGATGTGCCCGACTGATTTCGGCGCTCCCCCACCGGCTGGTTAATTGGATCTTCACACACTGGGCACTTTTTTTTTTGCGAGAGGAAGTGGCTGGCTGGCACATAGGAGACGCATTGTAATCAAACATGTCGGAGAGATTAGACCAGATGCCATGCCGTGTCTCACCTACGCCCCTGATGGTATCGAGCTCTGAGCTAGCTAGCGTTGTGAATGGTCTGACGATGCTGTACAACGTGAGATGTACACGTTGAGAGGGGGGGATAAAAGTATGCAGTGCACGTGCACAGAAAATAAAAGAATTGTAGAGATTAACCGAAACGGCTTTCACTTTTGAATTTGAAAGATTGGGTTCAACTGAGCCAACAAAAGACGTAATTATGTCTCGCACAGTTCAGCAGTGGCACGACATGTGGCTCAGGTCACTTTTCCCGAGCTTAGCCAGCAGGCCACTTGCTCCCAGCGTACGTGGTTAAATCCGACCTCACGCAGAGATTGTGAACCCCGTCACGGCACGACGGGTTGAAAGCTGAAACGCAGCTTTAAGCTATTAGCAGAAGAATAGCTTTCTAAACCGCACGGCTGTGTTGAGCACCGCATAGTACAGGACGGAGAGCTCTCGCCGGTCTGTCACTTCGTCAGGGCCAAACCTCCCCAGCAGTCCACAGTTCTGTGAAAGATTAACACGCCGGCTAACCTGGTCCTTTTCAATCATTCAAGAAACTTAAAAGACAAAGTGGGTAAATACATTCCGCTGTGATCTGAAGGGTTTCGTTGTCATAAAATGCTCAAAAGAGTAAAAGTATCGGAGAAGGAACATGCCTTGTACAGATGTGTTTGCTGCGAGAGGTTGTGCAGATGTGCTTTGCACTCCTGTCCCACCCGGCCATATTGACCGTGTTTACTTGCGCAGCTAAAAGTCGCTTATGCTCGATGAGTGTTTTGGACTTGTGTGCTAGAATGGTGATTGTCAGCAAAACAAAAGTAATTTTGTCATTTACTTTACAGGTCTTTGTTACTTTAAAAGCTGCCGCTCTGCTTTTTGGTAGGAACAATAAGTTCATAGGCACCAGAACGAATTAGAAGAAAAATCAAATACATTTTTTATTCAACCCGAAGTATTGAGTATTGTTATCATGACGTTTCCCAGGTCGACGTTGATGGGCGCCGGGGCGGGATCGAGCGCCGGCGTTGCGGCCAACCCCTGGCTGGTCAACGAATCGGAGGAGACCCAAGGGCTGACCTTCGGAGAGATCAAGCAGCAGCAACAACGGGTCATCGAAGGTAACACCTAGCTTGCCTAGCGATCTTCTACTTCTCAAAACCAGAATAAGCTCCATTGCACGACTGTATCAAGTCTGCTGTTTTTCGTTTCTTTTCAATTTAGTTGGCATCAAGACCAAATATGGGCATTGCAACCACTCATAGCAATAACTTATTCATTCCTCTCCAACAAGTACAAGTGTGTTCAAATGATAACGTTATCCTTTTAAAATATTACACAATAAAGGCGTTTGAGAGCTGTATTATGTCTTCAACTAGTACTGGCTCTGCTGGCGTGTGTTAACATATAAAAAGATGATGATCATAATTCACGTCTCGAAGACATATTGAAAGCCCACGCCTGCTTTTTCCCCCGAACGGCTCTGACGTGACTTGACATCAGTTCACCTGACTCCGAGTGACACTTCATTGCTCCGTCTCCCTCGCGGCTCTGGTTCTTGTCAATGTGGGATCACAGATTCCTCATAAGACGGTGAGAACCGAACCACATGGAGGTTGTTCTGCTCCCCCGTGGGGATTTCTGGTGGAGCTGGGTAATGGTGAGCGCCTGAACCTGCGGTCATAAAAAAAAAGCGATTCCAGTGGAAGAGAGCGTGTCAAACTAGCAGGCTAGGACTGTTCTTTGCTTTCAGCTTCAGTGTTTTTGCCCACCGCAGTTACAATAACAGGAGCACGGCTGAGTGGGGCAAAGTGCTGAATGACTCGCATGAGGCTCCGTGAGCCGAGCTGGACCCCAACAACCCGTCATTCCTATTTCCCAAATAGTTGCCTCATCATATCACAAGTGCAGTGCACTGTTATTACATGGCTCCCTTCTGTCAATTTGCCTTTTCCAAACGTTTACTTTATCGTTTGTCCTACTCCACCGCTTTCCCCCCCCTCTTGCTGCTCCTCTTTCATCGTCTTTTGTTCTAAGTTTCTATTTTCTGTCTCTGTCCTCAGTCCAGGATGCGGGCTTGGATGCGCTAGCAGCCGTCATCAGCAGACAGAAGATAATGGGCCAGGAGATTGGCAACGAGCTGGATGAACAGAATGGTAAAGTTTAATGTGCGTGTGCGTCTGTACATATTCGTCTTAAAAAAATAAATAAAAAGCATTCCATACACATGACACAGCGCTTTGTGAATCAGACATACTTGTTCTGCGACGGAATGGACGGCGATACTCCCTCACACCACCGCAACACTGACATAGTTCAAACCAAGCGCGCACATACACACGCACACACACACACACACACACACACACACACGCCCTCACACTTCCATGTGACCTCACATTCAGGTCAAGACCCATAAAGAATCTCCATGCTGCTTAAATGCATTAAAAAAACGTGTTCTGGAATCAGATCTGCTCGGAGATAATGGTGCTTTTTAGTTATTTCTGACTAAATGCTCTTCAGTCCATAAATACCTTCCATCGCAAGTAGAACGCGCCGCACAGAACGGAGTGCATTTCCTTTAACGCTCAGACAGGCGGCACTCGAGACACAAGACTTATGGGACGATCATCTGTCAACCGGTGGACAATTAGATCCTTTAATGCATCTCACCCTCAGAAGACTACACCAGTTGAAAGGCCGAGGCCCGAGAGTGTTGCCTTACTAAGAGGATGCGCACATGTATTCCTATCGTTTAACTTCTCTAATGTTTATAACAGCGAGGCGGGAAGGTGCATTAGTCTGTCAGCTTGTTGTCTGACAATCGGGGGAAAGAAACTTCACAGTTCCGGAACTGCCGGTCGATAAAAGGAGAGGGGAGTGGATGAATTAGCTCGCAGCAGTAATAAAGTAGTGGTGAGGCTGAGTGGCACTGCGGAGGAGGGATCTGTGTCTTCAGAGGGAACTCTAGACTTGATATTGCTCCATCAGCCTCAGGGCTTTGGCAATTAGTGGACTCTGCTGCTATTCGGAGAAAGACATCTCAACAGAGGGATTGTTTGGCTTGATAAAACAAATTCTGAGAGTGTTCACATCAACCTCAGAGGAGGTCCCTGACAAGCAGTTGTCTCACACACCTACAGCACAGTTATTGTCTCTTTCTACCCGGCTTCCCGGCCTCCAGTTGGGGAAAGAAGGCGTTGCACCGTCCTGTAATATCCTGTCTGAGCAGTTGTACCCAAACAAGCCCACGAGGTTGTGTAACCGATTGATCTCGGCATGGAAACAAACGACCAGCCCTTTGTGCTGGGAAGGAATGGCAGATGTTTCCGTCGACACTGATGGGGGAATGGAAGAGAAAGAAAGGGAAGGCGGCTTGTTTTAGCCCCGCTCTCCCGTTACCGTATCGAAGTAGAGACGGATCACCGCTCCAACGCCCCTGCCGGCGTGTTTTTCTTCGCGTTCTTTCAGCTTGATGTCAGTGTTTCCAATAATATGGACCTGAATGGGCGATGGGAGAGCCGTAACCGGGAATTACACTGCAAGTCAGCGAGACAAGGCAAATGGCTTTGGCCCTGGAAACAATGGCTGGTTACTGCTCCCGTGTTCAGAGCCCACATGACTCTTAAATATGAGTTTGATGGGAACTCAAGTTTTTTCGGTAATGGCCAAAAATATCGAAGCCACCTGGCTCCATTTGGTGAAATCCAAACCGTACAAATTTGTAGAAGCCCGCACAAGTTTTTTTGATTATGATATAACCATATCTATGTGTGCACGTGTGTGTGTATATATATATATATATTTACTGTACATGTACACTACGTTTTAGTTTGTTCCAAAAGACATTTGTGGCGCATGCAGTGTAACGCTCGCTGTGTCCACCAGACTCTTGATAAAGTGTAGGCGTAGAGTTTCCTCGCAGTCTCGCCACAATTTATGGTCAAACTTCAGGTTCACGAGGCTCGCTGACACCAGCCAATGATTAACAGGGCCTACAGCTCTGGCCTTCCACAGATTGTCTTTACCTCCCTCTGCTTCTTCCCGTTTGTGGGACCTTTGCTGCCCCTCCATCTCTCATCTCACTCCCCGCTCTCCCGTGCCTCTTTTCAACAGTCCCTTGTTTTATAAACCCCTTTCCCGCTTCTCCCATCTCCGTGTCTCTTCTGCATCCTCTCATGCTGAGTTATGGGAGACGTTCCTTCTTGTTTCTCTGGCTGGAGAGTGATATATCGCACGTGTAGATGAGGAGCTAGTGACCTCTGGTGTAGTCCTTAAGCCTGATTTAGGGTTCTTTGGAGTAACTCGCACGTTTTGATGAAGGAGAGCGACGAACTTTGCACACACTCTAAAATACTTTAGTGTATTTATTCCTGTGTTTTTAAGAAGTTTTTACTGACAAAGTACTGACTCGTCTTGACAGAATGCTGCACCCATGTGTGAGTACATTGTGTTAGTGTTTAACTCTGCATGTTATCAGTCCAACAGTATGATCATCCCCTCACCAAATAAGAAAACGGCAAACTAGAAACCGAATTATTTTTATTTCTTGAGCGCACCGCATCATTCTCTGAAGACCACGGCCACCCGAGGAAAAAAATTATGCCAACATATGCAACTAAGGGCTTAAACGCTAACAAAAAATGTCTGTAGCTAGCTAAAAAAAAACATCACAATTTAGCATATCAAAGGATTATATTAGCGCACGACAACTTCCAGGGGTGCAGCGGATAACCAACAATGGGGATGGACAAGTTAGTAAGTTACTGCGATTAGCAAACTTTGCAGACACAATCGTGCATTGCTTTTCTGATATATGTCATACTGTCAAGATGCTTTAACTTAACCTACAGGAATAAAGTTAGCCTAAAATCAGCATTTGGACCGAATGCTTTCCTCACAAATCCTCCGGCTGTAGCCTCACGTCTAATTGCCTTTTCCCTCCGTTTTTCAGTTTGGCAGCCTATAAATACGTTGTTCTGGGTTCTTCACGCTGTTGGCATCCCACCACACAGCAGCTTTTAGGCGTGTTTCTGTTGTTTGACTTGCAGACGGAAAGTGACAAGGAGGCGGCCTCGCACAATACAAGGTCAACGGACAGCGATGGATTGTTTTCCCCTCTGGTGTTGGCGGGACTTGAATGCGCTCTGTCTCTATTCCTACTGGGCATACCAAGTTACTGTGTAGTAGTACTGTTGCTATAGCAGTTGTATTTATTGCATATAATTCAAGTATGAAGAGAGGGTGCTGTGGCTTCTCCGTTGAACGCCTTCAGGCGAGGCCATAAAGACGCAGCGCTCCAGCTCTCTCTTTCTCCGGTAGTTAATCGAGTATGTGAGGAACGTGGCTTTTGTATTCTTAGGTTTTATGTCCTTGTTATTACAGCATTAACTCTGCATAGATTCAAATGTAAGTGCGGCCTGTCCCAAGTGTGTTTTTTTTTCCTAATGTGAGACATTGAATCGCATCAATTCACATTTTCTGCATTCAACAGAAATTAAAAATGACTGTTTTTCTTCGAGACTTAGTGCCTAAACGAGTTGTTAATATTATTGCATGAGACAGCTTTGTGGGTGCTGCATTTCTTACTCGTATTAAATGTCAAAATCGACAATGTCAAAGGTAATGGGATAGTTTAATGTTTTCGGAGAGGCAGGGAAAATAGATTTAAGTTATAAAGCAGGGGAATGGCACGGCCCCTTGTTGATCTTGACAGTTGGCGCGTAACCTTGGCGTCCGACTGTCTTTCTGTCTCGCAGGGTTCCTTTCCCCCTGATCACTGTACTGTAGCAGTGTTTTCCTATAAATAGATTAAGCTCTTTGTAGTTTGGCTCCCTCAAGTTTAGCTCATGACCCAAGTGCAGTGGAGGTTGCAGTCATTTCCTTTTTCGGGAAGCAAATCCGGCCGAGGTCAGCGAGGAAGATGACCCTTTTCAGAGGTTTAGCGATGAACCCAAAGCCCCCAGTCACTCTCGTCCCAGTCTCATCTGGGTCAGAACGGGCTGAGACGTAGAAAACCAGGAAGCAGGCCGATTACCTCCATCTCGGTCTGCTTTTATGGCTGAAGATTTTCCCAATTTTACTCGCCAGTCATAACAACGAGAGAAATTCCGTCATGATTGTTAGTGTGTTCAAAAGAAAATGAGTTAAATGATGTGCGGCCATCAAGTGAGAAATTGTATCTTCATATTTCTTACCAAACATAGTATATTTTCATTTCCAAATTAAATGTTGCAGAAAATAGTCCGCCGCCACCAGCTGCTTGCCTCGGCAGTCGTCTCCCTTCCCACCCGAGAGAGATCAACATCTATTTCACTTTACTGGTGTTGATATTTCTCCGATTGTGTGCGGGAACAATTACCTCAGTCCACGTCGATGTCTTGCGCTTTTGAGTGACAGCCGGTGGCCAGCTTATTAAAAGTACCGTTGTTGTTTTTTTAACTGGGTGGCTGGAGTTCGAGGCTTCTTCTTGATTGGTCACTGTTTGTGGTGAGGTGCTGCAGCTGTGACGTCCTCCATGTACTGTGAAAACCTCCAATCTGCGGTATCCGTTTTCAGGTGTGTCTCTGCGCTCACGGCTCCATCAAGACCATGCGTCACTGCACACTAGACCAATCGCATGAACGATGAGTTCATCTGTTTTCCACCACCTCTCGGCGCGTCCGAAGGAGTTTCCAGCAAAACAAAATCCGCTCCTCAGAGTTCACCACACACGAAGCACTCAAACGAATCAAGCTCGTTCCGTGTGTTTGTCTCCACAACCAGGCTTTATTTTTTAATAGTCCTCAAGACCCCTGACAGCTCTAGCAGATGTGTTCTCGCATTAACGATCGCACATTATTCAGACTGCTTGGTATTACTCCTATCTATACGGAGAACCCAGTAATAGCCACAAAGTGTACAGTGTATCCGGTGACAGACAGACCCTCATTTGGATGGAGACCTTCTGGAACACATTTTAGATAGAGCCTTTGCTTATTTAACAACTTTACCTTTCACTCACTCGCCTTTCTCTATTATCCAGAGGGATCTAGCATGGAATTAACTTTTACCATAAGTCCACAAAACCCTGTAAATACTACAGCCCGCAACAACTACTCTCCTCTTATAAAAATCGTGAATTCTGGGATCTCATCTGAGGACCGATACCAGGACAGTGATGTCGTCCCACTCGTACTCTTGTAAAACTGTTCCGATACAACCGCACCCGATACCACCGCCTGCATCGGCGTGGTCGCGTGCAGCCACTCTCCCAGTGAGCCAGCACCACATCAATTAGCTTAGCTGTGAGGTGGTCAGCTGTGTGCCTGCCAGACATAATCGGTCAGGGTTTAGCCCCGCAGCTAGCGACGACAACGGCAGCGGGCCAGGCTCACTTGGTCTGACCTTTTCATGGCGGAGCAGCTGTAGTCCTTTACGTGACAAGCTTTTCTAATAATAATTGTTAAGTACTTGTATCAGTACTTGGCATTGGCAGGCACCTATTTGTAAGTACTTGTACTTGGTCTGAAAGAAGTGGCATTGTGCATCCCGAGTAAATGCATTTACTTTTTGTAAAAAAAGACACAGTAGATTCAACAAATGTAAATGATGTATGGATTTATTATCACCTTTTTCTATAGGGAATATAATGCGGTTCGGCAACCAAGGTTACAAACAGTTACTGCAAAAAAAAACCTATTATCTATTTGCAATATTACATAGTGTCAGTAAAGCATATATAATCAACTCTTTTATAATGGGTTGAAAATGTTTGTCACTGCCAATGGGAGCTTTTTGTTGCAAAAAAAAGTACAAAGCACAATCTGTTACTTTATTAAGCTAAAGTTGTTTCCATTATTATGCACCATTGAGGGATTTAATATAATTCATGGGACCCTTAAACAGAACATATGGCTGCTGCAGTGACCTTTTTGTAATGGGAGTGTTTCTAAAGCACTTTGTCCTCCATTTATTCTCAAGGTAAAAGTTTGTTACCTGCCAAGCGTCCTCTCTGTTAGTGAGCCAGCCGCTTAAGAAAGGCTTAGCTCCAATGATGGACTCCTTGCTAATAATTAGATCACCGATTTTTGCGTCAGCAGAGCACGTATCGGGCCCAGGCTGGGCGGCACTAATGACTTCCAAATAAACAGTCGGGCGAGAGACGAGAGAGGCACTCGCTGCTGCAGCACGGTGACATCAGCCACCAGAGAACGCAGCCCCTGCGCTCGCTTCTGCTTTTAGAAACAGCTCGGTGAGCAAATAAACCACACTAATGATGGCACTGGGCAGAAAGTCGGCGTGGTTAGAGTTGCAGATTGATTTATTGTTTGTTTGATTCGCTCCGTTTGAAAGTGAGGCTGGTAGTAGTGAGTAGTGTTTTCCAGACGGCATGGAAATGCGCAGGATCGTGATGTGATGTTCGAAAGAGTGTTGTCATCGGAGGAATGTCAAGCTTGCAATGAGCCGCGAAAGAGGGCATCATTTTGTGTCACCACCAGGTCGGCTGGCTGGTGTTTGACTTTGGGAGTTATTGAGAACCATACGTGATGGAGGGATAACACATTTTACATCAGAACATGCCAACTTCAGGCTGCTCTCGACATGCCGCTGAGAATATCCTTTTTTTTTTGCCTTATGCTACAATTTTTATGTCAGGCTGCAACTAAGGATCTTTGTGCATATTTTTGTATTCTAATTTTATTGATTCATTCATAATTTATTCTAAATATACCAAAAGATGGTGACAAATGCCCATGATCAAGTAATCAAAGTCCAACAACCAATTGCTAATTTTTGCAAATCAAAAGTAAAAAAAATAAAACGTAACTCAATACAAAGGTAAATCTTTTCAATACTGTTATAGGTATACATATGGATATGAACATTTACTTGATGCCGTGCCTTTAATTGACCCTCTGCTAGTTCCCGCCCTTGAACACAGACCGGCTCCTCATAGCGTAGCATTGACCAGCTCTGCCCTGTGCTTTTGCTTCCTAAAAATTGCAACCTACCCGGCTTTACAGGAACAGTGTTGTTCCTTTATTTCATTGTCTTCCGTCTCAGTCGCCAGGTGACGTAGTAATTCACTTTTACAATGTGATCTGTAGGCTTTAGCTTCTATCTTTATCTTTCTAACCTATTTTCCCTCTTGAATCAGTTTGACATTGTGGTTTTATCCTTCAAAAGCATATTGTAGAGCTTTCTGTCTGCTTCTCCCTGAAATTGCTTTTTTCGTTTTCCCCCCAAAAAATTAGATAACATTAATTCAGCAAGTGCAGTTAGTGACAGTGTGGGCTCCATGGTAACGTAGCTCTGACAGCTTGATGGAGTAGCGGCGGGGGGGACTCCATCCTATTCTGTTGAATCCCATCGTGTGCAGCATATTTTTATTCCCCTCATTTCCATTGTGGGACATGTCCACTGGTATCGATATTATAAAGCCACAAGTTCGGTTCTCTATGATTTTCTGAGCAGGTAAATAACAACAAGTTTCCAATTTGTTCTGGGATGTTTCCAGATGCAACTACTTGTGGATTTAAGGAATGCATAAAGTAGCGTTTTAACCAGATAATGATATACTACAATCTATCGCATAGATCAAATTGTTTTATATTTATACTCGTTGAAGATTCAATCTGTTTTCAGAGGGTTTGGGATTCCCAAAAGGCAAGGAGTTGGAAAGATGGCCAAATGAAGAGTCACCAGGCCAAGCCTCCTGTGCCACGCATCCCAACCAGGCTACAATCAATCATGAGCCCTTGTGTCCTCATTTCTCTATCTATCCATCCCGGCATCCATCTCTGTCTGGGGCCTGTTGGTGTCTCACTGATAGAGTTGCGAAGAAGAGGGAGCTAACAATGAGATGAGGGACTTGGGTCACATCAGCCACAGCCAAGTGATGAATAATCCCGTTTAGCAAAGAAATTAACATTTTTGGACGCCAAAGAAAAACATCTTAAGACATTTCATCAATCACGCCTTCTTTTGTCCCCCTCAGTGGATTGATGCCCCCTTTTTATCACTCAGAAAGTGTGATTTTAGACTTTGTGTTTCTTCATTGTCTGAAAATGCAACCTGTTGTACCTTTTTTAATGCCCCTGATTGGTTTCAGGAGTCAGAAAAAAAGAGATTCTTTAGCGATTCCACTGGCTTTCATTGTGCAGGATTTCTTCGTGGTCATGTAATGGTACCACAATCAGTCACTGATCTGAATGTGAACGTCTTTGGTGGATTGAGTGAAAAATCCATACATAAAACAGTTGTCTGAATGTTTCCTGATGTGGTTTTTCTGACAAAGTGTCTCAGTGCCAGGAGCTTATTTTCCATCACACTCACTTCTGATTTTAAAAGAAATGTTATTCAGTGACAATGGAGAGAACGTAGTCTTTCCTGGCTTTGATTATTAAAGCAACCCCATATGTTATAAGCATTAGGTCTCATTTTTGACATAGTTGTTGCCTGTGTAAAGCATTTCACAGTCACTCAAGATATCACTGATATTTTCCGTGCCTGTATCATAGAGGGAAAGCTTGTACACCGTGTTTGCCCAGGAAGCAGCAGCAATTTACAATACCCCTATCTCTAGCAAACGCTTTAACATAGTTTTGAATATAGATACATTCATCTTTACATTTTGTATTTTCAAGCTTAACTAACTATTATAACACAAAGCTGGAGTACTTTAATGTGTACTTTGTGTGCTTCCAGTAAAATATTTGCCTCTCAACAGAGAACTAAGAATGGGTTCGTCATTCTTATGTCATTTGTTATTAATAGATGCCAACATGTAGGAGGCATTCGCACTAGGAGGTTTCCCTCCTTCATGCTTTCTGCTTTACAAGCTGAAAGCTTTGTTGCCGTATGAAGGCTTTGATTTATCTTGATCCATCTGGAACAAATGTGTGCTGGTAACAGTCGTATGCAGGAAAGGCCCCATATTAAAAAGCCAGTGGCAGAAAGTCTCAGACTACAGGAATAGAAAACTGTCTGGGAATGGGGCAGTAGTCCTCGCTGGTTGTGTGTCCCTAACAACTGTTGCATTATTGATTTATTTAATGAATGATATCAACCAAAGCTTAACAAGCTCCTTAAGAACTGATATTTTGTTTAGGTAAATCCTGGTTATTTGGGGCCCAATAGATGACAGATTAAAGCAAGGAGTGTGGAAAGAATAGAAAATATTGGAATGTGGCCCATGCCATCGCGTTGGAGAATACTCCACCAACGTTTATCACATTTCTGGATGTTTCTCTGTACTGTTGTGTAAGGGATTCTTTAGTACATTATGACCTATCCACCCCACAGCTCTATGGATCAAATGATCCTGACTCAGCATGTTTATCGTAGCTAATGTTTCTTTGTTTTATTATTATTTTGAATTGGCAAGGAGAAATCTCTCATTTGCCTCTATTAAACTCAAGTGTTGCCTGTTTAGCTCTGGTTCCAACACACTCCTCTCACAAACAATTTAAAATGCAGTCTGTCCTGCTAACATAGATCTTTCTTGTTCAGCAAATAAATTAGACAAATTATAGCTTTGAATTCGGTTTCGAGTAAAGTCGTCAGCGTCAGCTTTCAGAATATGTGCTGCGGAGTAGGAGCATGGAAATAGAACAGGAGCCGGACAGACATTCCCATTCAAAGCAACTTTGCAGGATGCCTCAGAGCGGCGGCCATTTTTACGTGTCCCCTAACCTGCGTATGAACTAAACCGACATGCATTGACATTAGTGACGCGAGGATTTGCCATAACGACTAAACAACCTAATGCTTCATTCTCTCACTCTTGGTGAGTGACAGATGAGTGACTTTGTTCGGCTCATTCCCTGTAAGCAGTGTAGCATCAAAGCACGGTGGATTTACCAAGCCGGCTAGCTTACTAGTGGACAGCTGGCGCGTTAGCTAGCTCGCTAATTCCACCATGCTTTACTGCTACACGGGTTACAGAAAACTAGTCTGCTGGTCAGCAGCAGCGCAGAACAATCTACCTAGCTAGCGTGTGTTGTCACCATAACAACAAACCACTACCGCCATTTTCTTTTGAACCAGTCAAATGACCTCTGAAAACAGGTCAAAGACCGTTCCACGCTGATTCTATTTCTGTGGGTCGAAGATTACCTTGCCTTCTCTTTTTCTCTCTCACCTGCACACGCGCATATGTTCGCACACCACAGTCATTACGTATATAATGGAGAGAGGCACCTAGAGAAGCCCAATTAACGGTATGACGCAGGAATGAGGTGTGGCCGGTTCTGCTCAGCTCATCTGCAGACACGGATCACAACCAGATGTCCACCAACGGGCTCGTACATAGACTGGGCGAGGTTGTTTCCCCTTCTCCTCCCTACTCCATCCATCCTTCACAGCACGCACAGCCACCATGCTGGCAGCTGCGAGCTTTCTCACAAACTATCACTTGTCTCAGAAAACACATACGCTAATAAGGAAGGGAAAAAAAGGAATCCAGGACGGTATGATTTCACCGGTTCTTTCCCATCACCATCTTTAAAAGCAGATGATGACACAACACTTGGAAACAAACACCTATTAGGCTGTGTGTGTGTTCTTTGAAGGGCTTGGTCTCATTACCATGTCTTTGTGTAGTCCGTCTTTTTAATACTGTCTTAGTGGACATTAGAGAGGATTTAGCTGGCATTATGGGTTTTATTGTAATGCTAATACTGTGATTCTGCAATCTTTATGCCGTAATTTATTATATAAATGTATTAACCATGCATGATTTCATTCGTCATAAACAGGTTATGTTCAATAACCTTTTTACCATTTTACTTACTATTATTTAAAGGGAACCTTTGCTGGTAGTGAGGAGAAGTCCTGCCCCTTCTGGTGGTCTGCCATGGGACCGTATTTGATGAGACAAATATTTGTTTTGATCTCGGTTGAATTACACATAAGATGATTTATCATCCATAATAATTTAGCAAGTCTAGAAGTTGCAGTTTGTCTTAAAACTGGATAAGATAATACGTTATTATTAGACAATACAGTTCATTCATTTGGAGAGGCTGAGTTGGGCGGCAGCCTCACTGCACTGAAGCAACGGGAGGGGACTGCGAACCATCAATCACCTTTAAATTATTGCTCTGAAGCTTTTCCAAAACAAAATAAATATCAATGTTCCATACAGGTGTCAGCATATAAGCAAACTTGAACGTACCTTGTTTTTTTGCTATGATGCTGCGCTGTTAATATTGTCCTCCATAAGAATAATCTGGAAAACCCCACAATATAACTGTGAAAGGGATAAGAACTTTCTTTCTTTTTTGCTTTATTTATTCAAGAAAGCTTCACCGAGAGGAATCCTCTCTGTTGCAGGAACGCCCTGATCATATTTGCACACACACACAGACACACACACACACACACACACACACACACCTTAGCCATCGGCCATCACTGTGTACCGCTGAATGTGTGGTAATACATCAATCATAATATGAAGAACATGAAGTCATCATTATGTGGATATTACTGGATTACCTGCTCAAAAGGATTTGCCCGCGTTATGTTTGCACAGCCAAGACACTGCTATGTTTAGTTTTGTGTGGTTGGGGGTGCAGAGCCTAGTGCGTGTGGTATGTGTACAATTTAACGGCAAACTGATGTTGATGCTTTGCTGTAATTTTTCCCTGGAGAGCTCTTGCGGGCGGATTGTCCAGGGGAAGCACATTAGCCGTATGTGTTGGTGGTATTGGTGGTTGGGAGCCTCTGCTGAATTTCTGCTGCCAGTTCCTTTGGCTCTGGGCGAAGGATTCCCTGCCATTTAACGGTACCTTAGACTGACTCGGGCTTGGCCCAGCAGGTTCCCTTTTTGGCGAACGCAAGTGACAGTGGGAACAAATCCTCCTCTTCTGTTTATTTAATTGCTAACCGCTCCGGTTTGGAGGCCACGTTCAAAGGGGCCGGCGAGCCGAGAGCCGCCTTCGCGTTCTCCTCAGCCTCGGGGAAGCATGGGTCATCCCACATAATGAGTGGAAGGACTTACTTTACCGGGGTCTGCCTCGACCCAAAGCCAGCACGTGGTTCCCATTTAAGCACAAGGTGGGGTGGGAAGGGTGGGGGGGGGACTGCACCTTCATCTGCTGGGCATTTTTATGTGTTTATGTGTGTGTATACATCTGTTCTTCAGCACTCGGCGTGTGTGTGTGTGTGTGTGTGTGTGTGTGTTTGAGAGTTGTAAGTGCCTCGTCTGAGTGTGAGGTCATTGTGTTTGTGTGTTGAAAGTCGACACCACATGTCCAGCACATTGTCGGGGTTGATGCTGGCACACAGACCACATGTGCCACCGGCCGGCCCGAGATGGGATGGGGTCTGAGGTAGCCCTCGCACACGAGCACACAGACGCACACACAGACGCGCACACACACACACACACACACACACACACACACACACACACGGCGTGCGGTAGAGAGCAGGGTGGGCTAATCTTCTAGTTGCACTGTGCAAAGACGGGAAGACTGAGAGTGAGGGGGCGAGATGGAAGGAGGGCGATGTAGAAAAACAAATGCTAAGGAGAGCGTAAGAAATGGAGAGAGCAAAAAAGAAAGTAAGACACTTAGAGAAATTATTCTTTAAAAGGCAAACTTGTGAGGAACTGATTTCAAGTTTTTATTATCATAAGTATTGCAACGTTAAAAAAAAGGTATGTACTCAGTATTTTACTGATAATTTGCACTGAAATATCAGCACAACGTAACATAGACATAACATTACTGCTCTGTTATTGCATACGAGAGGTATTTGACGAGAGGTACATTTAAGCGATGGCTATCGCCTCACCTTCAAAGCGATACTGTTATCTGTCCCATTAGACACCGTTGCAAGTCTTTGCAACGACAACAAAAGTCACCTTCCTAGAACAACACCTTTCAAGTGGGAAGCACCTTTCATCCGTTTCATGTTTTATCTGATAACCCCGCATGTGTGCCGTCAGACACAATCTACAGGCCATGCTGCGGATGAGAATGCCCCCGCTTAGACAAAAGATGAAAAACTAAGTGTGCCTCACAATTTAAATAAGAGGCCCTTTATTGGTCTCTATTTTTCGCGTAAAATGTTGACGTCCGTTTACCGTGTTATGAACACTTCACAGAGCTGTGCCGCTCGAGCGAGCAAGGCCCCCTAGAAAAAGAAAAAGGCTTTTGATCTGTTATCTAATCATTCTCATCTGTTTCCAAGCTGCTGTTGTTACACATTCGAGACTGTAAGTGTTTTAGTGTGGGCATAAACCTGCACTGTCCAAACTAAAGAGGACAAACCTACACGCAAAAAACACGTTCAACTTCTTTTTGGGAATTACTAGTCTAGTTTGTTATAACTAAACCGTTTTAATACAGTGTTCCAAGGCAATCCACAAGTAAAACACTTATTATTATTCAGTATTTATTTTTGTTATTGTTTCGATTTGACATATTAAACTATTTGTTGGCCTTAAAATAAGTATTTAAATTAGTTGTAAAACTGTAAGCTTTCCATACAATTTCTGAACCCCAAAAATGTGTCCTGTGGCCTACAAATATAGTATATATACATACATTTGTAGTGATTAGAAAAAACATAATAATCTTAATGCTGCTGTTGAGTCATTTCAACTTTCAAATGAGATTAAAATGGAAAGAGACAATCATGAGCCATCCGTCTCTGCTCCCTCGTGGACCCACTAGTGGGCAGTAGAGGCGGCGGCCCACAGTTCTAGTCCTGGTTCTGGTGTGGAGGGATTCACGGCTCTGTGCTTTCCCCTCCGTGGGATGGAAGTGTTTCTGGGCGGACGCGGAGGGTAGTCACAGAATCTCGCACAGGATTTGCTCTTTAGTTTAATTCCTCCTCCGAGGTTTCATCTCCTCCTCTCTTTCAGCTCGGAGGAGCTGGGTAGTTCCACGGCAGCTGTAGGTGCAGCTGTTTGAACGGCTGCAGCTATTATTTCCCAGAAGGACCTCAGAGCCACTGGACGACGACGACGACGACGACAACGGGACACCGTGCCGTTCATTAATGTGTGTCATTCATCCATGGGTCTCGTGTGCGACGTGGTTTTGCCTCCATGTCTTCACTGTCTGTGCATCCAGCCGCGGTCTCGTTGCGTCATGTATTTTCTTGTCTGCTTGCTCAGTGCCCCACTCCGCTCCTGTGCACTATGTGGGAAGCTGTTTCCTCTCTGGATGGGAAGTTGTTCCAGCCGCGCTGTTGGCCAAACATTTACTCTGGCCTCCACGAGGGCGCAATTACCCAAAATCCATCGCATACTCGCTATGATTTTCAGCAATTACGTGCATCTGATGTGCCACCCACTGGTATGCCTATAGCACTGCCTCTGTCAGGTCCAGAGTCACGCACACACACAGCTATTAGTATCAGCGTGTTAAAGCGCAGTACGTCGGGTTGTCTGCGTCATGTAAGGCCCTCGTCAGTTTGAATTTAACTTTGTTTGTCTTTGGTTCCCGTCCTCATGTGGCCACGTTGTGTTTTGTCCCCCGTCCTGCACCTGTTGTACTTCAGGGAGTGTCTCCCTCGTCTCCCTCGTCTCCCTCGTTTTCTCTCACCTCTAAATGATGTGCTCCCCCTCCATTTCCCACCACGCTCTCACTCTCTCACTCTCTCACTCTCTCCCTCTCTCTCTCTCTCTCTCTCTCTCTCGCCTCTGATTGTTTTCGAGCCACCGGTGGACTCCCCTATCAGAAGCGCCACTTATTAGGACTTTGAACCTAAGATCCATATTGAAAGATGCTCACGCACAGTGCACGCTCCAAAGTAAAGTCCACCGATCCCGTCCTTATCTGAGAGTATTTCAGGCCGAACAACAACTCTGTGATGTTTCATGTTCCGCGCTCCCCATTGATCTTTAGCCGATAAACACCAACTGGCCCTGAACGGTCTTTTCCACAGTAAAACATCTCTATCAGGGGTGATAGAGCTCTGTGTTTCTCTCCGCTCCCGTTCTCCCTCTGAACGAGATGACTCCTCTTCCTTCCGGGGACGGGAAAGTTTGTCGGAAGCGTGTCACGTCCGGGAAGTTGAAGTCTGTATGCTGCTCATAGACCAGTGCGCACACACACACACAAACACACACACACACACACACGTGTTTGTGTCAGCGTCTGTGCATGGGAGCACATGTGTCTCCATGCGTGTGAGTGCATTATGAGTGAAACGGGGTCTGGCATTGAGATCAAAGTCCCTCCATAACTCCTCAGTCGGTCGGTCGGTCGGCCAGCCGACGTATTGCCAGGAAGCTCCACTCACCGCGGGGGATGTTGAGTTATTAGACTCAGATCATTTCAATTACAACACCGTTGTTCAGCCAGTGAGAAACTCTCTCTCTCTCTTTTGTCTTTTTCTTACTTTGTTTACAACTCGGTCATGATTAGGACAACTACTATGGCTCGTTTTTGGGGAAGAAAACCACTTGGAGACTTTTCAGAAATGTCAGCAGAAGTTGTTTTATTTGTTTCTTTATTTGCACATGTGTACATATATAAAAAGACAGTAAACATTAAACAAGTTCAAATGCTGTGCAGGATGGGTTGGAAGCCAGAAATGGCTAATGAAGGTACCTCTCCTGTTAAATAGCAATACTTGAAAAGAGGATAAAGGATGAAGTGCCATTCCACTTTGAACCTTGCCAAGCCTCCATTGTAGATAGTTTATATTTCTTTTCCAATTTCTAGCTTACAAATCATAACACGTCACTGCCCAACAAACAACACATTCATCTCGTAGTTTATCCAAGGCTCCGGACTGCGACCAAAATAGTGGCACATGCATTTGTGAGCGTGCAAGTTAAGACTTCACGGGGTCACATTCATGCAAGTGCATGATGATCATTATCATTGGTCATCCGGCAATTGGCGGCCTACGTACAGCGTCACCTGTGTCTCGCAGCGGCAAATACCGCATGATGTACAAGGACACAAGGACACACATGGACACACAGGACTCGACCAAACAATCCATTGAACTGTTGTCGGTTCCAAATGTAAAACTGTCTGTAGCTGTTAAAAAAAGAAGAAGCTGCGAAACAAGGAAGGAGAGACAGCGAGAGGTTTGGACTTCGACGCCACTGAAGGCGAAAGTGGTGTCAGGGAGCGACCGGTCAGACCGGCCTCATACTGCGCTGTACCAGGAAAAACGAAAAAGGGTGCTGCTGCGACCAATGGAGAAACTTTGTAGCACCGGTACTACCAGTGGAAAAGTTAGTCTGGAGCCCGCAGTTAATCAAAAGTATGCAACCTTCAAATAACCCACACTGTCATCAATCATTAGGATTACCTAATATTACAAATACACAAGTATTTCATTTGCGTTCATAATATCTACTGGTTTGCTTCATCCAATCAAACCTATTCCGTTTCATTCAAGCTCAATATACCCCCCCCCCCCCCCCCCCCCCCCCCCCTCCTCCTGGGTGTCCTTGCTAATGAAGTGTGACGGTAGTGATGAAGTGTAACAGCGGCTGGTTTGGAGGTGCTGTGCCAGTGACAGGGTGGTCCCTGCCTCACGCTGCCGCCGCTGCCGCTGCTGCTGCTGCTGCTGCTGCTGCTGCTGCTGCTGCTGCTGCTGCTGCTGCTGGCACCCTCATGCTCATCATGCAAACATTGTTCGGTGGCACCTGGCCATAAGAGGGGTGTTGGCGTAAAGCCTGGTAATGATCAGACTTCTCCTCCATGCTGTCGGTCTTTGAATGTGTTCTGAATGTGTACATCCTTGTTTCCCATTAATCCTAAAATGACGGAGCCGATCACGTGCGTGTTAATCGTATGCAACGCACCGGTCGCCTCAATTCATTGTCGTTGCATTCACCGCCCGCCCAAATAAGATGAGGGATGCTGGTGAATCTGGCAGCCCTACACAGAAATAGTTGAGCGTGAAAGGCTGATAAAGTGGTCCAAGTTCTCCTCGTTGCTCTTACGCCTTTTTTTTTTACGCTCTGTTTATTTTTTTGATCTGTGGATGACATTATGGGTTTGATCTTAATTCATTACATGCATTATATAGATGGTTTCCAGCTGTCTTGGACAGCCCAAGCTCCGAATTGTTAAAAACTAATTTCAGCCAACGACACTTGCCCGACATCTCTTATTCTGCCTCCGAGGTTTTGTTTTTATTCAGCCGGTATCCTAAAATGACGGCATGACTAAACTTGTTTTATGTTTTGTTCATGTGCACAGTGCTGATCATTTCCAGTTTCCTGGAGTGCTATTCTAGTCATGCGATGCACCTGAAAAGGCCCAGATATCCGAATCCTGTCTGAAGGCAGCAGTGCGTTGGAGCGTCATAGGATGGGCAACTGTTGGAAGGAAGGAAACGCATGTTGAGAGAATGAATGAAGATGGAAGGAATCTTAAATGTCATAATAGTTGTACAAATGCTGCAAAGTGATGAATGAATATGTACAAGCCTATCACCCTAACTCGCCTGACCAACGTCCTAACTTTGGTGACATGCTTAAGATAGCAATAGCATGAGAAACCTGATGTTCTCCTCGCACATAACTTTGGTGCGTTCCCATAATTCACACGGACTTTGTCTTTGGAGTCGAGCACGCACAAACCCAATGGTCTGTGCGTGCTAAAACTGAACTAGTGCCGAGGCTTTTTCTCAATTTATGTGCCTTTTTTTTTTTTTTCTTCTTTTGAAGTGTGCTCTTTCAAATGGAGGTTCAACTCCGAGAAATTCATTCATCAGCGGGTCGTTCGTTTTTTCGGCGTCCATCATGTGCGCTGATGGATCTCGGGGTGAACCCAGCAGGGTCAGGGAGGTGAAACTGTCCGTGGACACACAGCCGGTTTCAGTTTCAAACTGGCACACAAGTGGTTGGGATTAAGGCTGGAAATGTGGAGGCCACATATGTAATGGTTGTCAAAGTGGTGGGTCACTGCTGATCCAGGCTTTTGGTTTATTGGTACCGCTTTCCACCCTCTTCAGATTCAGTTTGGATTTTAAAAATGTTTTGTCATTTGAAAAAAACAAGAACAAGTCCTCGTTGGACTACATGAGTGTCTTCACAATGTGCCAGTGGCTCTCTTTATACCGTTGTCATGAGAATACTTGATTCTGATTCATTGGAGAGCGCTCCACTGTTTGAAGTGAATATTTAGAGGTCATTGGGCTACAACCTCGCCTGTTGGAGTAGTGAAGTTACATTTATTCCAAGGTTGACAAAGACGGTTCCAACACAAAGTTTTCATTGAAAGAGCGTGCTGCCCCACAACATGAATAAACAACGCTGTGTTTTGATCACTGGCAACTGAGGCCGTGGCTGCTTGAGCTGCTTGAAGCAAGACGTTTATCATCACTCAGCTTGCCAATGCCCTAAACGGGGGGGAAAGAAAGTCTAATGATGCAATAAAGGATATGTTACCCCCAAAAGTGTTGACCGGGGGAGCCTGTCAGTCCTTTTGGAGGGACTCAGAGATTCATTGGGGCCGGGGGCCGTGATGATATCCAGCAGTGAGACTAATCTGTACACATGTGGCCCGGCACTTCAGAAGGCCAGATGTTGAAAGGGCGAATTGTTTGCATGGCGATGCCCTCAGAAGCCCCACCAACATATGTGTACCAGTCCGTTCAGAAAGACACTAAAACAGGGTAGATACTAAACAGAGTGGAGTTACCGCAATCTAAATAAGTGCATGCGTTCTGTTCCCACCTGAGGACATCGGCTCTTTTGGGGATTTATTAAAGGCGGGCAAAATAAATCAGCGCAGCGCCGGCCATTCTCGTGAACGCGATATCTCAGGAAAACCTGGATGGGAGGTTCTTTTAAATTTGGCACAAATGTCCACCTACACTCCAGGATGAACTGATTTGAATTTGGAGGTCAAAGGTCACTACGAACTCAAGTCCATCCCATTTATTGAATGCGATATATTCGGAACGCCTCGAGGGAATTTCTTCAAATTTGGCACAAGCGTCCACTTGGACTCGAGGATGAACTGATTCCCTGATTCTAGGTACATGTACAGAATGTCCCTTGTAGTAGCCTGCATTGTTTTTCACAGCAATAATATCGCTCATATCCTAAATATCATTTATTTCCCATCTTTGTTGCTCAAGTGGGAAGTTCTTTGCATCATATTTCAGAGAAATGTTACTTAATATTCATTGGTTTTTGATGTGTTGGCCCCCGGGTGAAAAATGTCGTGGCTTTTTCCTAAAACCGCAGATATCAAGTCATTAACTATCCATCACCAGTGTGAATATGTATACAATAATGAAAAGCCCATTACATATAAATACACTGGCTTTTTTATTGTCATGCTAGGGGATTTTTAGGAAAAGAAAGTGGCTGTGTTTATGAGTCCTCGCTTCTCACGTGTCACATTTTTAGGATTATTTCTATACCACGGCTCATCTTTGCACATTTCGGCCTTTTTTTCGTTCTTTTTTTTTCTTTTGTTGGCCGGCATTCAAATGATTTGTTGGGGTTTAAAACTAGTAAAACTGAGGTTTTGAGTGAAACTCCCCCTAATCCTCACTCCCCACAGATCCTCAGGGTGAGTTTGTTTACAATAAGCAGCCGAGAGAAAGAGAGAACGAGAGAGAGAGAGAGAGAGAGAGAGCGAGAGAGAGAGGAAGAAAAAAAAAGGGAGAAGTTGAAAGAAACTCTTCCAAGACTGTGCAACTTCTTGTAAATACCATAATTGCCCTGAGTTGTATCATCATGCTGAGTGCCCCGTGTGTGCCAAGTGAAGTTCCAGTTACATCCAGGGGTGTGTGTGTGTGTGTGTGTGTGTGTGTGTGTGTGTGTGTGTGTGTGTGTGTGTGTGTGTGTGTGTGTGTGTGTGTGTTGGCAACGAAGCACTACTCTCTATACACAGTCAGTCACACCAGGGCCAATTGGTAACAGTTGTGGTCAGACCCCCTTGCTCTACAACAAGGGATACAAGAGGAGGGGTTGAATGGGGGGAGAAAACTAAACCTGCTTCACTTCCCTCTTTCTCCTTATCCTCAGGAGAAATCATCTCCTGAATAAGCACAACAGAATTAGCCCCACTGAGTCAGATTGCGTTTTAAATCGGTGAGAGAAAACAAACCTTTTCTCTGTGCGCTGTGCCCTCTCTGGGAACGAGTCCTACAATAACACACAGAGTTAATACAGCACATCCTGGAGCCACGCTGGGGTGTCACTGTTTATGGCAGTACACACACACACACACACACGCACACGCACCAAAACCACTACTGCTTTCGCCTCTGCGAAGATGAGTCAGCAACAATTTCCCGAGGTTCGGGCCGAGGATAGATCTGCGATGCAGGAATTTGATCATTAAAATAGAGAGTGTCACCCACGCTTCTCACCACGCTCCTGCGTGTGAGTGTCATATTTGCCGTCTGACTTGAATTAGGCTTTGTGATATCATGCGGTGATTGTTTTTGAAATGGATGTTTAGGCTTTGCATCCACCCAGTGTGATATCCAATGACTTTCCGTGCAGCACTGGGTGAGGATCCTTAACTGTCTTGATTGCGTACTCGCGGTCCTCGCAGTGCTACATGACTCGGGGTTCTGGCAGAGTCACATCCTACAAGATGTGACCTGAGGAAATTCCACACAGGATGCTACATTTCCGAATCCCTGCCCTTAAACCTAAAGTGCACACACGAGTACTGTAAATCTCTCTGATCTGTCCTTTTCCCCATCTCTGCTTCTTTTGAGATGTTCAGAACGACTAATTTCCCGGATGCTTAAAATTGAAGTTTAAACTCAGACGAGTCGACTCGTCTAAAAGTAAGAAAACAGTCAAAATTGAGCATGATTTAATCCACAAGGCTAAACATTGTGAATCACATTCTTCTATAACCAAGTCCAGCCCAGTATTTATAATGCTGCTGAAATCAATATGTCCCCGGTGTCTGCTCCGTTGACCCAGTTAGGAATGTTATTTGATGAAACGCTAGCGGGGACTGTGGTCAAAGAAGACTCATGTTTGGCATCAGTTGTGCCATTAATTTGTATGTTAGCGTGCAAGTTTTTATTACCTTCCACCTTTTCTACACTTCTTTCTTTCCCTCTCAAACATACACGCAGCTAGTGACGCGCTGCTCAGCCCTCGCCTCTGTAACGTCGATCGTCTCAGTCCAAAAGTCAAAATGTATTAAAAATGATGGATATAAAAATGTCACGACCTGTTTTTATCGAACAAACCATTCTGCTTCAATCCTCATGTGTTGGTGTTTAGCCTTTAAAAAACTAGATTTTAACTGAATCAGAATACTGTTTACTCTCTCGCCTGTGTTAACGGGTAGTTTAATCTAACCGCTTCAGAGATTATATTAATGTAACCAAAATAACACACAATTAGTTTTCTTGTTAAGGTGATACACGCCCCAAAATGTGACCACAGATATTTAAAGCTTCGTTAGAAGACCTCACTCATAGCTTTGCATGTAAGGAGCGGCGGTGACTTTCCACAGTAACGACCACCGCAGTCAATATGTCATTTTAATCTGGACATTAATAAAATAGTTATAATTTTAAACCCTCAAGTATTTCTGGGCCCGACCACAAGCAACGTTTAACCGACTAGTCAACTAATCACGCACATCCATATCTTCTTTGAATGTTTCCCACTCTCTGCAATAATCTCTGTGAACAATAATCAAGATCGAATGAGCAACATTCTTTTGCAAGTGGTATCTTGGCCTGCTTGTTGTCCGTGCTTTGGCTTGACAATTATTTTCCTGTCATCCCGTATTTTTTTCCCTTGCCCCCCCCCCCAGTTGCCTTTGCAGGTCTGGGTAATGTATCACAGCTCTGCAGTTCTTTAGTGAACTTGCATCTGGGTGGCTTTGTTGTTAAGTTGAATCAAACGGTCCACTAATTGCTCGGTGAGTTGGTGTATCATCATTTTGGGTTCTGTTGAAAGAACTTGGCTGCCGGATTCGGGCGTACTCCTGCAGGAGAGTTCAGCTGGTTAGCGCCGTCAAGTCAGGCCGTGTTTCTCCCCTTTGGTCTGGAAGTGAGTCACTGTCCTACGAGAAGGAAGTATCTTGGGGTCACGTTGAGGTCAGCAGCTGGACTGTCATCGGGAAAAGCTCCAGATTTACTGCTTGATCTACGTCCAATCCTCAGGCATCGTCATGAGCTTTGGTACCAAGTGTCCAAAAGGAATTTCCTCCTCAAGGTGTTTGGGACCACCCTGTAGAGGTGGCGTAAGAAGCTCAGACATCCGGAAGGCCCCGCTGGTCCTTTGCATTGAAGGGAGTCAGTTGAGGTGGTCCGGGCCTCTGATGTGGATGCCTCTTGTAGAGGTGTCCCAAGCACAGGCAGCAGAACTGGAGAATTAGCTTGATAGAAGGAAGTATGGGCTACCTCACCAATGTGACCTGGACCCAAATAAGAGGGCAAAAGATGGACATTTCCAGTTTGAAAATGCTGTTGGACCAATGTCCACCATTGTCCTGCGAGTGATCCTTCGACGGGGCAGCAGTAGCTGAGGACCGCCTCTAGGCCCACAGAGTCGAAACTTCACTCATTGAAGATGGAGCCCAGTTCCAAAGTGCAAGTAATTATAAATCCAAACCAGGTTTATATGGAGTCTCTCTACTTTTGCTACACTATTCTGGACTATTTGTAACTGAGTCACAGCCTCTTAAATAGATTGCAAGAGGTCAGCTCAGAGAACACAACAAGCTGGAGGGGTTTATTGTGACTCCCTCCGTCAACTCAGTGATGGGCGGATGTGCTGTAAACACCCAGGAATGAAGTGGCAACGCTACATCTTCCCTGTGCACTGGGACTGGTGGTATACTTCAACTAGAAGAGACTTGGCCCTCGAAGCATTCCCCCTTCAGTTCGTGCCTTGGCCACATAATCATTTAGCACAGGGTGACCAGCAGCAGCCAATCCTGAGAATAGTAGGTGTCCGTGGTGGATTCCAGATGACGCTGACAGCCGTGGTAGAAACAGACCTGTTAACTAGTTAGCCCCCAGAGGGCGGGATGTCCACAGCGAGAGGCTGTTTATATATAAAAGCTGCCGAGCACTGGAACAGAGACGTAATGGCGTTGAGATTGCGCAGAGAGTCGGCAGCACAAGGGAGCGGGTGACGTCATGCGAGGGCCGCATCTGTCTCCTATTGGTCTGTGTGCTCCAGGGCCCTCGTGCCGCCACACAGAAGGGCCAGATTCTACGTACATTGTTTTTTTTTGTGTGAATAAAAAAAAGCACTGATGGTAGCAGAGGAACAGAGAAGAGAGCTGGCATTCCTGTCGCTTTCAGCCGAAGTATTTAGACGTGACTGCAGGCTCACAGGCTCCCGCAACATCTGTCTTTTTTATGCTAATTGTTGCATATTTACAATGTAATCAACCTGGGTACTTTACGTTGTAAATTACCGGTTACTTTAAGTGTTTTTTTTAATTTATTTTTGTATTCAACGTTATACACCAACTGAGGTAATACACACCATATGTGGAATCTATATTCTAAGCCTCATTTTATGCAGCAGCACCTGCAGAGGGCTCTAAAAATGTTGCTGAATGTCTCACTGATTTCTAAAAGGGAGAAAGCCTCTTCCATGTTTTAAGGTGGCTGCTAACAATAGTTCCTCATATTGACAAGAAATAGTTGTCAGTCAATATATTGATATTATATATTCTCTGCAGCCAAACCATTGTTCCCGTTTTAACAATGACTGTTCACATAACCATCACATGTCTGTATATATATTGTGAAAAGAGCACAACAGAGACGAGTGATGAGTCCCGGATGGCCTCTTGTTGTACATATAAATCAAAAAAGGGCATAATTGAGCATTCCCACAGTGAAAAGAAATGATGATCACAATGCAATTCAAAGTTTCTCTGTATGGACACTAATTCATCTCCAAGTAGTGGATCACTTACGCAGTGATTGTTTTGTGTAAAGTTGTATATTTTTCTTAATTTGATTACATCACTTTGGGGGGGGGGGGGGGGGTTGTTATAGGTTCTAAATTCAATATTCAGAGCAACAACTATTTGGCTCTGGAAACGTTTCAAGGAGTAATGTCTGCTTGAGCAGAGAATGCAGTCGCTCTCCCTCTGTGCGCTGCTGTCCCAGCTTTGTTGACGTGGCCGTGAGCGTGAGCCTCACTGGATGGCTCGCGGCCGCCGCTCTGCACAGCGCTCATGTGGCGGTGATTGCTGGTAACTGCATCCCGACAGAGGTGCAATATGTAGCGCCCACCAGTCAGGTAAAGGCTGTTTGCTCCGTTAGCACTTTTGCTGTAGTTTCCATGTTGAGAGGAAATAGAGATGCTCCCGATCTCGTATATAGAACCTTTAAATACATAATATACTTCAGCATCGCCTATAGGATTAACTTCAATCCAGATCCATTTCCAAATGATCTGAGGTACAGCATTTATGAATATTGGCTTAAAGGTTATTGCACACTGTCCATTGGGCTTTAGTGGCTAAACAAGCATAAATGAATGCGTCTTAAAGCAACTGCCGTTTGTGTTCGGGCCATGCGCTCCCACTCTGCGGCTTTGGAGGTTTATCCAGTGGGAAAGCGTTCGCAACTAACGAGCCTGGCCTGAAACAGGGTTTTCTTTGTGGTCTGGCACATCCAAGTCGCGGCCAGCAGCTGTCATAGCGCACATGGAAGCAAAAGTCACACAAGGAAATTGAGAATGACGTGGTTAGAAACGTGACTTGATAACAGGGCCGAGTTGAAGGGATATGCACGTGAAAAGCTCGCACCTTGAAAGTTCGAGTCGAAGGTCACGGGTCGAGAATCCATCGATGGATTGAGACGTTCTTGCAGAGGCCAGAAGTGAATCAGGAATCTTGGCAGCGGCGAACCCAAAACATCCTTTATGAGCAGTCGGAGTGGCACGCGGCACGAATGGTTACCCCCCTCCACCCCCCCCTCTCCAAATTGTTGCCTGATGCGGCGGCGATGATGTGGCCGTCCCCGGGGACACTGTGCATGCGGCGCCCTCACGTCTCCCGTCTCCTCGGCCTTGCCCCCCCCTTCACGCTCTGGCCCCTCCAGAACTGTCATGCTTCTTTTTTTTTTTACTTTCCTTCCTTGAATTATCGGTGCAACTTAATTATCTGATGTCAGCCCCAAAAAAAAAAAAACGAAACGCAGACCGTCTTGTCAAGCCGTGATTGCTCCTCGGAGGAAAACGTGTTCTCTCACCAATCAGAGCTGAAGACGAATGCTGCAGATGACCCTGAGCACTCACCTGCGGGAATTTGGTCACGGTTTGAGAAAAACAAGAGAAAAAAGAAGCTTAGATCGCACTGACTGTAGTAGTATTTTTCCATATTGCAACAGCAGCAGCAGCAATAAAAAGGTAGTTCCCTCCCTGGAAGGGTTAGTCTGTTTAACTTGGCACTGGACTGTGGTTTGAGGATGAGTCTAGCTTCCCATTCCTGTAAAACCTCCATTTATCAGAGGCTCATGCAAGTCTGTGACGACCTTCCCTTTCTTCCAGTCGACCTTGGTTTCTGTTTTCTTTACTTTCATCCACGTGTGTTCTGTTTTTACTGTTGGAGAGGACACGTCTAGATCACCATGTACACGGGTGTAAGTTGCAACGGCCGATTTGAGTTCTGTTTATTTCTAACGATTTCTAATGAAGGATATGGGCCGTGTTGTTTTCAGTGTTTTTGCTCACATATTTCTTAAAGGAGACTTATTGCGCTCATTTCAAAGTCAGCTTTATTGTCAATTCTGTGCAAACATACTGAAGAGTTGTAAAAACGTTTCTCTCCTGTCCAACATATAAAGTGAATACAGATAATAATAATAATAATAAAGTGGAAATAGATTAAAAAAAGAACATTGAGACCACATATATATTTCCGCATTGTTTCATTTTTGCGTTTCCACCAACAGTTTACATGCTTTAATGTTCATGAAACTCTTCATCTTTCTTTTCATCTGTGCAACCGGAGGGAAACCGGACAGACCTTTATACAGACCTGCTTTATGATGAAAAATATATGAGGACTATGTGGGACCTTTAATGTATTTATTCATAGTGTTGTTATTGTGGCAGTTGGAATAATGAGAGAGACCTGAAACAGGACGAGAAGATGTTCCTCTGCAGATTAGATCTGAAGTTATACTTTGTATTTGTTTCAGCCACTTTAAGGCAGTCGTGGGTCCCCTCTAAGTTAACATCATCTCTAACCAGTGTCTCATTGCAATGCCTAACCGTAACAAATCAAGAATCTGGAAATATTTCAGCAGTTATCTGTTTTTGTTGTTGGGCCGGACCCTCTGGAGATGCCATGTCAACACTCTTGACAAATCACACAGGCTTCCATCTGGACGGCCTTCGAGTCAGGAACTCCTACCGAAGGACCCGAGCCGCGCTGCCAAACACACGCACGCACACACACGGAACACACTCGCTCTTTGGACGCCCAGGCATGGTCCCTGAAGCCCGGGCCTACGTCTTTAAAACTCGTGAACAATGAGCGCCTGATTGAATCCAGAAAGGATTCAGGAAGTAGTGAAAGCGTTTGAAAGCGCTCACACAGCCCGCCCCCTCCATCACCGCCACGCACGGCTGTGCGTTGGCAGCCTCGGACGGTTTTGAGGTTGTTGACTACTCTGATGTCAAGTTCCTCAGAACCTGTCACTTTTTCATTTCGGGTAATTTCTTTTATGACACTAAACATATTGGGAGGTCTTTTGTGTAATGAAAAGAGAGAAAGAAAAAAGAAAAACGCTATAAAGTCTTTGAAATTGCAGATAGCAACATAATACGAAGCCAAAATTGACTTTATTGACCTTCTCGCCTCTCCTTTTTCTCTCTCTGTCTCCGTCTCTCAGAAATCATTGACGACCTCTCGCATCTTGTGGACAAGACGGACGACAGGATTCGTAACGAGACCCGAAGGGTGAAGCTCGTGGAGACGAAGTCAGCCTCCTGTGGTGAGCCGTCCTTTGTTTTCCTTCGCTGGGGAGCATCTCGGCCCAAAGCGGGCCCGATATCTGATCTGTGTCCTTGAAAACAAATCACAATTAATCTGTTTATTTATATGAACGAGTGCTCGGCTTCAGGTTTCTCCTGTTTTTTCCCCTCTTCATGCAGTTCACAGAGCAGATGTCGAACAGACTAGAGCTTTTATAGAGTTGGACTAAATAATAACACACGTAATATAATTTGACAACATTTTAAATACACAGTTTTCATCTTCAGCATTCAGGAACTGAGCAAAGTCGGCCTTCGTCTCCAGAAAGAATTAAAATCTCTGAATGAAAATCCCTCTGAGCTGGTGAACGGTCGCTGGAGGCGACGTAGCCGCACTTCAACTCTTATTTCCTTCTGTTTTTTTACGTGCATCGCTAAAGCGATTGTGTTTGTGTCGGTGGGATTTGCGGCCTCCAACTCAATACTGTGCCTGAATGCGTCCCGGGTCGACGCACGCGGAGCCTGGAGGCCGTAAACGCGCCGCCGCGTAGACGCTACTTCTGTTGTCTCAGCTCCAGATTTGGACGAGTCCTTGTGAGTGCTCGGCCCTCCCCGTGGCGTCGCCGTTACCTCGGATCTGCTTCACGTTGTTCAACCTTTGTTTCGCCAAATACTTTTGTATTTTCTCAGCCAATAATGCTTTTTCAGAGGGAACCGGCGGCCATGAGAGGTGTGTCGGCTGGCTGAAGCCGGTCCGTGGAATGCGAGCGCTTCAGTTTGCCCAGAGAAAAAGTTGTGTGTCAAAAGGGCTGCATTGTTGCGTGCTGGGAGACGCGGCCAACGGGCGGTCGCAGACAGGAGCCGAGCCGGCAGAAGGGAGGTCAGCCCTTCGGGATGCCTCGTTCTGTGGGCCGTGTCCCCATGGTGCCCGAGCGCCCGTTTGTTTGAAGATCCCAGAGCTCATATTGTGTTAGAATCAGGACTCTTTTCTTTCCGCCTTTCCATTTGTTTATCTTGTTCTTTTCGCCACCCCAAACTCCCTCCTCCCTCTCCTCCGTTCCAGGCTGAAGAATATGCATGGGTGTGTGTGTGTGTGTGTGTGTGTGTGCATATTGCATGTTCATATGCATTGCATGGTGCGTACGGTGTATATTTTTCTGGAATGCACTGGAAAGTGTGTGCAACTGTATTTTTCAATGTATGTTAGTGTGTGTGTGTGTGTGTGTGTGTGTGTGTGTGTGTCTTCTCTGTGAATGGAAAATTCCCCCATGTCTTCTTCCCTCTCACCTCAACGCTCTCTTTCTTTTTTCTCTTTTCTCTTCTTTGCCCCATTCCTCTCTGTCATCCCCCTGTTCGTCTCCAGAGTTGTTTGACACTCGTCTTTGTGTCAAGCCGAGAAAGAATTGAAAATACCACATGCCACAAATTGTTTGGAGGGTTTTCCCTCTCTCTCTCTCGCTCTCTCTCTCTCTCTCTCTCTTTCTCTCTCTATGTAAGTGTGTTTATAATTCCTCAGCTCTAAGGCTTTATTTATTTTTCAAACCACCTCTCATCCAAAGCCGGCGTTCGGGTGTTATGTCTCAGCCGAGTCCTTGTAGAGCTGCAAGCGTCTGGCTCTGACAGGCGGGAGCATGCTTAACATAACTGTTGGGACGACCTCGTTGTCAAAGAAGCATCTTTGTTTTGCAGCGGAAAAAGTTGCGCGAAGAGCTGGAGACATTTCAAGAAATTTGTTCTTCACTTTAGGATTATCAAAAGAAATCAGCAGACATTTGCACCCAGTTAGGGAGAGGGGGGAGGGGAGGGGAGGCATCCACCATAGATCTCCAAAAAGCAGCTGAAAACTGAGCTATGGGACGGGTCATCTCACACAAAATAAAATAAAAGAGAAGCACCCACATTTTGCTCGGGCTTGGTTCTTGTGGCAGACAAGTGCATGAAGTGTTGTGAAACATTCTGGATTCTTCCACAGCACGTCTCCTGAATGTACTCAAGATTTAGACTTCATTTCAACACTTTAGAGCGCTTCCCAAGTTGAAACACGTCATTTCTGAGGAGGCACGTTTATTAACTGTGGTATTTAAAAAGTTCACATGGAAATGCCGTACTAATTCAAATCAGTTTACTAATTGGAAACTGTATTTTTATTAAAACTAAAAACAATAAATCAAACACTTTTGTGAATTCTGTTATTTTGTTACACTCATAAAAGGAATTTGATCATAGAAATACAATTATATTCTATAAGTCAGTGGAAAAAACTGATTGTATTAGAGCTGAAACTCAGATATCAATTGGCAGTTGGCACAAAGACAATGGCTGTCTGTAAATACCTTCTTTCTTTAGCACTGGTCCAAGGCTGTCACTTAAAGGAGCTAAGCCTGATTCACAGAGTCATTACCACTTGTTTTAGATGATGTTGGTGGGAATTGAGGAGTGGAGGCTTTGAGTTTGCTTGGATTAGTGTGGCAGATTAGTCCACGGGACCAAAGGCGCTCTTGCAGAGCGGTGTGCGTTCCCCCCAGAGCTTAGGCATCTCCGTCGGGCAGCACCAGGGCCTCGGAGGCCCTTCATAACGCGGCTAATCCACAGTGTGCTGAGGGCCACTTCTGCAACGCCGGGACTCCCGCAGGTGGCTCGCATCTCAAGTAGGTTTGCACTGTTTGGACTAGAGGGGCTGCCTGAGGAGGCTGTGGGTGAGGGGCGCCGTTTGACAGCGTTGGAAGAAGAGCATGTCTGTAGTTGTCAAGGAAACACTCATTTTGGTCAATAGGGAGGTCCGACTTTTAAAACGCCTCCTTTAATCAGCTCCATCTTTCTTTCCAGCGCTTGGTCCTTCCATTGTCCCAACATGGTAAACTGTTGGAAACTAGAAATGGCAATTGAATATGTTTCACTATAACATTGCAGGACTGGGCTCATTTGAAGCCTCCACCTATATAATATTACAATTTCCCAATATTATAGAGAACATACAATTAATATGCATAATATATGACACAAGCCCACGCAATATTTTTGTTAAAACATATTGCGTGGGCTTGTGTCATATATTATGTCATATATTATTATGCATATTAATTGGGCTTGTGTTTATATCATATAAACCCTAAAACAGGGAAAACATGGACAGTAATACGTAAAGAAAGCCATTACAAAACAGCAATTAAATTGTCTTTTAAACATCCTTTAAAACATTTTATAGAGTTGTTTGTTAAGTGGGGAAAGCATTCCATAAATATAAGGTTCCCCTAAATCTTATTGATAATGGACCCCTCGTAAGTCATTTAGGAGGATGAAGATCTGAAGATTGACGAGTGGAGTAAGAGTGAACCTGTGAATTGGTCTTGAAATGTTCAGGAATATTCCCTTCACTGGAAAGTATCTTATAAATACAAACACAATATTGATATAAATAGTAACAATCTGAAGTTTCTGAAATAGGAGCAGATGAGATGTGTGACTCTGTCTAATGAGATGTTTCTTAGCGAGTGGCAAGTCAAAGTAAACTTCCCTCTGGAAAGCTCATTAATGTATATTCCCTCAACAGTGAGGCAAAACGCATGGCTGCAAGACAGTATTCTAAAACAAAAAATACATGAATGTTATCAAAGTAGACTCTAAAGCAATGTTAGCGCCGCGCCAAGTGGAATCACACCTGACTTTTGATTTGCCGTCATCAACGGATCAAATGTTTTTATTTGCTGTCAATCAAACCCCGGTGAGGACCGAAACAGAAAACATGTACTCAAACCATCCAACCATCAGGATGTATCAATAGCAGATATGTGACTTTTTAGCCTGATCTCAAAAGCTAAACTACCAATAAATCATCTGCGTTCTTATAATTGATGTGTATTTAAGGCCTGATGTTGTCGCTGATTAATAGCTCAAAAGCTGTTCTCCATTAAGAAGTGTGTGACAGCGATCCCAGAGTAATAACCCCAGATGTTCGCATCTGGAAGCGCGGAAAGGAGCTTTTGAACAGCCGTGTTTCTACCATTGTTCAGCCCAACATGTGGTCCTTACTGCAGTTTAAAGATACGCATAATGAGCTACTGATCAAAAAGCATAAACATCGGAAGCATTCAAATGTTGCTGAAAACTTCAGTTGCTGGAATTTAATTTCCTCACATGAGTCCTGATGACTGTCAGTCCATCTAGCTTCATGTTTATTCCCTTTGGTGTGCTCGTAAAAAAGGCTGAAGTCATCTACAGGTGTGTTAAAGCCCCTTAGATCTCATTAAGTTCAGACTCATTCTCGCACTATTTCTGTTGTTGCATCAGAAACACTCATAAAATACATGTTTCATGTTTCATAGATGTGTATCCAACACTTGAAGTGTCAAGTTTTTGTCCTCTATTGTGCGGCGGGAAAAACGATGAGCATCACCCTGATCTTGTTAACACAAACGATTCCCCTTTTCCCCTCTCTATAGGTCACCCTCGGCCTTTCGTGGCCCAAAAAGATCTTTGAACCATAAGCGGGGGGCGTTCGGGGGAGCTCTCGCCAATTATTATTCGTCTCACCGATTTGCGTCTGAAAAATCGTCCAAGATGGGTATGAACCCAGACTTGGGGGGGAGGGGCCTCCCGGACCCTCCTGGGTGGTCAGTCTATCAGCAGGCAGCGACTATCTCCCTCAGCATCAGTGTCACGCCGGAGCCCTAATCTATTTGGCAAGCAAACGCCATTATTGTCATTAGTCTGCGGAGGCCTCCCCGGGGGTCAGGAGCAGCTTGTTTAGGCAGACGGGGCCAGTCCGAGGGGAGCGCGAGGGCGAGGGTCATCGCGGGTGTCTCAACGCGGCTTTATGACATTCGGAGGGGTGTGAGAGCCTCGGCGTATAACACACGCACATTATGCGTGTGTTATACGCCCTTTATCGCTATTGTTGCTGCGGCGGCGGCAAACGGAGTCACTGACAGATGTTGGACACGGCTGAATGAAATTCTGACGTCTGAATCTCACGTGGACTGGTTGTCGTTTACAACCAAACAAAGATTGTGTGTGTGTGTGTGTGTGTGTGTGTGTGTGTGTGTGTGTGTTTGTGTGTATTTCCTTTTAAGCACGAGGCTTTTAAAAAGCCATTGCGGAAAAAAACATGCGTGTGTTTCTCACTTTTCCCGTTTCATACTTTACGCTCACATGTGCAAGTTATCAGGAGGAGTTATCCCGCCTGGCCCGCTGCTAACTTCTGACACGCACGCCCCGCGGACCTTCACGCGGACACCCCGCCCCTCGAGGGGGAACGCACAAAGAATGAGCTCTGCGGAGAAAGAGTCTATCCGCCATAAATACCTAAAGGAAACAAAGGAATGGCACAATGAGTCAAAGACATCTGGACCCCTTGCAGCCACAACCCCGGCTGCTGGCGAAGAAACCATCGTCGGCCTTGCATTTCATCAGACCACCACCACCTCCACCACCACTACCACGCCGCCGCCGCCGCTACCACCACCACCGCGAGCAATTAGTTCAGCATGGCTTATATCTCGGCCCGTCTCTCTCTCCCTGTGGGAATGACGGCCAATTAGGCCGCGCAGGGGGAACGCGGGAGCAGAGAGCCAAAGAATGAGAGCAATGTAAACCCAAAGGGAAAGGCCGGGGGGGAAACACCAGCCCGGCGCTCCGAAACAATGGACGGGTTGAGTCGGGGAAGAAGGGGACCGGCGGGCGGAGCAGCCGGAGAAGCAGTTGTTTAAGATCTTCACTGCCGTCCCACTCTGGATGGGACGAACGGGGGGAGGAGAGAGAAGAGTGTGGGACCGCACCCTCAGAGAAAGTTCCCCGTGTGTGTGTGTGTGTGTGTGTGTGTGTGTGTGTGTGATAGATGAAAGAGTACATGTAATATGCTCCACTGAGTGCTCGTCCACCACATCCTAAAAGACATTCACGCGTTTACGAAGCGCACGATGGAAGCCGCCACTTCTCTTTTATTTCCCCGAGAAAACTTCTTTCAGATTTTAATATATTTGACCGAGCCCGCTCTGTAAAACCCCATAAATGCCGCGGTATCGTCACCGTGACAGATGTTACCAAGACAAGTTTTTAGGGTTTTGGTTTCCATAGCTACTTCTGTTTTTAAGATTCAGTATAAAAGCCCGACCAATATTGGATTTTCTTTTTTAGAGATTGGTATCCGAGAGTTGAAAATAACCTGGTAACAATATATTCGCTGATTTTGATTTCCCTTGAAGGGGAAAAACATTTTTGAAACGGATAAAAAAGACAAATGCACTGAGCCAACATTTACAATCAAAGGAGTCTATTGTAGACACTAATTAAAAATATTTGGCATTTCTCTACTAGATTTACGTGTTGCTTATTGGCCTCTAAGATACTGATATAACTAATATATATATATATAAATAAATAATTAATATCGGCCAAAAAGATCAGCGATTTATCGGTTGGACTCTAGCTTCACTTCACCAAATTGGTAACATTATTAACCATAAAAGGTGTTCTCAAAAGACAATTACTCTTTTATATATAAAGAGAATGGACATTCCACCTGTAATTGTGTTTTTTTTTTAACAACAGAAAGTTTTTTGTATTTTTTTGGGTGGTGGCTATCATAAAAACGTGTAATATTTTCATGTCCTGGGGGTAAAGTGCTTTGATGAAGTGTGAGTGAGCGTTTGCACATTTCTTCTCTGCTTCCATGGTATCAGTGAAAAACAATGATTATCCTCTCCGGGCGGAATCAGAAACATATGCCTATCACAGTGTGCAATCTGTGGCAATAAAGGTTTTTTTTCTTCTCCTCGTGGCTGTTGAACGCATGTAAATTGCATTAAGTCATCAGGAGAAGAATGGCGACACGCTGCGAGGGCATAAGCACTTGGGACTTGCGTCAGATCAAGGATGTTGGAAATGAGTGGTGAGGTATGTCGGCCTCTACCTCTTCCAAGTGTATTCCCTTGAGTCTACTGCATTCCCTTCCTCCTCCTCCTCCTCCTCCTCTTCCTCGTCTCTGAGATCTTTCTCACGTCATGTTTGGAGTTCCTCAGCTGCTCCACTGTTTGAATTCTCAACAAGTTAGAGTGGATTGTTGGAAACCGCAAAGGTTTTATCACAGTGAAGTAAATCTCAGAATTTAAATAGTCAGAATTTGTATTTTGTTTTTGTTTCTGGGCACTGCACTTTTTTAGCAAATTAGACTCAAACATGAGTAGGTCGTGTACATTTGTACATAATACACATTTGGTGCTCCAGTGCAGTTTCCCAAATTTATATTCTGGGGACCCACTTTAAAAAAATGACTAACATCTTATCTATGAATGGACATCCGGACTTGTATTGCCATTTCCACATCACCTTATATTATCTTGAAAAGGTCAACCAGCCATTTAGAAGGGATATACGTTTAATAAAAGCCAGCTTTGTTTTAGGCACGCGTCATTGAAAACATGTCAATATGAAATAATCTGTAAAGGAGACGAATCACATGCGTTGAGATGCAATCAACAGGCTACCTGGTCCTTTTCATCTCCTCTCACATATATATGTAACAAGTGGGCTGCGACTATCAGAGCGGCGCTAACAGCCGGGCTTCCTCATGTGGCTGAAAGTAGTACTGCAACTTTAAACGTTAGATTAAAAAAAACAAGACAATGGAAGAAATTCTGCAAACTTTATTTGGCGACCCAAGTAAAACCCCCGTGCGGCCCTCCTGTGGGTCCCGCCCCCCGTCTTTAGCAGCGGCCGTTGTGGTGCGCATCTCCAGAGGAGAACAGTGGCCACGTTCATGGCGTTGAATGAACCTGTCACCCAGTGTGCAACAAGTGTGACACATTGACAACAATGCGGCTCTGTTGCAGCGCAGAGTGAGCTGTATCGCGCTTTGGATACATTTTACTTTGTTAGCGGGATCAACTCATTGTTGTGTTTTGTGTGTTTTTTTTTTTAACTGGTTCTGCCTTTGTCCTCTGATGCCCCTTGTTTCTCTCCCGTTGCTCCTCCAGGGATGCTGGTGGTGATCGTGCTGCTCCTCATAGCCATCATCGTGATCGCCGTGTGGCCCGTGTAGCTTCGAGGAGCCGCTGAGACCTTTCTGCATCAAGTACAGCCGCATAAACACGCCCAACTAGCCAATGTGAAATGAAGACTTTTTTAATAGAATATTTGCTTGTTCTGTTTAACAGTTGTTAATTAAAGTGTCTGTCTCGCTAAACTCGCAGTGTATCAAACGGTTAAATTATTTTGGGGGTTTGTCAGCACATTGAAAACATGTTCTCCTCCCGGACTGCGGCAGCAGGACGTCCTGCAGGAGCCTCGCTCTGAACGCTGCATGTTCCCAATGCGTCGCCGTAGCAGCTGCAGTGTTATCGCTTGTCTCGGGGTTTTATAACGTTCAGCCGAACGAGTCGGCTGCTTTTCCTTCCTTGTAAATCAACTCTCCTTGTAATTTCTAATAAATGGCGTTTCCAGTTAACGGCCCCCAGACTCCTGTCTGTCTGTTGAGGCTCTGGGCTCGGCCCGGAGGATCGCCGTGGTTTGTCACATGATATTTAGACGAACACTCGTACCACGCTGCCCTTGTTTCCATTGCGAAATCCGCTCACTATTTTGTCTCCTGTACTTGTAGTGTTACGAGCAGGCAGCCAGTAAATGGAGAAAAGACGACTCACAAATAAAACATAATCATTAAACTCAACAGCAAATGTTTTTTCCATGTAACAAGAGTTTATTTCAACTGAAAATCTGAATGTAGTTCTACCAGGTTGGTGTGTTCAGTAGTTATTATTTCCTTCTTTAGTGGCAACAATCTAAACAACCACAAACAAGTAAAAAAAAAAAAAAAAAGTTGAAAAAGACAATAAAATCCACAATGTCTTGTGTCATTAAATATATTCATATATAATAACCATAATATATTAGTACGCATTGTAAAACAACATTGCAAAAAAAAAAAAGAAGGAAAAAGTCTTGGCAATGGTAACAACATTTACAATTTCATAGTATGAACACAAAGCAATGCTTTGACAGGTGTGTGTGAAGCGTTTCATCAGGAAGCTTGTCAGAACCATCGCCCCGGGAGACGGATGTAAAATGTACAGCATGAGGCCGCCGAGACCAGAGAGGCGGGATTACAGGTTATTACAATGTGCAGAACGGAGACACAAACACACACATGGAGGGTTACGTCGTGGGGTTAACAATGAGCGGCGGGAACATGTGAATACACCGTGTGTGTGTGTGTGTGTGTTGTCGTCGGTACAATCCCAATCAGCTGATTGATTGTACATTAAAAAACTAAAAACTCTCCATCAAACCCTTAATGTAAATACTGAGACGTACTCCAGCAGCAGTCTGTTCATCTAGTGTTACCGCTGAGCCCAGGTGACTTTGATTTCTCGTGGTTTTAAAAAGCCTTCCAGGAGGCATTGGAGTCAAATCAGAAAGATTCCTGAACAAGTGAGATCTTGGAGTCAGAAACTGTTACCGTCTTGAACAGAGGACGTATAAATCCATGAGAGTAAAACCACCTGTCTTCAAATGATCTCAAACAGTTACTTTGGAGCGCATTAAAAGCATTAAAAGGTGCTAAATGTGATTTTGTGACCCAACAAATACTTTGGGCAACGGGAAACATGTTGCTCAAGGTGTTTTGGGATGGATGGACTAAAAGGAACTCCAGTTTATGATACGTCAAACACACCGTGTGTGTGTGTGTGTGTGTGTTGTTTTTTTGTTTCTTACCAAACCGGACTGCGCTCCTCGCTCCTTGCTACTCCGAAATGGAGCAGCGAGGAGCGATAGTAACTCCCCGTTCCTCCCTGTGCTCCAAGAGAATGTGAAGCGGGCCGACGGGAGGCGGTGGCTTCTGACGGGTCGCACAGTGAATGTACAGTCAGGCATTGTGTTTGCAAAAGAGAGCGTTGGACAGAAATCCATCCCACCACCCAGAATGTTTCATCTTTTCCTTTTTTCAAGGTGCAGTCTGCACTGAAGTGTTTTTCTGCTCCTGGGTTAAAGTTACGGTAAGGACACTGTTTTCCTTTCTTTATGCCCTTTTACATTACATCGCATTCTAATGTCTGCATCAGTTGAGTTTAATCGGATATTTTACCAGTATAATCTGACAACATCCACTTACTAAACACATGTAATGAGTTCAAACTTAACCACAAAAAAATGATCTTTTAACTGAACGACTCCTGATTCATGTGAACGGGCCAAGTTATTGAATTGAACATTAATGTTAATGGTCTGAGATGCATTCACATGCAGGTTTGTACAAATACTGAACCACCAACATGTAACCAGTAGGGGAGAAAAAAATACTGTGTTTTATACCTTGTTCCTCTTCGATGGGGGTCGAATGTTTAATGCATTTCTGTGGCTTTTTTTTATTTTTATGGCACAATTCTGAACAGAGGAAATATTATTACCCCTCAATCATTTCCGTGAAGACTTTTGATGAAACAAGCTCGCCTCTTCGCCAAGAATACAACAAGGAAACCATGCAGAGGCAGTGGCGTTTTTTTTTTTTTGCTTTTTGTTTTCTGTCATTTTTGCACCAGCAGGAAATGTCCATCAAATTTAAACATAAAATATAATGATTTCATACTCGGATAAAAAAAAAAAAAAAAGGGAAAACAAACACAAATAACTTTATATGCTGGTAATAGGTGCAAATTCGGCAAATCCACAAGAGAGAAATCTCAAAGTAAAAAAACCATAAAAACCAAATCTGCGAGGTGAGCTCCTTCAACAAAAGTTCACTAGAAAAGAAACAAATCATCCTAAATAATTCTCTTCATGCTTCTACACGAAAGGAAAAAAAAGCAGCGACATAAACAGTCTTTTGTCTGTCCGTGGTCCTCCGTCTGCCTCTCTTTTTTATTTTTTTAACTTGTATTTAACTTTTTTAATCGCCCGCTCAGCTCTCCTCTTGAATTCCTCTCCTCTCCGGCATCCTCTCCATCTTTTTTCTTTTCTTTTTCCCCGCGCCTATGGCTTCTTGCACTTGCCTTTCTTCTCGCGCTGCTGGAACTTCCTGAGGCGGCGCGCCCACGTGTCCCTCCACTGGATAACCAGGCTGCCCTTGTCCGCCACCACGCCGCTCTGGCCGGGGGAGTCCTCGTCGTTGCCCAGCAGCAGGTACTTCTTCCCGGGTTTGATCTTGGGACACTTGCAGGCCACGTCCTTGGCGCGGACCCACAGGAACTGGTCGCCGCGGCGGATGCGGCTCTCGCCCTGCTTGTAGACGGAGATGATGTTGACGGTGAACTTCCACCACTCGTCGGCCTTGTCCGCCTTCAGGATGTGCACCTGGACCGCTGAAGAGTGAAGAAAGAGATGACGCGTTACGCAAACATACAAAGTGGAAAATAACCGCTTCAGCACACGGCTACAGCCCAGCTTTACGGCCCTTTTAAGGGATCAGCCAATCTGAAGGTGACTAATCAGTGCTGTAAATCCATTTATCTTTGTGTTGACTTGTTTAGTTTAGTCACTGAGGCTAGCCAATAATTTACCGCAACTTCGCCATCAGGTCTTGGTTGCTTGGTAACAGCAGGCGCAACAGGAGCGCAAACCTCCCAAACACCTTGGGGTAAAAACCTAAAGCGGCATGGCTGGTGTCTTCCATTTTTTCCCATTTTTAGACGCAAGAGTTGTAGACGCAAAAGCAGGCGGGTCAGATTGAGCTGCAGCTGTCCTTTATATATATATCAGATACATATTGAACTAACATTAAAGTAAATGTACCTAATAAACATGAGATTATGAAAACAACTTGGATGAAGGCATCCCTACAAGTTGGATGTTTTTAACAGCGCTTTCATTGTGATGTATAGACGGCATTATTATAATCAACAAAATAAACATCCAGCCCTTGTTTGTCATCATTTTTTAACATCTAGTTAGTATGAGCTGCATTGACAGATCAACCGGCGACTAATGAAGTGATAAATAAGAGAAGTGCTAAACACAGATACACCTTTAGTGAACGAGCCCTCCTGTACTGTAAACCCCAATAATAACTTGTGCTATGAATACCATCTGGTCTAAGGTCTGGTCTATGGTCTGGTCTATGGTCTGGTCTATGGTCTGGTCTATAATACACAGCCACACATGCATTATGCCCATTACTACTGGCAGAGCAGTGTGATTTGTAATGTGATTAGGAGGCCGGGTCGGGCTATTAGAGACGTGAGCCGGAAAGACACTCAGTGATATCACATGATGAATCAACCGGTATGTCCTCGGAGAGAGGGAGGGAACCTAACCCGGCATGTATCGATATGTAATACATTGACCAGAGCTCTATTAACTTCCACTATACTTCTCCCGTCCTCATGGGACAGCTTTTGAAATGTGTTACAGAGTCACTGGTTTCCCTTTCAGTGTTGAGCGAATGGAGCTGATGTAAACTGCACGTGTTGGATCGCCGCCTTGGGAGCTCAGACTGTGTCGAAGACGTGGACTGCTGTTTAGAAGCCTTGAGTTTGACATTTTGGCGTTCACCATCTTGGTTTTTGGACGTTGTCATTTGGGCTGTTAGCAGAACGCTGGATAAAACATTAATAGGCGACCAAAAATGACACAATTAACTTTCATTAGGTGAAAACTCACTGAAAGGGTTAAAGTTGTAAGACATGTCCAACTCCCAGACCGGACAACGACGTGGTAGCGACCTGTCAATCACAAGGTAGCCCCGCCCTAAAGTATACACCCTGCTTTATGGTCTCTTTTACTCTAAATGGGATCATACTTTACTAAATGAACATCATCCTGTGTTGAAGAAACTAGCAATTAAGACCATAACCAGGTGAGAAGTTGAGTCATTTTTTAATATATATTTAATTTGTGTAAAGCACATTTGGTGATTAGAACAGTTTGACCAGCCGCACAGTTCAAAATACTACACTACCCATGAGCCATTTCAGATAGTTTTTTTCCTTTTTCTTTAGTATCCATCCAACCACCACCAGCATTTCTTTTCTTTTTTACAGTTGAGACGTTTTTCCCCCCCAAAATGCATCATGGGAAATCATGCTCACATGGGGTGGCCATGTTGATCAGTGAGGCCCCTGAGGCCCGTGTCAACGGAGACTCGGTCTGCCGCGACCCGCCAGTGACCCCGGCACCACCTTGCTCCACCGGCTGGTCCCTCTGTTTGTGTTTAGTCAACAATCACAGCTGAAACTGTTCTCCCCGAGATGTTTCTGCTCATCAGACATGTCCGCCCCCTCCCCTCCGCTCCCCTCCGCGATTCTTTATGTGCGGCTGTATTTCGACCGCAGGATCTTGTGGCGGCGTTTCCCTCCGCAGCGTGGAGCCCCGCTCCCCTGCTGATCTTTTCAAAAGGACCCAAAGCTGCGGCTCTCGCTCAGCTTCTACTGTAGATTCACATTGTGTTTGACTTGTGGATCCGCTGAGCTGAGCTCATGTGGTGAATACTGTACAGGGACCCCGTTCTGGTTACGGAGCTTTGAGTCTGCTGCCGCGAGCTAAGGACAAATACAACAAGCGGGTTAATGGTTCTCATGTACAAAGCGCCTTTGTCATGTTTGAACAATAACCTGATTAAAAAAAACAACTTTAAAAACCTGCAAAGCTTATTTGGAGAACATCAACCTAATTATCGTTTGCTCTTTTCTATATGAATACATAAAATGTGTTTTATGTATATACTTACATAAAACACATCCTGTGTCCTCACTGCTACATGTTGCACAAGAGGAAACTGCCTGTATTCTGCTTGTTGTTATCTCATCAGCACCAGCAGATCCCCGACATGCCAAACCAGTCGGGGAGCTCTACTGGCTCTGGCAACGTGATGACTGGTTTCTCCATCCCGACGTCTCTCTCTCACTCAGTGCATGCTGCCTGCCGTTACCACGGCATTGTTAGGTATATGGTCTCCAGACAAAATCAATTCGTCATCTCTAACTTCACAATTTAAACTACAAACCTGATTTTGAAAAGGCTGACAGCATCGCTATTTGGGCCAAAGAAAAGCAAACTGCCGTGAAGCTGACCCACGTATCCTCATACAACGCATGACGCGTGATGTTTGTACATATGTACATTACCGCTTGTTACATGCCTACGGTCTTTTCAAAATAAACTTCTGCCTTAATGGGAAACTCAGTCAGGTTTAGGCCACAAACCTTCTAAGTTGGGTTGAGGCATAGATCGATCACAGTATGTCTCGATACTTCGTTCACGATTACGTGGACAGCCTACGAAGAAGATTTTGTGGGATATCTATTATTTTTTATTGCTGGTTGCTGGTCGAGGCCGGCCTGAGCGGACACGTTCGTGGATGAAGGGACGCATGCTTCGGAGGCGAGGCGAGGCTCTTCTCACGACACGTTGGCGGGCGAGGTAGGCACTGGTGGAAGAGGAGGTGTCTATAAGCCGCCCCCTCCCCCTCCCCCTAACTCCTCCAAATCCCTGCGGAACAAAGCCCCCCGGGGCCCTGTCTGTCAAGCTGCCGAGGTATGCCGCAGGATGCCGCTGCTTGCTTGACCGGTTCAGCGGGCCGACTTCAATCGAGGGAGGGGACGGAGGGAGAGGGGGAAAAGGGGAGAGGTCATACGTCTTATCCACACCTTGAATGGCGTGGCGGACGGGCGGCCACAGGAATGCAGCGGGAATGGCGTCGGCCGTGGGGGAAGTGGGCTGCCTTAATGAGGATCTCTGGGAGAGAAGCGCCCACTGTCCGTCACACTGTCTTTGCTTTATCCGCTCGGGTCTTAAATGCCCGCTCGGAGACGACACCCCCCCACACACACACACACACACCTCTGCCTAATTCTTCATCCTGCCCTTTCTCTCTGTCTGTTTGTCCCTCGCTTCTCTCTTCCTCCTTGAAGATCTGCTGCCGTCCGTTTGATCCTTTGTCTCTGTGCTCAGAGAGCTGGAGTAAGCCATCAGTGGAAAGGCCTCCCCTGTAAACTACAGCAGCTCCCCAGCAACGTGCTGGACTGGGATGTATGGGATGGACACACTATCTGTTCCTGCAGAATAAGAACGCTTTTTCTTTTCTTTTTCTAGTCCAGGGCCAGACCAGTGAAAAAGGCAACGGTGTGTTTCTTCCATCAGAGCACCTGTTTTAAAGCTTTCCTCTAGAAGTGAACGTGGAGCCAAGTCATGAAATGCTCTGTTGATTTACCGTAGTCTTTCTTGCAGTACTTCTTCATGTTGATCTTCAGCTTGCCTTTCGACGCTTTGCAGTAAGAGTCACAGTCTGCAGGAATGAGAAGGGAGAACATACGGTTAGGAGGCCGGAGGGGGAAAACAAACATTTGATGTAGTAATGGAGGGAGAGACTTCTGTGAATATCTTAAGAATTCATCATTGCGGGGAGGGAGAAAAAAATCTCATAATAAGCAACTTTCAGAACATAGGGGAAAAAGGAATTGTGGGCCTACAAAGTCTCACTATAGCATTACTCATTTTAACTTCAATTTTCATGTAAAATTATCAAATACATTTTGGTCAAAAGTGAATTAAGTGAAATCCAAATGAAATGTTTATTTCAAACGGAGAAATTGGATTGAAACACTTGTTAAATGTAATAATAATGTATTATTCATACTCAGTGACTCAACCAATTAACAACAATAATACAATAATAATACTATAATTTAACTTTGACTTTATAATACTATTTTTGATCAACTTAAAACATTTGTTTTACATCTGTAAAAATGATGAAATGAAAACAGATGAGCTTAATTAGCACTTAAAATCTATGATTATCTTTATAATTTCCACTAGATTGAAATGTAAGACATATTTTCTTTTGTTGGACCTACATTTACAGGTATACTTTCACAGCTGCTTTAGCACCGCCTTTCGTCCAATTTCTGTTTATTCATGCATTTCTGGTTGTGGACCAGAAGGCCGTCTCAGTAAAGAAAGAGAGAACACAAAAACAAGCCCTTTCGGCCTTTTGGGAAGAAAGAGGACGTGCGGTTCCCTTAAAACACCTTTTGTCTGACGGGACTGCAGTGTCGATGCCACGGCTGGAATCATGAAGTGTGTGTGTGTGTGTGTGTGTGTGTGTGTGTGTGTGTGTTTGGTTTGTGGTGGGGGATTTAACCTTCTCACCAACCTCCATGTGGGATGGCGAGGCCCACTGAATGCTGGTACCAGCAGCGGTGAAGAGAACTCACTGCTGCCAGCCACCCGCTCACTTCCCCGTCAGCCTGTGGGAATGAATGAGTCGGGCCTCACCCCCTCTACCCCTCCACCACCACCACCTCCCTCCCTCCAAAATCTCACCTCGCTTGTCACCTCAGTTCTCGACCTCCCGGGAAAAAAAAATAACCCCTGGGATCACATCAAGGCCCCACCGAGGACCATGTCAAGCTTTTGCATTTATTGCAGTGTGGACGTGAGGGGGGGGGGGGGGGGGCTGAACGAGGGCTGGCAGCTATTTGAGGGAGTAGAAGGTGGGGGTGTGAAAGGGGGTCAATGCCACACAAAGGGAGGTCAGGAAGGGAAAATTAGCCATCCATGAAGCGTTAGGCAGAGGACCCCTTTTTTTTTGGGTGGGAGCAGGGAGGGGGGGGTCCACTCTGGAGCCGTGAACAAATAAATACCTCACGCAGGCAGAGGGGTCACCCAAATCTCCTCACGGCTCACTCGTACGTGTATGTGCACGCTCTCCGTGGTAGCTTAAAGCTTAAAGCGTATTCCAGCTTGATTCATCATCTGGATAACAACCTCAAAACTAAACTATTTCCATGTGCGAGATGATATTTGAAAAAGAAAAAAATCTAGAAATCACGTAGGCAGGGGAACTCAGACAGTCCTGGATCTCCAAATTGGTTGTTTTTAATTATCGGAAGTATGCCAACCAAGCCTGCTCCCTGTCCATATGGATCCATAAGGACATACATATGCTGTATACCTTTTATGATCGATTGCCTGGAGGTGAAGGAGGCAACAGCAGAGGCCTCCCTCCACCTTGCCCCAGCCATCCAGAGCGTACACACGAGTGATTGCCCCCTGCCTTGCTGTCACGCTGACGGCCGCATAGCGTGTGACGTGAGGTCATATCAGAGAGAAAAAACAACTTGTTTCACTTTCTTTTTGGCCGCTTTAGCGTAAATTGGATCCAGAGTATATACCGATTTGGGTAACACTTCAGTGCTGCGAGTCGTAATGAGCGTAGTGAGAGAAAATAAAGGGGAGGAAGAGGTGGATGGACGGTGAGCTGTAGTGGAGGAAAAGTGATGGCGGAGGAAGGACCGGAGCTTTCAGGCGGCCTGAATATGAACAAACTTCATTGTTGTGAGCAGATCTTTGCCCCATGCCTTTACTCTCCTTTATGCTCCGCTTGAATGAGGTTGCCTGGGGAACACCGCGACAAGAAAAAATGCAGGGAGGGAGGAGGGAGAATGGATACTTGTGGAGAGCGAAGGGGTGGAGAGGTTGACAAAAAAATAAAGAACAAAGACAGGAGTGAAGTTTATCTTGGGGGTTGGAGGAAGAAGATGAGGAGGAGGACCAGGGATTTGAAGCGAAATCCCCAAATCAGCAAAAATTCCAAACCCGGTTGCCTCCCAAGCTGCTTGTTAGTAAATAGAGAGTAACGGAAAATAGGCAAAGTAAATGAAACAGAGGAGTCTATATGAGCTGCAGCTGATTACCATGTAAATGATGGAAGGGGGAGCTGTGGAAAGGAAGCTTTGTTTTCTCATAACCCCCCTTGATGCCATCATGATACTTCCCTTTGATAGCCTTTCGTTCCCCATTAGTGGACCCCTGAGACACAGCTCCGGGCCCCGCTGAGAGCACCCCGAGATCCCCATTTAGGGCCAGGCAGCCCCCTACCGTGAGGACAAATGTTCCCTTTGTGCGCGCGTTACAAGCAGGGGAAGTGGGAGCAGTCCTGTAGCACTGAGCTAAAATGTGCTTTGGGTGTTCTGAGTAGATGTAGTTACTACAGCGCTTTGTCTCCTGCCTTTCAGGGGCACTGAGAAGTGCGTAACTGAGAGGTGGACCTTTGCCCCCTTCCATCAAAGTGCTGTACAGCCCTTTAAGCTAATCGTTTTCATTTGGGATGCCTCTTACTGAAGCTGCTTTAGGACAGAACACAGTGCTGTACAGTTCTGTGTGTTTCAGCCAAAGCTGTACGGTGGCGATGGAAGCTAACCAGCCGGGGTTTGGTTCTGCAGCCAGTCTTAGGAAGTGTTAGGAAGCACATGCCCAAAATATAACAATTGGGAGGAGTGCGTGCTTTGGTATACCCACTGCAACTTTGTTTACTGACGCTGAACAATATTCACAATCAAAACCCAACAGCGGTGACAGTAAAAGGATGAAGGACAACTGAAGAGGCTGATTGAAGCCAATGTGAAGATGCATGAAAACAAAAGTGGAAAAAAGGGAAACAAGACAAGTCTGCAGGGCAAACGAAGCAAACATGATTTTACATAACTGAAGGTAACAGTTCAACATTCAGCCCAGCAAGCTGTCCACACTGCAAACTCTGGAGTGTTTTGTCCTTTAGTTAAAGGAACAGTGCGAAGCATTTAGGGGGATTTATTGGCAGATATGGACTATAATAGTAATAATTAGTCTTCTTTTGCGTATTATCACCTGGAAATAAGTTAATAAATCATTAATACATAATCATTTGTGATGGCATTATTTTAGTTGTTGGTATCTAGCTTTCTACAGTAGCCCAGAATGGACAAACCAAACACTGGCTTGAAATAGGGCCCTTTGCAATTTCATGTTTTTTAAGTGTAGTGTGACCGCGTATACAGTGGACTTATAGAGCGAGCTAACTAGCCTGCTGCTTAGCTAGCTCACTCGCTAATTCCACCACGCTTTCATGTCACGCTTGATTACAGGTGATTTTTGAAAATACGTTGAAGTTCCATGTTTCAAAACAACCAGCCCCACGTCTGCAGGGTGTCTGAGCACTCATTTATTTGGTGGCTGTACAGATAACATCGAATGTACCGAGGCAAGTGAAATCTGCCCTCAAGAGGTCTCTCAAAGCCAAGGCCAGGTGTGAACAGCCCTTCTAAACCAACCGGACCTCGGGACACTCTGGATGCATGTCTATATCCTCAGTGTGAACGAGGCCACAGAGGCACGGCGGCATCAGAGGTGCCACAGCAGCGAGACCAGGAGGTGTAACTGACGGCCCAGGAGGAGGGCTTTCTCTGTGCGCCAGACTGATTGAGAAACAAATTGCGGCAAATAAAGCATGTAATTAGATTACGGAGCCCAGTGTGCTGCCCCTGCTCTGTTCTCCTCCCTCTCACACAAGAGCCGTGAGTTTGGATCGCGTCCAGCAAGGACGAGGAGAGAAAGGAGAAGGAGTCCCCCGCTTCTTCTTCTCTTTTTTTTCTCTCTCTCTCATTGTATCGTCAGAGAGAAAAAAAAGACGGTTTGTCTTCTGGGAAGACAACAGCCGGCGAAGAGGCTGTTAGAGGTCCTGACCTGATTCTCGGTTTCCGGGTGGCGTGCAATCAGTTCTGATGAGTTGCTTCGTCCTCTGTTACTGTTCAGATGAGTCAACGGGGACTCGAGTTGGTTATCGCCCAAAAAGCGTGGACACGGGGAGAGGAAAGAACCCTGCCACGGTTGTCATGTCATTAAAAATAACAGTTCTGAGCCACGCAAATTAAAATTTGATATTGATCACCAGAATCCGTTTTTTTCTCTCTTCTATCTCCATTATTTCTTCCACAATTAAGCGGCGTAATAAGATCCCACGCTGACAGGACGCGGTGGAGTGGACGAGTGCTGAACAGGGTGTGTGAAGCGAGACTCACGTCCAAAGAATCCAAGGAGGGGTCCGCCACAGATCTGATCACTTCCAGCCTCGAACAAGACACGCACACACACACACACACATAATAAGACTGAAACCCGTTACCCTCACGCGCCTCATCGTCATCGCTCCGATTCTCCTCATCATCATCATCATCATCATTAGTCACTTTCACATCTTCCCATCCTGACAGGCCCGGGTTGCGGCCATCGCAGGTCATCAGCGGTTAATCTGCTCCACATTTCGCTGCCGCGCAGACGTCTCTGTCACGACCCGTGGGAGTGGCGACTCACACCATCCGTGACCTACCAGCACAATGTGTGTTTTGTCTGGGCCACACCATCGGAGGTATTCTCCATGCATTCCAGCCCTCCGTGTGGCCGAGAGGGGGAGAGCCCTGCTTGCGGGAGACAAATTAATATCCACTCTATTTTCCCTCATGCTCTCCATTCACCCCCTCCAAAAAAATACCCCCCTCCTCCTCCTCCTCCTCCTCCTCTTCGTTCGACTGAGGCGCAACAAGGCACCTGCCTCACAGCTGTCAGCCCATCACCCCCTGGTATCACACACTCACTCACTCACACACACAATCCCATGGACACTTTTTCCACATATGTATCTTGACAGATCCTAAAAGTCTTCCTCAGTTCTTCATCATCTTCTTTCTTTTTCTTACCCGATCCATATTCTTTTCTTCTTCCCCTCCATTTACTCATTATTCTTTCTCTTTTAGTTTTTTTATTCTTCTCTTTGATGAATCTAATTTTCCGTCTTCATACTTTTCTTTTTCTATGACTCCACCTCCCCCAGCCACTTAACAACTTCTGCTACTATTAATGATGAGAATAATAATACTATTACTACTAATACTGATAATAATAATAATAATGATATTCATGCTATTCATAACAATAATGATAATAATTTTGTAATTCAAAAATAATATATTATTCTGGTGCAGGTATTCGTGGGGTGGCAAATATTGTCCGATGCTCTGATGAAATCCTCTCATCTGTTTTGCGATCCCATATTAGGTGAGATTACAGCCGTTTGAATACCAGACTGCTCTGCATCCTTCTGAGGACGCTCAGAGGTTTATGTATTCGTCCTCTGGGCCTCGAGCCCGGGTGGTCCGGCCGGACCCTCCTACTGCTCACGATGGCGACGCAGGCCGACGCAGGACGTCCATCAAGGTGTTCCAGTTCAACCTCTCCGGGCTGAGCAGCCGCATGGCCATTATACACGTGAGAGGGAATTCCCAGAAGTCTCTGTCGTGATTTGATTATCTTTATAGCTACACGGTCGAGGTCATTACGGTCTCCTTCAGGCTGTGTTTACATTAAATCCATCACATGGTTTAATCAATGAGAGTATAAGATGATTTTAGCCACAGGCAAAGCATTCACACGATGACAGCGAATTGGAGGGAGAGGTATGTTTTCATCCCCAAAAAAAAAAAAAAAAATATCCAAACCCAATATTTAGTTTATGGATGTGGAAATGCCAAACAAAAAAAGCAATCAATTTGCTGAACAACTTTGCATTGAGTGGAGTTGATGAAGTAACACGGGGTCTCCTCCCACGTAGCCAGTGAGCCCTGACTGAGGTAGAGGGAAAATCTCCTCCAGCCCAAAAGCGGACAGATTCCTGACATGGGGGCCCGGAGAAACTCCAGATACTCCAGCTCGGCACCACCCACAGCGTTATGTGAAGACAAAGCGTGAAACAGAGAGAGACCAAGGAGGTGGAGGAGAGCGAAAAAGAGACTGAAAGAGAGAAGAAAGGAGGCGGAGGAGGGCTGGGGGGACCGGCGCTATCCCGACGGCGCCGTCAATCCAAGCTGTCCGGGGAACGTCAGGGCCCAACAACAGTGCTGCAGGAGCCCCATACACACACACATACACACACACAATATATATGTATACCTGAGGCCTCCTGCAACTGGGCGAGACGGAGCAAACATGCCGTGAGCCGGAAGAACTTTTTCCACCACGAGGGGCCAGAAGACAAAAAGCCCTTTGGGAACGAGTCTCCGCATTTTGAGTTCTCGTGTGTTTATGTTTGAGGAACAAGATGCAACTTTTTGTGCCACATCACATATTGAGTTACCGTTATATAACGCTATAAGGCTCTATAGTGTTCCAAGTTCACTCATATCACAATTTGCTATAAAAAAAAAGGAGATCCCATGTAAGTCAAGTGAAAATAGCTCCAACAACCACTAACATGTAACACATGAGTGCTTCCTTCAGCGCAGTCAGTCCTTCCTGCATCAGACTGGGAATGAGGGAGTTTGGAGAGATGAAATATCGTCAAATCAAACAAACGGGCCCGTCCCGTGTGCTGCGGACCAACACCCCACTGTGCCGCAGTTAGACTGATTAATTGTGAAAGTGTGAGAGATTAAAGGAGGCACATCCCAGGGAGGCTGCTAATGGGTTTGATATTCATGAACCCCCCTGAATAAGGAGGGGGAAGGCAAGAGGGATCCAATTTATCCTGCAGGCTGTTTATTTTATGGAAAAATATTGTGGTGAGAAGTGAAACTGTTGGGAAATCCCTGAACATACTTCCACATCCCTCCCTCAAGGCCAGGTGCTTGTATGGATGCGTAGCAGCATATGGATGAATATAAATAAATAAACAAATAAAGTAAATGTTGACTCACCTGATGGCTCCTCTGTGCTGCTGGACGGGGTTGTAGGAGGTGCAACTGGAATCTCTACTCCCGGAGAAAACATGACATTGACACAAAGAGAGATCACTTTCATTATTACGTGATACACAAAGGTTTGTGTGCATGCATGTTGGTAAATCAGTGGGTAAAAAACAACAATCTCACGTTTAATGTGACCATTAGCAGAGTATATATAATGCTCTAAGCATTCAATTCTTGAAGTAAACAGTTTTTCTGCATGCCTCCACAGTGGTGATGGATCTGCAAACACTTCAGACTCGTCTGGACTCATGCAGGGCACATGCGCAAACTTGAACCCACGTGTTTGGGAGATAGACTTTGGGTTGTACTTGTAAATATTGATACAGTTTTGCAGCTGTTTCGTTTCCGGACGTTTTGGGGGGGGAGGATTCACCTGGAGGCATGCGAGAGAAACACATGTTTCCTTCAAGAAGTAAAGCTGACTCGGGGTGAGTAACTGACGTGCAAATGGTCCTTTACATGGTGAAGTGTTCGGCCACAAGTTTCCTCAAAGCTCCGTGTTTGTTTGTTTTCAGCAGACAAGCTTTTCGTGTCGGCTAAATGAGCAACCAGCGGATAGCAGTAACGCCTTAAGACAGGGAGCGTCTTAAGGCAAAAACTCCACGTTCTATGGGGCCAAACCATCAGATATTAGTCAAACATATTGTTCCAATGTGGCATTTTAGAAATAAATAGTGTATTTTTTCCTGTACCTGGCTGCTGTGAATAAAAGTACAACAGAGCTGTATGATTGTCCAAAGACTTGATTCTCAGCCCTCCTCCATGCTCGTGTATCCACCAGCTGGGAGGAAGTTGACGCTCAGAGAAACCATGCATGAAGAACGGCACTCTAATCTCCAAAAGGAGCAGGATGGCAATGTAATATAACAAATGTGGCCTTTTTGTGTGTGATTGGGGGCAGAACGGGACAGAAGGGACTCATCAAAAAGTCTGCACGCAGCAGCAGCAGCGGTGGTGGGGGTGAGGGGTGTGTATCAAAGACGCATGCAAAGGAAGAAGAGGTGCACAACAGAGGTGGTTTCAGCCGGGGGAAGGTGAAGAATCAAGTCTTTTTGATCGAGTCAAATCGGATCTCCCGCTTGCTACATGGTGTTTATGTCGCCATAAATCAAGATCTGCCTGTTTGTTTGACTTGTGGACACGACGAGCCCCTCTCCCGTGACGAATGGGTCTGCCTAATGACAAGAAAAACAATTGCTGCCATAAACGACGGCGCCTCAGGGAGCCCCTCGGTTGTTGTTGATGATCAGACATCTTCCATCAGCATTCAGCCGCCGGTTTTAAATAATGAGCCCGCTTCTCGTAATTGACCCGCGTATAGATTTATGGCTGATGGTGCTGTACTCAAATATCAAGATACACCGGGACTCGGTATCAAAATGAAACTTGGCAAAACGTTTGACTGACAGAGGTCAAAGACTTCAACTACAGGCTGCATAAAGAGAGGGACTTTATTTCCATCTCTCGGGGATCGCTACATGTTCGACACCTCAGCTCTCACTTCGTGATCCCATGAACCTCGGCCGTGCACGTGGAGATTTATCCCTCGTAAGCGCTTAATTCCCGGCGTCTAATTACAAGGGCAAGAGCGCCAATTAAGCTGTCCGCGCAGCTTTAAGGCTTCCCTCAGGCGATGCCGTGTTTTCTCATCATCTTCAACTGTGATACGAGGCTTTGTTTTGGCTCGTAGAAGGATGCTGAGAACAAGACAGATTCTGTAATTCAACCCCTCCGAGGCACTTTAGGGCTCAGGAGGCGGCGGTGTTAACGGCTCCGCGGCGTCTTTACTCCAATTCATGGCGACCGAGAAACAAGCCGGCGCCGTGACCTTGAGGCCCAGTTTTACCGCTGTGTTTACTTAAGCCAAAGAAGATTTACTGGTAAAAAAAGACCGGATAAGTCGGGACAGCGAGCGCTTGTCTGGAGAAAAGAGTGTGTGTTTTGCAGCATACTGTGTGTGTGTGTGACTTTTATGAATATGCACATGTGTGTGTCATCACCAGTCTTGGTGGGTCCCTCCCCCTTTTTCTTTCTTAAATGTGTGCAGCAGACCTGAGGCAAGAGGCCACAGGGTGTCCTACAGTGAGGCAGACATGGTAAAGACTTGGGTTCCACGTACTTATGCAGGGGGCAATGGGCGAGCGGCTCTGCTGGTAGCCTTTAGCGCAGCGGTTGCACGTGATACCGGTCACGCCGTCTTTACAGGGACATTGTCCTGTGGTTTGGTTACAGGTTTTGCCAGCAGCGCCCACGGGATGGCAATCACATGCTGTGAGGAAACAAAGGAAGAAAGAGAGGCACAGTGAGTGGTCTCGCACACACACACACACACACACACACACACACACACACGCACACACACGCACACACACACACACGCACACACACAAACATGTGGGGTGATACAAACTTGTGCTATCTACAGAGAGTGCAGGTGGTGCACACAGCAGTGGAGGCCACACTAATAAGAGTGGGTGAGAGACAGGTGGAGGCGTGCACACAGAGAGGCGGGACTTACTCGGGAGGAGGAGGTGGAGGAGGGGGGGGAGGGGTCCCGACGCCACGGCGCTCATTATTTGAAGCGAGCGTGGCGCCGCGACTAAAGAGAGCCTCACATCCTTCTGTCTCCGCAGACACGTTGGCACCGTTTTGCTAATTAGCGTGCACACATCAGGTGTCATCCGAATGAATCGGAAAAACCTGCCAGGATACGGCATCGCCGCCATCTCCCCAAGTCATACAAAATGTGTCTGTTTGGCCTCGGCGCCGCAGAGCATGTCTCCCAAATGATATAATAATGGAGGATAATCCTAATTCCCTGGTTCTGATTAATGGCGGGCTTTGAACGCGCGCCCAGGACGTCTGTCACACTTCCTCCCAAACTTGGGGGGTCTATTGAACACACATGCTGCAGGAATGTAATCATTTTTCCACCGATGCAGACCCTTTAATTCATTTCACAGCCTGTCAAGTTCGTAAATCGGCGTTGAATGAAAGTTATCTGCGAGTTCCAATCCCGACCGGAGCAGCCTTGATAATCTTTCAACATTTTCCACCACCGTACTCGAAAAAACCTGCAAAGCCTAAAACATTTGTCATCAAACCCCTACCACTATATCCCTCACCCCGTGGGTGTTATCATTTCTGTTTTATTTCCTATGGAAAAGCCGTGATGTGCAGTGGTTGGCTCGGCCTCTGCTCCTTTGTCTCCCCACCCTGAAGGTTTTTTTCCTGCGTTGTGTCACTTGTCGTCTGAAAAGCCTTCAAAGGGCGTATAGCTGAATTATGTACTTTGAGGTTTGGCTTTAGTGGTTTGGCCTGTTTTTGTTTTTAACCGCACGGTCTGCTTTCAGCCTCTAAACAATCCGTCTGTTTCGGGCCCCAGTCGCATCGAAGTCGGCGTCTCGTATGAACAAATGTCAAAACAAGTTTTAATTAATAGCGACGCTTATGCACACAATCAAAACCCGCAGGCTTCTGCTGTGCATTCATTCAAAAGATTAAATTATGTACTGCAATCCGCCTGCATGGCACAGATGTCATTTGATTGGCTTTTTTTTTCTTCTTTCTTTCTGTTTTGAATTTATGTCTTTTATGCGTTTAAAAAAAGCTAAAGTTTCAGCTCCAATGTCAGGTGTTCTTCGACCTGGAGCGCCGATACGGTTGTTATTCATTCAGGCTGTCCGACAGGCGCGCTCTCTGGGAGAGCCGCATTACAGCGGGGCCTCGGGGGGGAGAACCCTGCCGTAAAGTGGTAATGCAATACAGAATCTGTACTCTTCATGATCGACCTCGGGCTCCTGGAAAACGACACAGTTGTTGTTGTTTCAGTGATTAGAAGAGCTCCTACTGAAGAAGCACTGCAGGGGCGAAGTCCATCATTTAGGTTTCAGCAGGCTCTCTCTCCTCTCTATCACACTCTGCCGCTTTTATCTCTACCTGTTTCCTGTGATTCAGCTTCTGTTGAGGCTCTTATCTCTCCTCCTCCTCCGTGTGTGTGTGTGTGTGTGTGTGTGTGTGCTGTGCACCCTCCTTATCAGACTGAGCGAAGCCTCCTTGTGTATCTATTTGTACCAATCTGTCACCGCTTTCATTGCTTGGTTGTGTCTAGCTCGGTGGAGAGGAACAGCACACACACACACACACACACACACACACACACACACACACACACACACACACACACACACACACACGCGCATCAGGGAGCCCAATAAACAGCGTGGAGGCCGGTGCAGCACGTCTTCGGGCCTGTAAATTCTGGAGTGTGTCAGAGCCGGTCGAGGCGCAGGAGGGCAAAGTGCGCCTCTGGTTCGGAGCTTCAGAGAGCTCCGGTTATATTTATAGAGCGTCTTCCTGGTAACCGCAGCTCTCAGAGCCTCCAGCTCGCCAGTAAATCAAGTCGCGCAGCACATGGCCTACAGGTGGGGAAACGCTCTCCTCCTCCTCCTCCTCCTCTTCCTCCTGCATTTGGTCCCTCGTAAGGCTGACTGTTTTGCCTCTTAGCTGCTTTTTTCCCCCCTGGCTGGATGACTAATTGTCCGACTCCTCGGCTTGGACGGCCCACCTGTTGGCTGAAGGGCCCGCTCACTCTGTAGGGTGCGAGTGAGAGTATTTTTTAGGGTTTTTTAAGTGTTTGTCCACTTAACGGTTAAGTGGCTGCCGGCACTCTGCACCGTGGCTGCCACAGATGGCTCAGGGAGATACGGGAGGAGGGCAGTGAGGGGAGCTGGGTTTCTGCCTGTGTGACGAAGTGGAAGTGGAGGAGCGCGTAGCCGAGCTGAATCTCAGGGATCAGCCCCGTGGTAACTGTCGGGTTTCTCGATGAAGACGGAATTCTCCAACGCCGAAAGAAGAAAGAAGCTCTTGCCGCCGGGAGTATAAAAGAATGAAAAATGCTCTTCGTTGACTGGAGGAAGAGTGGATTTCAAAGGCACCCTCAGTCGAAGATTGCACAATGTGATAATTTTGAACTCTGCCAATCGCTTTCCATGAAGCTGCCGTTTGAAGTCTGAACCCACCGCCACCCCACCACCCATTTGGTTTGGGCTAATAAGAATAATTTGTCGGCCCTGGAGTGAAGCCAAGCTCCCCGAGTCTGTGCTCTGTTATAATTAGGTTTCCGCTCCTCCAAAAGTATCTCCAGAGAGCAGGAAGAGAGAGATGGAATTATCGGGTGGTTGCACCAAACATAAACGTCTCCGTGAAGGTTCATCTGAAAGAGGGTGTGTGCGTCTCGCTTGTTGTCTTGTTTGACGTTGTATTGATTGCGGGCCCCAAATTGTCGGACGTGAGCTTCTTCCCGTGAACGATGTTTGAAGCACATGTGCGTCGCTCCTAATTGAAAACACAGATGTCCCGTGTGTCCCCTCCCCGGACGGAAATCCAAAGCTAAAAGTGAAGTCGTGAAAAACTATATTTTTTCTAATCCCAAGCAGGAAACATTTTATATGCGGTCAATAAAAAAAAAAAGACCTTACTGTGTCAATGGAAGACGTATGTTGTTAAAAAAACTCTGATTGAAACAGAGCATCCCTTAATAAAAAGCCTAATTTCCTTCTATATGCAAAATATGTTCCTCATCATCCCTTCGGCAGATGCAATTACATGATGGTTGATGTTGGGATCCCATCCGTCCCGGAACCAACGGCGACCTGCCTGAGCTTGATTTGTATTGAGAGTAGACGGTCCTCTGAGGAGCACTAATCCGGAGCAGGGCTCAGTACTTGGACCGGACCACTGGAGTAGTTATCGATGTCGAAACGCTGTCGACTCCACATCAAGAAGGGTTGGTAAAGGGAGACACTACTGGGGGAGACACGGTAACTAACAGATACCACCATGAAACCTCTCCCATGTGATTACTTACATTAAGACAATTGTTTTTTGTATTACACGTTGTATGTCAATGTATGTTTGAGTTGTTTTATCTCCAGAACAGACATTTGAACATTGGATGAAGCCAGGTTCAGAATTATTGTCTCATTTTGTTGAAAGTGTTTTACAGATGGAATTCTTGGATATCTCTTCGTATCACTCCATAAATCCCAAAATACCTTTAACAGCCATAAAAAAACCCTCCATTTTTAGGAATAAAATGTTCACGCTATGAATGATATATGAACACATCTGTTCAGAATATAAATGGGAATGAAACTGGAAAGTTTGGTGTTTGCAAGTGCTACTAAAGCGGAGATTTCTGGCTCAAATTTATTTGGAGAAAAGATTGTAAAATAGCTTTTTAGAGACACTGCTGGAGTCTCCAAATATCACCATGAAACGTCCACAGTTGGTTACCTACATTTAGACAATTATCTTTTGTATTAAGTTTTCTGAAAAGTTATGTTTGATTTTCTTAAATGAGGCATTATCTAATGTTTACTTTTAGAGAATTTAGGAGTAAAAAATAGTCAAATAAACCACTAAATGTGTATAGTTTATGTTTTTTGTGTGTGTATTTTTGATATTTTTTGTGTATATTTTGATGTTTTTTTTTGTGTATTCTCGATGTTTTTGTGTGTATTTTTTGATGTTTTGGATGGTTTTTTTTTTATGAAAGCAAAATGGGTGAAAATGTTCAATGTTCCTGTCTGCAATGTCTTCCTCCCTTCAGGACAAACGACTGTTTAACCTTTAACAATCAGTAACTGGGTGACAGACGGCTGAGTCAACGTACCTCCGTTATACGAGGCGTTGAAAGACCACCCAGGGGGCTTTTTAAGTTCACGCACTTCTTTGTCAGAAAACGCTCCGTGTGTTTTACTCGGAGGCTTCAAACAGCGAAAGACACAAGCAAGAGCTGCTTGAAGCGCACGCTGTGTTTACACTCCCGCTCAATGAGGGGTGAAGTTATAAATTTCGCCGTGTCAGCCTGGCCGCCGGGCGCGGCTCGCTCTCTTTTGACTCGCGATGGCCTCCCGTGGAAACGAGCTCGAGGAGCGGACAGAAAATGTGTTCTGCGGTTTGAGTTTCGGCGAATTATCGTGAGTTACGATGTTTCGAAGCGAAGAGACTTTTGACAGCACGCATGGGTGTTTGACGGGGTTTAGGTTTACAGCCTTTAGGTTTACTAACAGAGAGGGCATGAAATACAATGACACACATCTTTAAATGCCTCATCTGTAACTTTGCAAATATAGTTTGCGAAAATGTTTGAATTGGCGGAAAAGAACCAGCGCATGCTCTGTATCATTTGTCAGCTCGGGGAGGTAATTACCACAGATCCTTTATTGTGAATCTGGGTTGATGTAACCGAATACCTCGGTCCAACTTGGACAGCATTTTCTTACAATCACACAGAGGCAAGAGAGGCGGGAAACGTGCACAGACTCTGGCAAATTTCACGGATGGAATCGAACAAAAGAAGAAAAAAGCTGACAATTTCATACGTGGTGATGAAACGTGTTTACGTTGCGGTTCGGCTGGAGGCAGTGAGTTGATTTGCTATTTACTAGCTTGGAGACGGATGTAATGAGTCGATGACATGCCTGCACTCCTGCTGCGAGCCTGCGGGACTATAATTATCTTACAGTAATAATACAATTATAGATCGGATTGAATTGTTTAGGGAGCCAAAACAAAGCGCCCTCATGCTGTACTTTTTTGGGCTTTAAATTAACAACGGTGAAATTGTGCGTGACTGGGCTGATGATCAGAACAATGATTACAGCTGTAACTAATGCTTATTTAAATAACTATTAACATGTCAATTATTTATAATGGATTCATATGTTGTTATAAAATGTAAAACAAATTTGAAATTATTGCCATTGCAATGCTCTCAGTGTCATAATGTTGTTGTTTTTTAAGACAACATTTTGCAAGTACATATTATGTACATATGTACATATTAGCAGCAGGAGAGTGAGAGAACCATGCAGAGTCAGACTTAAACATGTGTAGAGGACAGATGAAGATGAAGGTGAAGGTGAAGATGAAGATGAAGGAGGCAGAGTTCCTGACCAGCAGCACTAGATATCAAAATGCTCTACGCAGACATAACATCCAGAGCCAGACCAGTTCTGTCCCATATGCCAGAGGTCCCCACCTGGTGCATTTTTCACCTTTTTTATTTCGTGACTCGTGTATCCAAAGTTTTCGACCATCAAATTAGTCACGGTCGTGAGGAGAGCAGATTGCCACATGAGTAGAAAACTGGTTCATCTCAATACAGGCCGGCTGATATCTAGTTACGTTAAAAACGTATATATTTAAATATTTAAACTGAGGTTTAATTTGTTTCTCCAGCAAAAGTGTTGTGGATCTGTTCTCCTCTCCTTTTTGGTGGAGAGCAAACTGACCAGAGTAGGCAATGAAAGTGAGCCTGTAGTCAACAGAAATATGATGGATTAATCATTTGTTTGCTGACCAAAATATTTGACAATCTGAAACGTGTAAGGCATTAGAGAAAATTGTGGTATCATTAAAAAACTATACAGTTAATTACACTAATTTAAATATGATTTTATTATTTCTCAGACTAGGTTGAAAATGTGCTCTCTTTTTTTTGGCACAAATCCTTTTTAATTATGCTTTCATGCTCTGCATTAGTATTTAGTCTTCTGTATATTGTAAACTATCTTTTGTCAAGTAAACCGTTCCAACAGCTCTTAATAACTCTGGTGAAACGCTCAGCAGGACCTGGAGGCGTCCGACTCTCCGGTACGAGGAACGAACCCCCATGAAAGTGAGTTATGGGACGCCGAAAGAATGACGCCTCTTGACACATGAGAAGGGATGCAAGAACAACAACATGGAAGAGAAAGAAAAGAAAGAGGTTAAATCTCCACAATTAGCCGGCCTGGCAGAGGATAGGGGTTAATGACACACAACGTCTCCGCCGTGATGAATCGTGTGTTTGCATTCCTGCCCGACAGGAGAATGGGCCCAAAGCCACGGAAGGTGTTAGTGTCAGTGGAGGAACAGAGCTCATGAGCGGAGAGACAAATGGATGCTTTTCTTCCAGAGGGGGAGCTTTGTTATGAAGTAGAGGCGTTCATGCCGGAGGAGCGGCGAGCGGCCGCTGGATGTTTAATCAAGCCATGTGAAAATGACATCATCGACTGCGTTGGTCAAATACACCTTTACATATAGTCTCGCCCGATTCACCCGACCTGCGGTCCGTGAATCTGACTGACCGGTCAGTTTGTTTATTTACTCCGCGGTGAAGTGAATGAGGTGAGACGACTCGGCGGGCTTCAACTGTCAGCAGGCGGCTAATGTTTCCTCTTTGGAAGTGAGCGCCCTGAAACCCTGGAACAGGTGTGTGTGTGTGTGTGTGTGTGTGTGTGTGTGTGTGTGTGTGTGTGTGTGTGTGTGTGTGTGCAAGCTGTATCTCTACTCTGAGGTGTCTCTGGGCTTGTTTGCACATGGATTCAGCTCCTGTTGTCTCTCCCTGCAGCTATAGAGGAGGTGAGAAAAATCTCCTCCTCCTCCCCCTCCTCCTCTTCCTCCTCGCTTCCTTTGACCCTTATTAGCTACGGTGAGGGGTGATGGCGGGCGAAGCACACCTGTGTGGGGGTGTGTTCCTCTTCCTTTCCCTCCTTCTTTCCCTCCCATCTTTCACTCTCTTACCGCCCCTCTCTTTTGCTTTATCCCTCCTCCCCCACTCCCCGTCCTTCCACCGATGTTCCTCAGGTTCTCGCTCGTCTTTGACCTGCACCGTGTATCACTTCACACCTCCGTTCTGTTTGTTTTGCTTGTCCTGTCATCCCCCTCACCCTCCACCCCCATCCCCACCACCACCAGAACGAAGCCAAATAACTCAACCGTCGATGAGGGAGCGGCCCTCCCTTTACCGCCACGACCTCCACAAATCCCAACAGACCCCCAGCTCATCTCCGCTGACAGAGGGAGATGAGGGCGAGACGAGCTCAGGAATGAGAAGACTGCCGCCCCACACACACACACACACACACGCACACGCGCACACACACTTCCTGTAATTCATCTAGAACTGTTTCCTACCAGAACGAAACAATCTCACTGCCGCATATAAAAAAGGAAGAAGGTTTTGATGAAATTGCCGAAACTTTTTCGACAAACTTTCCCTGTCCAGAAAAAAAGAAAGAAAAGAAGAAAAGAAAAGAAGCGCTGTACCTTTGCAGGCTTTCCTGTGTGAGATGGGTTTGGACAGGTCTCTGTAGTAGCCCTCCTTGCAGTAGTGGCAGTGGCGTCCCGCTGTGTTGTGGCGACAGTTGAGGCAGACTCCGCCGCTCTTCCTCCCCGACAGCTTGTACAGCTCCATGTTGAAGCGGCACCTCCGGGCGTGGAGGTTACAGTTGCAGGCTGCGGAGGGAAGGAGAGGTTGAATTGCTGAGAAACCAATGGGTCAGCTGTGATGCTAATTTAAACAATGGCAACATGTTTGTGCATAAACTTTTCTTTTTTTTAAAGCAAGGTGATGAGGAGCATTGGGGACGACATATCTGACATTGTGTTTGGCTACAAACATCCCACTGCTGGAGTCGTGCGTACTCATAAAAAGGTCAATATCTGGTTGGTTACAGCAACCAGATATTGACCTTTTTCTGAGTCAGATTCAGAACCAGAACCATTTATTGCCATGTATGTTTTCACATATAAGGAATTTGTCCTGGCGGGAGGTGCATAACATTTAACATTTAATAATAAACAGAGTGCAATAAATGGGAGCATGGATATCAAATTAAAGTTCAAATAAACTGCACAGAATTATTGTTTGCATAAAATATTCAATGACAAGTGTAATGATAAAGTGGCGAGTGTATTTAAATATGAGGTATGGAGGGATGTGCAGGGGAGTGACCTTGATTGCAGTGAACAAAGTCCTGACACGCAAAAATAATGACCTTGGCGGTGGGAGTAAGTTCACTTTCATACTTATTCAAAGTCAGTTGAAGTCATGATGAGGTTAAACTACCTAATAACTCAGCAGGAAGCAGAACTAGCCTGTGCACTACTTCATATAGGTGGCATCCCTTTTCCCCACCTCTCTCCAGCTGCCTCTAATACTCATCACTCCCCTTTACATTCCTCTAGCTCTTCCCTCCAGAGTCCACGCCGCACTGAACAGAGTGAAGCGCAGGGCCCGGTATAAATCTATCGTTCCTCCCCGTTCCCCGTGAGCGTGCACGTGAGACCCCCTTTCGCCGCGAGCTTGTTTACCGACGAGTGCAGTCGCCGGCACTAAGTTTAATTAGCCCGCCCGATGTTTATTCATGACTCTCTGGCAGCGAGAGCGAGGCGGACACGCCCGACTTCATTAGGTCCTCCCACCACCGCAGGCGCGCTCATGCATTATTAACGCCAGCGCTTCTGATACAGATGTGTGCGGGTGCATGCTGTCAGGGTCGACACGTGTGTGGGTACCCGGGTATTCTCCTGCAGCACCTGTTTATCATCTGCTCCCTATGATGGAGAACCCTTACTTCTCCTTTACCATCCCTCAATATGGCTTCTCACAGGCGTGTGTGTGTGTGTGTCTATTTGGGACACCCCCACCCCCCTCGAGTTCTCCTCTCCACTCCAAGGACCTAATTACAATATATTTTCTAAAGTACATACACACACATACACACACACACACACACTTGCATTAGCAGCTCTGCTTTTATCAGTGGTGACTTGTGTCTTTCCTGCAGGACGGCGAGGGTTTAATTAGTAGATCCGTCTCTGCTTTTAATGCCATGACACCTCCGTTCCATATCTGCGTGTCCTGTGAACGCCCCTGACTGCATTTACACCTGTCTTTCCTCTTAAAGCGACACAGGTCCGATGTTTCCATTGTCTTCTTTAGCGCTACATTTACACCTGTGAGTGACTGGCCTTGCTTCCTGCGGCTCCACTCGGTGAAGCCCACCGATAGCCACAACCGGACAGCGGGCATCTCTTCTGTGATTCAGAGATATTTTGTGACTAAAGCCGGTGGAGGATCAGTACGTGGTCTCAGACCTGCGGACTCTGTTACACTTCAAAGATCGCGTCACACCCTTTTCCTAAAGGAAGACGGGGGAATTCAAGCCCTGTGCGGACTACGCGGTGAGAATAATGCCGCCGGACACTGAAGAAGAGACGGCATACAAGCTGAAGGTGTGGGGGCCGAGGGGCCACATTGTGGTGGACGGTGTCGTGCTTCATGAGGTGTTGTTGCCGGATAATGGGGGACGAGTGAGAAGCACTTCATCTAAACTCACTGACACTGGGCTCGCTCACACAATGCCCGTTTACACCTTGAGAAGAAAACAAATAAATCGGAATGTCGGAATGTCGGAATCCATGTTATTACTGGTGTTTCGTGAGCCAAGACTCTTTCTAAAAATGGCATCATCACACGCGTGACAGCATTTCTCCAAATTTAAAAACAATTGAAGAATAGCGAGCCAACATGCGGGAGTCTGGAGCTTATCGTTATGAAATAACCGTGTTAGTGGTCCTCCTCATCTTCTGAATGTATTTGCATCGAATGTTAATGTATGTATTGATCACTCTGAGATAACTAATTCTCTTGTGTGTAATGATTAGAAATCGTATGATTGGTCGACTGAATTTGAACAAGACCTGTTTGGGTTGGCCAACGACCACCATTGCATCACTTTAGTATGATTACATTACATTTCATTTAGCTGACACTTTTATCCAAAGCGACTTACAATAAGTGCATTCAACCATGATGCTTCTGATTTTCACGTTTTGTCAAGCAAAAGAGAACAAAAGCAGGAAATTTCTTCATATTTGGAGCAAACGCCCACTTGGACTAGAGACTGAATTGATTATATTGTGGTGGTCAAAAGTCACCGGGACCTCACAAAACAAACTTTTGGCGAACCCTAGGAATTAACACGCTAATTAGGACAATTTCACAACTGGTTGGCAGAGGTATGCAAGGTGGAAACCCTATTCTCTTGGAGGTAAAGCAGAATAAAAAACGGACCATACCAAGCATGAAATATATCAAGCAGGAGGTGAGATCATTCCTGCTACCCTCTAAAAAAATAGATATTTATTTAAAAACTGGTCCATAACTTCTTTTATTAACTAAATAGGTGACCCATGCAACAACAAAAACACACAGCAGAATATTGGCCCCACAACTGTAAGTGTAAGGATTTTTCCCAAAAGACATCAGGACACATTGGGAGTGAACCCTCTCTGCTGCTCAAATACCTGCATCAAGAGGACCAAATAATAGCATTGCTGTGCACACACACACACACACACACACACACACACACACACACACACACACACACACACACACACACACACACACACACACACACACGGCAATCCTCACACCTGCTCTTTACAACCATCAGGGTTTCATAGGAGACACAAAAGCTGAGCTGTAGTTTATTTCAGCCAAGGAATCAGCTCACACACCTTCACACAGCAAACAAAAGCTACTGCAACCTTTCACACACTCACACACACACACACACACACACACACACACACACACACACACACACGCACAGGCACAATCATGCCGAGTGCACCAGGTGCACTTCAAAACATTTTGCCTCCTGCGATTCAACGTTTCTTCTGTGTTGTTGATGAGCACAATACATACTGCCTGAGAATCATCTGTAAATCGAAGACATTTTGCTTTTACAAGACCTTTCATATAATATTTTCCTAATATCACAATTTGAGTAGCTTTGTAAATGATGTGCTAAAACTTTTTGGATAATTCCTTTTGACAACAGCCACAATTACATTTTTCTGGGCCCCCTTCAATCGTTTGGTCTGTTTCCCATCAGGTTAACTGCTTCAGGCTGGATTAGCGAGTCTCCCTCCAGGTCAGCAGTAAAAATAAGTGTGAACCGATACCTTTTAAAACAAGAGTAATTGAATTAGATGGATAAAGCTAAGCTCACCCAGACAACACCTCCTGTAATGTGCACCACGACTAAATCTGAAATTGGCGAGCGCCGCGTTGGAGACTCGCAGCTGCAGAATTCGACAGGAAACTGATTTTGTTTATCGGGCGCTGCTGCTTTCCCCCCGCACATCCTGGGAAAACACGTGGCCCCCCGAGCATGCGTCTGAGTGTGTTTTGGGAAAAGCCGGCCAATTAGTGTCTTCGAGTCGGTTCCCAGCACCCATCAGCTGACCTCAGTCTCGTAGCGGCACAGAGAAAGAGGCCTTCCCCTCGGCTAATTAGAGAGGGGAAATTCACGCCGCAGAGCTGGGGGAGGTTAAACCCGCCGTTCTTACGATAAGCACGGTAATTGAGTGACGTCGGCCTCGGCGTGTTGTGAAGAGACGCTTGAGCAACTGATCTCTGCCACTTTCGCTCTGAATCCGCGTGCTTCTGGCTGCTCCAATGGAGACGCTCAAGAAGCTCATTGTATTTTGTGCCATGCGAGATGTCAAATAGAAATAAGCAGCGTGTTCGGAGGTCTGGGGAGGTCGCAGGCTCCGACAAAGATTTCGCCGGGCCAGGACAGAAAACCCCAAAACCCAACACCAGCGACCGCGAGCGAGCGAGGGGGAGCAGCAGGAGCTCTGCTATTCTGCTTTTAAACAAACACCGAGGGGAGGCTACACATGAACAGTTTACTTTTAATCCGGTGGGCGCCCCCCAAAAGTAATCTGATTAACTTCTAAAGCCCCCTCGAGAGAAAATGAAAAAAACTAAAATGTCCTCTGAGAGAAAGTTTTTAAAGTAGTATATATATTCACAATGACTTATTTTTGCAAATGTTTTCATAAACTGTGCCCCAAAGTATCTGGAACAGCTTGATACCCCCCTAAACTGTATGGTGCATTACATTAAATCAAGGCAGGCTGTAAAGCGCCCCTCTTTCTACCCCCTCACAGGGCGCATGGAGGCAGAGAGGCTCCTCAAATACATCTGACTGAAATGGTTTTAAAGCAACAAAGTTGTGAAGGACATTTTCTTGCAGGACCCTCTGATTTCTTTCTGTAGTTGTCAAGCAATTGACTTTACTCAAGTAAAAGTAGCAACACCGCACTTTAAAGACTCTGCGTCACAAGAAAAGGAAAAGAGAAATAATCTTATCACAAGTGAGGGTAAAAAACAAGTGAGGGTAAAAAACACTCCATTACAAGTAAACAATAAACTAACTCCTATACGAGTAAAAGTATATAAAATACTCCAATACAAGAAAAGGTATATCAAAATACTTCACGACAAGTAAAGATATATACAGTATATAAAACAATTATAAAACATACTCCATTACTAGAAAAGGTAAGTCTCAAATCTTAAATTGAGTGATGTTTTAATTCTTGCAATGTCATGCTTGCAGTAATAAAATAAATAAATAAAAAATCGACTGTCCAGGTATGAATGGTGGTAAATGAGAGGGACAAAGAATAACAGTCGGTATTTTCCTTTAACGTCTTGGATTTCTCCTCGACATCACAAACAATCATTTTGTGGCCGAGTTAAATCTGCGTTGATTGAGGTGTGATTTAAAAAACGCCGGCGCCAGAGCCTCCATTCAGACTGAATCCACGCCAGTGATGAAGATGATGGAATTTGACTTTGGAGAAATGATCGGCCATCGCTAATAATGACTGTTTCTCCCAAAATAAAGCCTCCATAATAACTGTTGAACCGAAACAGATTGATGTGAACTTGCAAAAATATGTTCACTCGGTAACCGCAGCATATTTAGCAACCAATATATATTGTCTCTTATTAATTCGAAAGCCTTTTTATTGTGCGTTTGTTGATCCAGACACTGGCGCTATAAAGGCGAGAATTACCAAAATAAAAGCGCTAATTGAGGACATTTGAGGGATTGAGATGTTGTGTTTGATGTTCTCTTTCGATGCAATTATGGCTCTATATAAATGTACTTTATTACCAGCATGAGTAATCTTTCCAGACAAGCAACTCATTGTCTTTCATTAGTTGTTGCCACAATATGTGTAATTGTTGTATGAATTGCTATAAATTATCCTCACACTGAGCCTTTCATTTATTTTATTTGATACGCAATGAGCTTTCAAAAATGCTGTTCAGACACTTTCTTCAGCCGACACTTCTTGTTCTTGTTTGAAGAAGAAACAAAGCTTTGTCACGCAAATAAATCTTGCAACATTAATAATCAAAAATGAAAAAATATTCTGCAATTAGTGGGCTTTTTAAAATTATTTTCCACCAATTATCGCAAGATTTTTGCGATTAGGATAAACAGACAAACAAACTGTCAAAAGCAAACCCTCTGCTTTTTGTGATGGCAATATGAAAACGTATGAATTTTGAAACAGGATTCCAAAAGGTCGAAACACCTTTCACAATGTAACACTTTCGCAATCCACGAACAGTTGGGCAACAATTTCATTTTGGCCCCTCATTTCTGCTGAAAAACCCGACGCACGGAGAGTTTTCTGAAAAACTCTGAGAGTAAACAAAGAAAAAAGAAAAAGAGTGTGAGAGCGAGATTATGCTGGTGTTGTGGAGGATGTAGGACGTGTGTGTGTGTGTGTGTGTGTGTGTGTGTGTTAAGGTCAGCGGCGCTCAGTTTGTATCGGGGAGCACCCTGGGAATGCTGTAAAACAGTGGTGCAATGGTGAGTGGGAAGAGACGAGGATGAGGCGCCCGCTGCAGAGATTATATCAGGCTAATTTAATTCCTTTATTGCAGCCAATTAGCCGCAGCGCTTTGGCCCCCTGTGAGCCCTCTTCCCTCTTCACGCTCTCTAATGACCTCGGCTAAACTCTGGATCTCAGCCGCTCCCAAAGAAGGAGTAATAAGCAGTTCGCTACAGACACTGTACCAAGGATGAGAGAAAGAAAGAGAGGAAGGGAAATTAATAATAAAAAAGCTGGGGAAAAGAAAAGACGAGGTGGACAGAGGAAGGGAGGGAGATCGGCCTCCTGCTTGTTAAATCCCAGGCCAGACTGGAGGAGACTCGGCTAATTGAGATCAAGTCACACAGAATATTCATCAGTCCTGCAGGGTTATCAAAGGCAGATTAAACATGCGGTGAGGACTGATTTCCAGTGGACGGATTCCTTTACGCGCTCGTCTGACCCTTTTTTTTCCTTTTTCGCATCAAGTCGAGCTGTTTATCTATTTCTCCTTTTCTTTATTTCATAATTTAACACTCGGATGTTTTCTCATATTTGGTGAAATTATGCAACTCCCCAGCGCAGGCGGGGAGTCTGCGGCTGCTTGTGCTGTCAGCGGGGTGATAAAATGTGTCTGATTTATTAAAGAGCTGTGAGAACCGCCTCGCCTCGGTGCGAGCGGGGATCCCTCATGAAGCTATTAGCGGCGGAGCGAAGGTTAATGTTAAGCAACGGATTTACAGTAGACGGCAGAGTAAACACCAGCAGAGCGCGGCTCAAATCCCCATCTCTGCAGCACGGCTATATGCAGCTTTCATCCAAAAGCATGAGAACAATCATACGGATAGAGCGCAACGGAAACATGCATTTCATGAAGTACAGAAAAACATATATTTGCAGCAATAATACCAACATTAATCAAATGTTTTTCATTATGTACTGCTATTATCTCTTCCACATTTTACATTGTTTCCCCTCTTCATAAGCCTGCACTCATAACTGGGATTTATGTCGTAAGAGTGAGTCAAACAAAGGCCCTCTCATAACTGTCTTCATAAAAATCCCTGCACTGTCAATGATTTCCTGTCACTGCAACTAAAAGAGGACGTGTGTCCATGTACGGACATGTGTAAAAGGCCTCAATCTATTCTGGCCTCGGATACACAAAATGAACAGACTTGGAAATGTCCTGTATGTCCTGTGTGAATAGTGGAAAAATATCTTAAAAAAATATAACTTTGATAGAAATACATGGGATGCACTGTTTTAAACGCTAAACGTGCTGCATGGTATTTGGTAGACGCTGACGTTGTTTATGCCCGGTAGAGAAAAAAGAAATCCCTGAAAAGAGTATTTCCCTACTGTCCTCCCAGCTCGCAAACGTCTCCAAACACATTGAAACCACTAAAGCGCTTGTAAAGCCGTTGACACATTAACACCATGTCAGATGTACATTACGCTCACGTGCACACGGCCTTACAATCGTGCAGCCGCCTCCAGCAGCAGGCCGGCCTGCCCCACGCTGAGCTAAACGGCCCGTATATTCACTCCGGCTTCATGTGGGGGCTAATAAGGCCTTTCCCTTTTTCAAGAGTCTAACTAGCCACACAGAGGCACCGACAACAAAGAGCGGCCTAATGGCCTCCAATTTCCCGCATTAGTGCCCATTTAATGGCTGACCTGCCCTCTCGTTAGGCGGCGCAGCATGGGAGCACTTCTCAGCCTCACACACACACACACACACACACACACAGTCCTTGAAGCCCTCCACAGCCACTCCGCCTCGGGGCCCTGCAACACTTCCACCCCACGCTGAGACGGCATAATAGGCCAGTTTGTAAAAAGGGCTGGCCTGTGATCAGCGGTGCATCCATTTGCTGAGTAATCAAGGGTCTTTTGTCTGACTAGTGTGTGTGTGTGTGTGTGTAAAAGTGTGTGCACCTGCATAAGGGAGAGAGAGAGGGAGGGAGGGAGATTCTCTCTGCCCATCTGTCTTTATTTGCGCGCCCGTCGCTCTCAGAGTGCGTGTCTCCATGTGAGTGTTTGCGTGAGTAATTCCAAGATAAAGTGGCTCTGCCTGGAGAAAAAGATCTCCCCCGATTCATGTCTATGGGAACACAACCAACTGACATACAGTGCGGGAATAAAGGGGGCCCGGCCCGGGGCCGCTGACGCGAGTGCGTTGTCTGTATGTCAGCTGTGCCATAAAAATGCCATGGCTGGAGGATGACATTGGCAGGTCCCATTCAGGGCGACAGCACTGAAAAGCCCTTTAGGGTGAAAAAAAAACACACAAAAAAAGATTCCTCAGGCCTGTCAGTGTCCCCCGTAGCTCCCCGCCGAACAATACCCACTAAGAGCAGCTGTCTTAATAGCGTGAGGGACTGACAGCTTTAGGGCCGATGCGATGCTCCGAGCAGCATCCGCGCAAACTTCAGCCCCCTGGAACAACGCTCCGCTGTGTGACAACATAATGCAGCCAACGGGAGCGTTTGCCAGAGCCTGAACGCACCCCTTTACGTTTCTATCGCACGCGGTCCTGAGCTGACAGGGTTGGCGGGGCCCGCGGCGTTCGGGAGCGGATGCCGTGGCCCGATGGCGAACGATGCTTCCCGTGAAGCGCGATGACGATTGGAACCAAGTGGATTTACAGTTTCCTTCAGCAGGAAAAGGCCAAAACATTCCTCTCGCTCGAAAAGTCTCGGCTCGGGCCATGCGAGTGGGAACGGCGTGTGAACGCATTGTGTTTGACTGATGGAGCAATGTTTCCTTTGCAGAGCAAAGGCGGATTACTGGAGTGGCTGACGTTTCTTTCTTTCCGCCATCAGCGTCTGATCTGATAATCACAGTGTGAACGTTTTTAGACTCCTCCTCCTCCTCCTGCTGCTCCTCAAGTATTAGCCGTCATCAACCTGGCTGTCAAAGCCAAACACAATAAGCTCTGTGCGCTCTATTGTTTTACATCCAGCCATTACCTAACCCCGTCTCCTCCAGCCTCGAGCCTCGCACGTCCACAAAGCACCGCTCTTTCGCGCATCGGAAACACGCTAGACAGATCTCTAAATCTCCCCGAAACAAGAGCTCTCCCCGCCGATCATGTCAACCTCCAGTCTATTTACTGCGCCAGTTTGGTTTCTATGGGACCGGCGGAGCCGCAGTGTTTTGGGTTCCCATAACTCCTGGCAGGCCGGATCGCACGTCGCTGGCCCCCGAGGCGGACAGGGATGGGCCGCCGCTGTCAGAGCGAGACAACGAGACAGAGAGCGCACACAGGGCCAAGTCGCCCGCTCCATAGCCGTGATTCATGCTAATCCCACAGCCTCTGCAATTAAGGCAATCACTCTGCCCCGGCAATGCTAACGCATTATAGCCGAACGCAGTCCTGCCAGCACTGATTGGCGGCTGTGAGCTGAGAAAATAAACGGTGTTTGTAGATCTCGATGATGGGAAGATTAGATGAGTTAATTTGGCCCTTCGGGCAGGAAAATTAAGTCGGGGAGCGTTTCCTCCTGCGTGAAGACGCTGGGTGTCTCCATCGAGCATCATCAGGGCTCATCTTTTTCTTTTATTTCTTGCTTGTTGTTTTTTTCATCTCAAACACATTTCCTAGCAGCAGGATGTGAAGAAGAAGAAGAAGAAGAAGAAGCCAGTGGGAGAAGGCGCTCCCTATACCTCGCTTTGGAAAGTTTTCCCATTTTGAAGTGACTCAGCCTTGAGGATAAGCAGATGAGTCTTTGGATTAGGGATGAGATCGGAATGCTCGCCTGGATTTCTTTCTTCTGGCTACACGTTTATGGTTTTCCTCTCCCTCATAAAATGCACATCAGTCGATCTGGACACATCCTGTTTGCTAAGTGTCTGGAATACGGCCAATTATTGATACGTGGGAATCGTCGGAAGATTTTTCCCTTTTAACTTTTTTAGTTCATGAAGCAGCAGTTGAGATACATCTCACGAAAGGTCCACTAGGTAGCTGTTCTGGAGCTTTCGGTCGAACCACATGACCCTTCCTGGGCAGATGGAGCTGCCTAGATGTTTCAATTTCAGCTTCACCTTTTTGGTTTAAACCTTAAACCATATTTATTCTATTCATTCAAGCCATCATTGACCAAATTAAAATCTGTGACAAGTTTGACATGTCTTAACGGCTTGTGGACCCTGTGGACTACCCGAACAGAAGTTAATTAACTACCCTCGTTCTTAAATACCACACCATTGTGAACGTAATGGAGTTAAACATTTTTGTGTGTAATCCCCGTCATTAGTTCAAACGCTCACAAAACGTCGGGATGGTCAAAGAGAAACAAAAGAAACTTCGTCCACAGAAACGCCACGGCTTCTCCTCACCGGGCGGTGAATGCCTAATTTTTATTGTAGGCTCATTAGCGACCGCGGCACCGTGGCCATGCGGAGCAGGTGGGGAACCTTTGACCTTCACACACACACACACACACACACACACACACACACACACCATACATTCCTTTGTCAAGTCCCCATTACTAAGTTACCACTCCTCCGAAATGGGCCGTGACCCTGCTCCTCCTCCTCCTCCTCCTCCTCCTCCTCCTCTCGCATGGGGAAAACCTTCTCCTGCTGCAGATGCTGCAGTGTATCCGGACAATTGAGACAAATTTCTCTGTAAAATGTATAAGCCATGAAAGCGGCTTCATTTGGGCGGACAAACAAGAGGACAGGAGGGGAGATTGGACCCTCTGAAACAGGTTCATGGAGGAAAAGAAATAAATCTAATTTAGACTGAATTGAATTATTTCCTCCTACCCGCCATCCCTCTGTTTTTCCCCTCCTGGTGAAACTCAAAATGAATACAATTCCACTACTTTTCGTCTCACTTTTACAACCTGCCAATCCATTAACTGTCAGGCGGAGCGGCAGCTTTGGCTCGAGAGTCGCAATGAAAACGAACCCTGACTGATTACTGCGAGCACCGGAGCTCCTTGTGGAAACGGCGGTGAGTTTAGAGTCTGTGTAGCAGTGGTGTTCCTCGGCGTCTTTACCGCCTGGTTAAAAAAGATCCCGAGCTTTTTAATGAACACATACACACAGTCGAAGGCAAACTGTGGGTACGTGGATAGTAAATGTCCCGGATGAATAGAGATCAGGAAACAGCACCACCACATTGTGTGCTAAACAGGAGCATGATTATCCAGCTGGAGCGTAAACGCACGCCGAGGCCGGGTTTTGAGCTGAGCCCGGGGTCACTAATCGTATCGGTTCATATCGCACTCTTTTGCTGCATCTGGCCTGAAGGGCAGCCTGTGTTCAGACAGCAGCATGCGTGGGAATGATGAGGGAAGTGTACTTAAAGAGGTGTGTGTGTGTGTGTGTGTGTGTGTGTGTGTGTGTGTGTGTGTGTGTGTGTGTGTACATTTTTGACTTCTTGCCACCGAGCCAAGCTCAGTCTCCCATCCAGAGGAGGGAGTGAGCGGGAAGCCGCTGAAAGCCATAAATCTGAAACCCCCACGGCGCAGTTCCTTCACTCCTGTGACACATTTATTGTCCTCCTTTCATTTCCCCCCTTCTCCTTATATTGTCCTCGGCTCTCATGCAGTTTTTATTTTTAAACTGCAAACTCTTAAACTTAAACTTGAATTCCTCCACGCACTGCATTAATAAAAACATTTTTTAAAATTGAAAACCCGTCAGTGTTAAGCTGTGTTTGAGGGTGGGGGGCGTTCAAGACTTCACAGTCCGCTCCGTCTAGATGCTCTGGTTACCGTGGTCACGACTGTGAAGCCAGCAGCAGGCCTTGCATCCGTCACAGCTCAGGCAGTTTTTTGATTTGAATTTTGTTTGTTCGTCTTGGAAGATTCAGAGTGTAGCTGCACAAGTAGAAATAGATGTAGTAGAAGTTGGAATCAGATCATTTAGATAAAAATGATGTGATTAATCGATTATCAAATGAGTTGCCAAATTTAGTAGCTCACAACTATTGATCCAAATGATTTCTCACAGACACACTCACACATTTCAAGATTCAAAATGCTTATTTTGCTGGGTCCTCCTAACACACAGAATTAGAATAAACTTAATAATAAACTAAAAATAAAAAAGATAATAAGAATAAGAATCATGTGCTCAAGATAAATATGGTTGCTTTGTAAAAATATGGGCAAAGTGAACCGTTCCAATATTAGCTGGGAGCAAAGAGGCCACATGGTGCAGCACATTTCCGAGGGAAGGAGAGGATCAGATATTATCAAAATGAGGCGCATGCATCTGCGTCGCTCTTATGACACGTGTTGTCTTCGGACGAGCTAATAGAAGTCTTTCCGCCTCGGCTCTCCCGAGTCATGATCCAAGACCATCCGGAAGATGTTGCTGTGTATTTAAAACAGACGCATTTGGTTTTTCAGAGCAGTTCGCGGCCATTTTTGTTATCCTTTCTTAGTGAGTCCATTGTTAAGGCCAGTGAGAGGTGACTCGTGTCGCGCTCTGCCGTTGTGCACACGGAAAAAGTCGCAACAAGGACGACAGAAGTACGGAGAGGAAAAGCAAGGCATTGTGGGTGGTCTCTGCTGGTGCGTTCACATTGGATGACGAGAAGATAATGTTGGACTCTGATGTCGTTATTTATCTCACAGGCATTTTCTGATTTTGGACCGACTGAATGAATCGCAACTGACTGACAATAACTCATTAAAGTTTTTGTTCATTTTAATCAGAAGAGCTTGTATTTTCAGCCAATTAAGGTGAAATAAAAGCAATACCCTTTTGATCTTCCTACATTTATTTAAAAAAACACTTTGACTTAATACCAACCACAATTTATTTGATAAACAATAATCAAAGCCGAATTAGGAAAATGCCGTGACAATAAATAAAGGGTGTTTCTCAAAGTAAAGGAAGGATCCTTAAACGGCCGGATGGATTTCAAGGACGCTACGCCTTCAAATACCGTGACCGTAACGTATCCGCTGAGCAGCTTCCTTTAAATATAACAAAGTACAATAATACTTTTTGGTGGAGCTTTGGGCCGAGCGGAGGTTTCCTCCTCATTGGCGGCTGGGTTGATCCACGCAGATCGTTTCTGACACTGATGGAGCGGAGATGTTTTTACTGTACCGGCTCCAGAACCACATTTTACTGCACTCCTCTGCTGTGGCACGGTGCCTATACGGCTCGCTACCAATTAGGCCCTCGAGCACACACACACACACACACACACACACACACACACACACACACACACACACACACACACACACACACACACACACACACATTTGCATACTTCCACTGCTCTAATTGCAATCTTGGAACAGTAGCCCTTCAAGGTTGTTTTTTTAATTCAATTTCTTCATAAAAATCGCAGCACTTCATATCGTCTGTAACCAAGTGTGACACTCGTGACTCAGGCAGGAAGGATACAGTTGGGGAAGGGGAGGAAGAGGAGGGGGAGGAGGAAAAGAGACCCCTCTGACCCAGAAACCCAAAACCTCATTGTAATTTAGTCATCGGTAGAAGGCAATTAGCGAGGGAAGGACTGGACTTTGCCAGAGCAAGCAGAGGGCTGACACACGCTGAGGGTAAACGCTGCTTTGCCGCCAATAACGTGACAACAGACGACGGTTCCTTTTTTATATTTTTATAATAGCAAGTGCACGTTTTAAAACGTAGAAAGCAAAGAACAAAAGAAGGGTTTTTACTTTATCTTGAATAAAAGCAAAGCAAACAGGAGGTTAGCTTAATTTTCCCGAAGAGAAAGACAGCGACGCTCGTCGAGGATTTATTGATGCCCCCTCTCACGCAGAAGATTAAAGGCAGGAGGTGGAACGCCTCTCTGTTTGTCTCACGTCTCATTTCAAATGAGGATTTATTCGGAGAGGGCTGGGCCAAAAGTTCAAAACGTATTCGCTGCAGCCAGAATTTGGAGCGCCATACGATAAAACCTCCCGAGTGATAAATAACACCTTTTGGCCCGGCTTATCTCTGCGGTTCCCTTTATGAAGAACATACATGTGACGCAGCTACTATGGAAGCGTTGCGTGGCAATTGTGATTCAAGCAGACGTTATTTATTTTTTATAGAAGATCTGCACGTGGCAACAAAGATTGCGGTTGTGGCAAATACATTATGTTTAAGGTATGTTTAGGGTTTATAGCTAGGGTTAGGGTTCAGAGAAGATTACGCTAATAAGACTCAAAAGGGCACACTGTTTCCTCCGTGGGACTAATTATGAGGTGCAGATATCAGGCTGGAGGAGGAGGAGGGTTTCAAAAAGCTAGACAGATTATCAGTTTAAGGCTTCCGAGGAAAGAGAGGCCACTTCCTGTGTCAGCTCGTGGGTTTCCAGCCCAATGCTGCCACTATTGTGAGCCCCGCTGGCCGATGAACTTCTGCGCTTTCCAGGGAAACGCTAAGTGGTTGTGTGTAATTTGTGTCAAGAATAACATTATCACCCCCAGTGCGTTATTGATTCTGTAGATATTCCTTAATATTTGCTCTGGCAAAGGAGGTCGACTCTACAGGATGATTGCGCTGCTCAGCGGACCAGGAAAATTGACCATAATTATCAAATAGGCCACTTTATCTAATGAAAATGACTTCAGAAAATAGTTTGACCTTTATAGTTGTTTTTTTTGTCTTCGCATCTTGCAGCTGATAAAAGAGAGAAACCCCAAACAGAGGGCTCCTCCTCCAGCATTTGATATGGATCAACTTGATCATGTTTTCCAAAAACACTTGTTTCAAATATCTATTTTGCCATCTGTGCAAACATCCCCCTGTCAACACATTCACAACCTTCCATTGTGCTGTAATCTACACTAAAATATGAAATCCACTGCGTTGGCAAGACAGGTGTCGTTTCCGATGAGGTCATCGGCCGAGGCAGCAACCCAAACTCTAACCGCTGTTATTCTTCTCTTTTAAATCCCGCTTTTTTCTTTTTCCACTCTATCTTTTGTGATCGCCTCGTTCTTTTATATTTTCACTGACCTTGAATGTTATTGGGGCTCAAAGTTCAACTGGTTTTTAAAAGCTGTTTTTCAAGCAGTTGGTCCGGATATTTTAAACCACCATTAACTGCTGCTACTGTCTACTGGCCTTTACCCCTAACATGCCACTGTTCACCCCCTCTTAAAGAATCCCTCGGTTTTAAAGGGACAGTTCACCCCAAAATGCTAAATACACATTTTTCCTTTTACCCGTAGTGCTATTTATCAATCTAGATGGTTTTGGTGCGAGTTGCCTCGTGTTGGCCTTCTCTCCAATATAATGGGACTATTGCGCTCGGCTCGTTCTGCTCAAAGAGGCAAAACATACATTTGAAGGGCAGGCTAGGGGACAGCAGTATTATCTCATTGTGAAACTGCACCGGAAGCAACCCCTTAGGAACAAGTCAAATAAGACTGAATACTTGTTAGCATAAGTATGTTTTTGATGGGTATTAAAAAGGCAAGAGTAGGCCCTGTCTCCTAGAAATGACATTTGGTTTATGGCTACGTTCAGACACCCACAGTGATGTGTTAAAGTGTGGGAAAGACTGTGGTTTTGGTTAAATAAGTGATGTGAAGCACAACACAGGACGTGTGCACTTCATTATTGTTTAACCGGAACCACAATCGTACCCAAACCCCAACCAAAGTGCTTTTGATGCCTAAACCCAACCGCAAGCCAAACTCAGGATGCATGAAAAGTCCCGCACTTAGTCTGACCAGCATCCACCCCGACCCCCTCTCAACGACTGGCGTGCTGCACACAGTGAGTGCAAAATAACAATATTGCCAGAGAACATAATCCAGGCAGAAATTATATTTTCACTCAAAACAAAATTGGAAGACAGAGTATATCAATCTAATTTGGCGGAGACGGGGTTGCGAGACTGAAGGCCAAATAAACAACGGGAAAAATGCAAAACATTTGGCTGCAAATATTCTGCATCAAAACTATTCATAAGGGCCCTGGGATAGTCTGGCTAGTCCAGGATGTACCCGGCCGTCGCCCAATGTCAGCTGGGATCTGCTCCATATTCACGTCCAATTGCACAAAAAAAAAAAAGTGCATTTAAAAATTCTACCCAGTCACAAATGACTGACAGGAACAGGGTCTGCATCAGCTACTGTTATTACTCGCACAGCACTCTGACCGACCCGGGGAAGGAGGAGAGCGTTGGGAGCGAGCCACACCTCCGCGGCTGCCGATCGATCTACCTCTCTCTTCACCCCGCCAAAGACTCTGGGAGACGGGAGCATCATCTCGCATCGGCTATCCCTCACGCTCTCCATCTCCACTTTCATCTCCAGCCAAAGGCCTGTCCTGCCCGGGCAGGGAAGAAAATACGAGGAAGAAAAATCCAACCAAAACAAGGGCGGCGAGCTTGAAGACAAAAAGAAGGCCGAAACGCATTCTCCGGGATTTTTTTTATCGTCAGATGGACATCTGGATTCCCACAGAGACCTGGAGCATAATCATTTCAATATCTGCAAGTGTCTCTGGCGGCTGGAGAGCAGGAGATAGACAGCGGGAACTGAGGCTGAGGCCAAGTTTCTTTTCCTCCCCGTGTCATACAAGTCCGGGTCTCCGCTTCAAAGAAAACAGAGGGGCCCCATTTGGAAATACATTTTTTTCGCCACAAACTATCATCTCATAACACAAATATTACCATTAATGACTCCATTTCCGCAAAATTTCCTTATCGACCCTCTCCTAATTAGGCCCGTTTGTTTGCTTTGTCATCCTCCAGTGATAGGGGGCCTTTTTGTTATTACAAGCAGAAACGGGGACCCGTGTGGGAACCTGCTGGAGGAGGAGGAGGCGGAGGAGTGGGGACCCCACAGCTGCCGAGGAGCCTTCTGCAACACACACTACGACTTTAGAGGAGCCCTCATCCTGCAACACCAAATAGCACTTAAGGTAGCACGGCGAGTCAAGAGCCTCTCTGTCTTTATCTCACTTCCCCTATCTTTGTCCTCACCCTCCCTCACTTTCTCACCACGTATCCCGCCGTCACCCCTGTACTCTTCTCTCTCTCTCTCTCTCTCCCTCAATGGGCCTTCTGGAGCTAAATCAGCTGAGGCCAGCGCTTCTCTCTGCTGGACACAGAGCCTAATTAATTGGCCACATGGTCCCAGAGGGAGAAGAGCCAGCAAGCGGCTGGCCTCTTCCTTTCTCAAAGACAGAGAGGGAACATGTGTGCGCTTGTGTCTGAGGTGACTGTGATGGGAAGGGAAACTGAGGGAAAGTGTGGACTGGCAGCCCCTCCCCCCCCAAATGAGTCTTATCTGCGAGAGCTAATGAGTGATGGATTAACCCGGGATCACCCCTGGCAAATTGAGATGACCCCTGCAAACTTAGCCCAAGTGCCCCCTCCTAGAAGTCCGCATTCCACTTCACACAACCAAACAAACACACACACACACACACACATACACGCACACACCGACCGTTGGTGCTATTTTCTCTCAGGGAAATGGCATCCTCTTTAGAAGTTGGGATCTGCGTTTTTGACGCAGATCCCAACTTGTAGAGTTCACCAGCGGCATCAATTATTAGGCATCTGGAATTCTGGAGGCATGATCCCAACAATGAACTATGAACTTTTATTTAGAAGTCACACACATCAGATCTTAAGAAGTTAATTGTAAATCTGTCTACTTTGTGCTGACCTCTGCAGAATGAGATCTCTTTGTGCCACCGAGTCAACCTGCAGCCAGAAAAATTAAGCGTCGTTTTCCGGCTCGTTTGGCCGAACAGGCTGCCATCTTTTTTTTTTAACGGAAGAAGAAGAAAAAAGCTCCCTGTGGTACTGTTGGTTATACAGACAGTCATCACAGGCCCACACACACACACACACACACACACACACACACACACACACACAACTGTGACTCGAAGACATCCATGACGACCGGGCTGCTACAAACCACTGGCTGCTGCCACACACACACACACACACACACACACACACACACACACACAGCTTGCGCCGTGACTTATATGGGAAAGACAAAGACGTTGGTGATAAATCACTGTAAGCTATTCAACCTCAACACACACACACACACACACACACACATTCCAGGCAAGATTTTTTTTCTTTCCTTGTGGCAGTGTGTGAGCACGTTTGACGCAAAATGAAATTGTTTGACTCCGCTTGATCTGTCACAGGAGTGTGTGTAAGAGACGCGTTAAAAAAAGATAAAAGAGCAGACTAACCCAGAAATGTTCAGTTTGCATAAAACAAATAGCAATAAAGGGCAATTTTGCATCAAAACTCTACAGTTTCAACATTTACGACGTAATTAACCAGCTCAGAGGAGGCGGCTCACAGTTCACTCAGATGACGACAGCATGGTGGGGGGCTCTGATTAGTCATCTGTGGCTGTGAGTGTTGGGGACGCCGGCTTCGGGCTCCATGTGCTAACGCTCGTGCTAGGTGGTCCTGTCGGCGAGCGGCGCTACTGCTGCCAGAGAGTTTTTTTTTTTGCCAGGGCTTTTACCTTGAATCAAACGGCGGGCCTCCTGCAAACACAAAGCAAGAGTCTGTTTTTTATTTGCTGTTGTTGACGCTGTTAGGGCCCCATCAGCTACAGGGAGATTTCGGGGGATTTGTAACAAGCCGCGCCAAGGCCTTTTCATCTTGAAGTGTGAACAGGCTCAGATAAGCATAGCGCAACAACACATGCTGCACCGGCTTCAGTGCTTGTTCAGATGTGTTGATTCTACCTGAAAGCACACGGAGGAATGCAGCATGAGGGGGTTTGAAATCAGTCTCATTAATATAGTATTTACTAATCACCGCAAGGCACAGCGCGGGAGAACTTGCTCTCTCTCTCTCTCTCTCTCTCTCTCTCTCTTTCTCTGCTGTTGCCTCCAGCCCACCATTGCACAATGCAAACACTCTCCCTCCTGTCGGTAACCGTGCAGTAACCTGCTGCCACACGGAGGTGCTGAGGTCATCAACCCTGATCCTCTGCAGCACATCGGGACCAGGTCTCTCACACACACACACACGCAAACGCTTTTTAATTCTAAAATGCTGCCAATGCCTTTGCATACATCATCTCACACACAAGCACAGAACCTCTCTCTCTCTCTCTCTCTCTCTCTCTCTCTCTCTCTCTCTTGCTCACCAGAGATCTGTAGGCGCTCCTCAAGGCTACATTAGCCACTGCTAGGATAACAGATCCAAACTCTGCGACTGTAAGCTGTCAAGAAGCATTGAGGGTATCCTGGATTTTGACATATTGATAGCAACAATGAGTAAAGCTCTGCATGGTGTCTATGCAAAGATCAAGTCCAGCTGTTGCATCGAAACGGAATAAAACGTTTTTGATCAGATATCCCCGACGGGGAGCTGCAGCCGGATTGGCCTCTGTCCCCACTGTGTGACAGCGTATACAATAAATATTGTTGAAGACCTTCCAAGAGGCAGGCTGTAATTCACGGAGCTGATGAGTGTGGCATTGTGTCTAATGTGTGAACACATGCTGATGATGTTTGGTGCAGCTTTTAATTACCCCTAATCATCTGGTAATCGCTCGACCCGAACCTTTCCATTACACACAAACACCTCTGTCTCTCTTCTGCTCACACACACACACACACACACACACACACACACACACACACACACACACACACACACACACACACACACACACACACACACACACACACACTTATCTGGCAGGTTCATGCCAAAACCCACAGCACACAAAGATCCTCCCTCGCCTAAGACAAGCTTTCACTATGGCATCAAGTCACCAATTAATTCATTAACAGATGTCTCCCCAGGCGCTGAATAGCTGCTCACATCCCGGACAGAATTACTGTTTTTGTAAACTCCCAGTGGCAGACAACCCAGATTAACACGCACACACACACACACACACACACACACACACACACACACACACACACACACACACACACACACATTGCCGGCCTCAATCTGTCTCTCTCTCTACAGCAGAAAGAGATCTACTGACTGGATAATGTCGAGGCCTCCTGGCGGCGAAGAAAGACACGTGGAAACACTCACACAAGCGTGCGCACGCACAAATATAAACAGGTAACTGGCAGACGCCAGAGACAGGTATCAACAGAGACTGAGAGCAGCATCGTGTGTCTGTCTGTCGCTGGGGGGATTAAACACGAGGAGCGACCTGTTGAGTAGCGCGTGTGTGTATATAAGTGTGTGTGTGTGTGTGTGTGTGTGTGTCTGTGTGGGAGAGGAGTGGTGTCACTATGATTTTTATACACAACCCTGCCTTATTATCTCGATACCAGTCGAAAACTGTACATAATAGAACGTAAATAATAGAAAATGAAAATACAAAATACAATATAGTAATAGTATTCATAAAAAAATTGGTATGCAGTAATCTGATGTCGCCTATGTAATCATTTGGCCACAAAATATCATATTAAACCACATTTAATAAGGATTTTTATTATCCTGCTGGTAAATCACTAACATTTTACGAGGAGTATACAATGATATGTTGCTTGTTTTTTTAAACATAGTTCACCTGATACAGATCCCAATGCATCATCAAAACACTGCCCCGCTGCCTCACATTGACGCAGGAATATCCTTATTAAAACTAATAAAAAAAGGAGAATCGGATCATTTTTTTACAACAGGGTATTGCATACCGTGCTCCACGATGAGTGTTGGAGTTGCTCGTATGCCTTGTGTCCATCAAACACCTTTTCTCCAACAGCGAGCAGCACTTTTGCAGATGCTTGGGAGCCATCCTAGTCATGTTTGAACACTGTTTTTCCTGGTGATTTTGTAATGCATTTAACTTTTTGCACCTCGGGCGACGAGCTACGATCGAGCGCTTGGCGCTGTCAAAGAGTCTAATAAAAATAATGAAGCAGCTGCCATCGCTGTAAAGAAAACCCACTTCATGTCTGTGGTTTTTCGAAAAAGATTAATCAGATTGTTGAAAATCTTTAGTGTGCATGTACGCCCAGATCTCTCTCTACCTGACAGCGTAAAAACACAGCACGGAAGTGTGTGTATATGAGCGACTTCTGCAGAGTGCAGCGAATATTAGAGTGCTGTGTTTAAAGGGTGGAAAGAGGAGGAAAAGATCCATTTGGATCTCATCGGCCGGACCAATTATCGCCAGCTGCTGCTGGAAGAGTGAACCCGCAGGTCGGATGGAAACATTTTAAATGCAAGACACACACAGAGCATGTTTTCACCCACAGGCATGCAGCAATATTTCTGATCCTAAGTACGAGAATGATGATGATGATGATAGGGACAATCTGAGTCCCTGGCCCGGCTGGATGTTGTGATTAACCAGCCGCAGTCCTCGGTGAGGTCAAGCACCAGCGAGGGCGACAAGAGGAAGTGAGTGCAGGCCAGAAGCCAACGCAGTGACACAATGTGGCTTCCGACCAAACCGTTTTTCAAAAAGTAAGGTCGAGACTCCGTTCCCGGTACGAGCTCGGCTCGCTCACACTGGCTAGAAATGCGGACTCCCACCGTGAGCGGGATCTGTGCTGCATTACTGTATGTGTCGTAGCCAAAGCAGTGAAACCAAAACCACAACCGTTGAAATGTTCAATTCGCCCAGAGGACCCTGAATTCAACGACGGGCACGCAGGGCTTGGAAATTTCAGAACGGATTTAGTCTTTTCTGACAAGTGAACACATTCCTTCAAACCAAGCAGTGCGACCTGAGCTTCGTCAAAGGCCGTAAAATGGATTGTAATGAAAATGATCTTTTTCCACTTGAGGCTACACCACACAACACGCAGATAGCTCTGGTAAAACACAGTTACTAATGTGTTTGGGATTTAGTTTCATGAGTGGTGGCAGCCTTCCTTGTACTTCTCTCTCGGCCCAAACTGACACAAATGCTTTCTAATTACCGTTTTGTGTGTTGTTTTTATCTGAATGTTGTGCTCAGACAGACTTTTTGATATAAACCTATTCCCACTCTTCAAAGGCCTGTCAGAGTTTATTATCCGCAGTCAAACTCAGATTGTTTCTCAAACAGGCCTCATGACAAGCAACAACTAGCTCCAAAATTCCAGCTCCAAAGGGCTGCTGCCAAACACTGACATTAATAGCTTCAAGATCGTCCATGCTTCAACATACTCCGCGGCATCAGCGTTATTTGTCACATCTACTGCTTCCATTTGAGCCTAAAGTATTGTGATTATAAATGATCTCACACATGTATGGTCTCTGGCTACTCAAGTGCTCAAAGTAGCAGCTTTATAAAAGTCTGTAGATGGTAATGGCTTTATTTCATCATCATCATTATTGTTTAATATAAATACTTTGTGATATAAATTCTGGAGCCAGACGTCGTAATTATCCCTGAAGAACAAAATTGATCTACTCTTGTCTTCTTTTGACCCAGTCCGGGTGGCTAGTTTTGCTCCAAAAAGGAACCAAATGTATCGCCTGTCACTAAACATGATCAATCTATCTAAAAATCTATTTAAAATAAATGTATTTACAGATCACAAGGTTAAAAAAAAAACACTTTAACATACATCCATAATCAGGGGGAGCTGCAGCGCTGTATCTCACATTATATTCTTGAAGGTTTTATCAATACATCTACTCAGTGTCGGCTATGTACCATTACTTTAATCCGGCTCCAGCCCTGTGACAGCCTTCAACGGCTGTCTTCTGAACTTCCAGTTGCATAGATTTAAAATGCAACCACCTTTTAAATACCTGGCATAGATTCTCAAGCCTCTTACTCACTTTTTAAGTGAGCTACAATGTCAGCCAAATGTTTCAAAAATGGAGAGGATGTTGCAAATTGTTTGCCCAAGCCTTCTGCTAACCTCAGCTGTCACGGCTGCTGCTGAATTATCAGAGCGATCGAGAGAAATGTTGCTAATAGGCTAAACTATTAGTAACTATTACTATACTATATAAAGAGCTGGCCTGCTGTTGGGCTTAGCAATTAGCAAGCTAACTAGTGGACAGCTGGCTACTTAGCTTGCTAATTCTGCCATGCTTTTATGCAACACTTGTGACAGAAAATGATCAAAACAAAGTCGCTACTTAACTGGTGATAGCAATGTGCTTTCCTCCACTGTGACAAGAGTGTCTAGACGAAGAATTAATTCGCTACATTTGTTAACTTGTTGAGCAGCTGGCTAGATAGCTAGCTAACTTGCTAATTCCACCATGCTTTTATGACACACTGGTTAGAGAAAAGATGCCCAGCGACTTTGCTGGATCTAACGGTCCCTCTGCCTCAATCCTCCACGCTAGCAAACTACTTAGCCGCTAGGAGGGTAGGCGGGAGCTTCAGAGGCTAACTAGCTAACTAGCCAGCACTGGAGATGGACAAGCTAGCTAGCTAACTAGCCAGCGTTAACCAATGTGCTCAGAGAATTATTCTGTCTCCACCTACGCCCCCCCCCACAAAAACACGTCACTGTGTTTCCGAACCGAAACAGAGTCTATTGGCAGCAAATTATAATTTACAACACATACATGCAGAGCCACAGTGTCTCCTGTGCTCCCAAAAAATGCTGCAGAAAATGTGTCATTATTACTACCGTCCCACGGCGTGTGTGTGTGTGTATCTTTTTTGTCTTTTTTTGTGTTTGGTTACAGCTACTTGATATACCGTACAGTCAGGCTTGCTTACAGTGCTGGCTCAGAGGCCATGTTTCTGTCTGCCTGAGAGATACAACAGGCCTCAAAATCTAAAACAGAAGGGTGAGCCGGTCGTCTGGACCATGAGCGACTTTTTTTTGCAGCGGTTTACAAAACGAGCCATAAACACAGATAAGAGCTCCGGCAAAAGAGATTCTTGAAGCGAGAGAGAGGCCATTCCCCTCTGTTTGAACTAGCGGCTTAAGACCTGAAGAAAACTGTGTGTGTGTGTGTGTGTGTGTGTGTGTGTGTGTGTGTGTGTGTGTGTGTGTGTGTGTGTGTGTGTGTGTGTGTGCGTGCCTACAGGTGTGTGCATGTCGGTAGAATGAGACGAGTGCTGACTGAAGAAGTGAAGGTGAGGACTAGTAGGACAGTGCAAAGTGCAAAGCTACTCTGTCAGTTTATTCCCAGCTTTGTTTGCTGCCAGCGGGACTAACGACGCATCCCGCCGCCACCTTTGAAGATGAAGGATGCCGGTTTCATAAAGGTGCGCGGCGAGCTGCTCAAACATTAACCAGACCTTCGGTGTTGTCTGAAAGGTAGCGAAGGAACATGACGGCAATGGAGACGTCTGAAGGGAAAAACATACTTTGTTCCTCGACTGACTTGATGCATTTTAAGTGAAAAAGCATTGCTTCTATGTGCAAACAAATGTGGAACTGACTGTGTCTGACTGATGTCATTCTTACTGGTTTACAGTTTGAATCTCATGATCAGATACGTGCAAGACGACTGTAAACACCTCACCTAAGCGATCTCAATGGTCAGGTATATCAATAGTCTGTGATATTTGATGGTTTTTAGTCCCTTTGATGGTTTATTTCTTACAACGTTGGATCCATTGTACATTGAGGCATCGCTATGGTCAGGGCAACTATTATTTCAAGCACAAATACAATATTTTTCTGACCAACTGTTTGCAAAAAGCTCTTTCTTTATTATTATGTCGGGGGGGAACTGCACTAAATCCAGAAATTGATTGTTGCTGATGGCGTCACTGGAAAGGTTTCTGTTATCAAAATCCGCTGTAGCTGTTTCTGGAATTATCTTCGACCTCATTAAGGTTTTGGGCCGCCATCCATGGAAGTTAGGAAAACACACCACCAAGCATCAGTATGCGCACAGCTGTTTTTAAGTGTTTACTTATGCTCGCCTGAACATTTTGTTGGAGGTAATACTCACATCTAGTCGAGGCACTCAGAGGACCTGTTTAAGAATTTTTTTTATGTACGATTTTTATTTTTATTTTTTCAGAGACTGCTTGTGTGCAAACAGGCGTCAATCTCAGCTAGGATGGAGAGAATCTCCTCTAAATCACTGATATACTATGTATCAATGCCGCAACGAAGAAAAAAAGCAGCCTTTGTATTCCTATTGGCCCAATAAGGGGCGCCTGCACAGGCCATGGAAACGTCACTCTACCTCCCCTTTATTTCCTCTCACACATTTTCCTTACATCTGTCTCTTTCATATCCACTATTGTCGTCCTGCTCCACCTCCTCCTGTCACTCTGTCATTCTGCATACCTTCAAGCTGTTTTTCTTTTCTTCTTTCTAATCTGCCTGAATTATTTAAGACACCCTTAAACTCAAAGTGTAAAATAAACTGCACAAAACTTAATTTGAAAATGTAAACTCTACAAATGAACAGCTAATTTGCACCCCTGCTGCGGTTGCTGCGAACCCATATTAACGCGTCCAAACTGAGATTAAAGCATGTCCCTGTTTTGCCTGCGGTGCTGGCTATCGAACCCGCCCCTTTTGCTGCGATGAGTCAATAACCCAAATGGATGGAGGCGCACACTCAGGAGATCCTGAGATCCTGATGGGAGTAATCAGCAAAGTGCACTTCAGGAGAAACACAACCGTTTGTGTTTTTGTGTCTTTTTTTCTTTTTCTTTTCTTTTTGTAGTCAACAGCTTACATCAGTTCCGACACCACCACACGGTGCCGGAGCTTTTTTAAATTATTTTTTACTGCACACAGAAACACTTCTGTGCTAACTAGATCCTCATGAGGGCCCAGCGACGCTCCCGGTGTCGTCATTAAGGATTAAGGGGAGTGCAACGACAAAAACTCTCTGATTTCGGTGCGATCACAAGCGTTGCCCCACTGAATACAACACACCTCAACAGGCCTCCTCTTGTTGTTCTCTGCCTTCACAGAGGTGGGATTTCTCCCTCTCCTCCAGGTTCAAACACACGTTTCCTTCACGATGTCGAAAAGTAAATAGCTTGCTGACAACGTGATGGATGCAGTAATCGACAGGCTTTTATGGCCCCTTGTTATACAGGGAAAAAATAGAGCGTCGAGGATGTTGACTGACGGAAACAATTCATTTGTGTGAGTTTATTATGAGCTGTGCCAACATTGATTATTGTTTTTCACGCATGTCAATGTAAATCAGGCAGATATTTGAAAGCTGTAAAATAAAAAAAATATCCCTCTTTGTATTGGATGCATTTGAATGTTGCATTGCTGATTGCTGAGATATTTGAGCATTATCTGAATGCTTTTTCACGGCGGCAATCTTTCTCACTGACTGCCTCCTATACCAAATATGAATTTTATGTTGTTTGTGCTGCTGGACTCGGTGAGATGGATTCTTCAGTAGAATGAAGACACTTTTTTGTTTTTAAGTGACACATGTGAAACATATAAAGCATAACTGATAATGAATTGAGGGCGCTGTTCACCTGACTGTGACTTGTAATTCAAGGAGTATAAAATCAACTTCACGTATTCCTTTTACACATCAAGTGCTATTTCGAGTGCAGAATGTGGACATTTCCACTAAACTGCGCCTGTTGATTTAGCCACATCTGCCAGCGAGGATGGGTTGGAGCTTTAGCAACGGACAACGCCAGCAAACAAAAAACTTTTAAACATCTGCTACGCGTCAAAGTGGCTGACATGTGCCGTGACCGTCAAGCAGTGCAGACTGGGAAATATAAAAGGGATTCACTCTGAGGTTTCAGTCTCTATCAGCAACATTTTTCTCCATTAGTTTCTCGATCTGTCCCTCCTCATCCTCTTCATCCTCCTCACTGTACCCCTCATCAGCAGGAGCCAGTAATTACAATTAAATTAAATGAATCGAAATACAACAACGACAAAAAAAACAGCAAAATTTCTCTTGGAATATCACTTGGAATACATAATTTAGTAATTTCATCCAACAATCTTCCGAATACTCTTCATCTTCTCTTACTATATGCAGCTTAGTAGTACAGAACCTAAATTGGAAAAATTAATAATAAAACCTTGCCAGTATTCTGCAGTATCTAAAACTCCAGGTTATACATGTGTCTGTGCCAGGTTGTAATAAAACTACTGTAACCGATCAGTCAGCAGCTGATGAAACATGTCGGCTGTCAGACACAAAGAGCAGCAGAACAGATAAGAGCAGGGATTTGCTTCTTTTGTTGTTGTTTTTACACCTGCTTTCCTTTAGGGAAGGAAAAGACTGTGTTATACGGGGGTATATTATATTTTCTCAGGTGGTTTTTCAGTGAATAATGTCAAATATAATTAGGAAAATATCCAAATTAAATGAATTCTCACTTTTTTCTTAACTAAATTTAAAGCATAGAATACAATGCAATACAACTAGGGACAATAAGCTTTTTTTCAAATATACATTTAGGAAAACGATTTGATTATATAGAATGTAATTATTATTATTTATACATTGGTAATGATAGATGTATTTATACTCAACCGCAACACCTGACATTTTAAATTAAGCCACATCGGATGGATTTGGATTTTAATTATATGATTATAACAGCAACAACAACAAAAAGCTGCGTTCAATTACCCCTGCGGTGAGTTAGTTGCAGGATCCTTGAGATGAATTAAAAGGCGTCTCTTTATTGCAGCGGTAAAGTCGAGCATGTGAGTAATGTTCCTGTGGACGATGAAAAAAAAAAAAAGCCCCGCTGTGGCCTGCAGTGAGCTAAATGGACTTTCAAATTGCATTTAAACACATTTGTTATGCTTGTTAGCGAACGCCACAATATGGTTTTGTTGATGCTTGGTTTTAATTAAGTTAAGCTGTAAAATGAGTCGTGTATTACAATATAATACAATTTATTATTATTTAAAAGACCCTAAAAAAAATCACTTATTTCAAATATATTCGTCTAATATTTTTTTTTCTTCGTGAAATATTCCCACTGTAGGCCCAATCTTAAAACCACAGCAGTCCGTCCAGCCACCACACACACACACACACACACACACACACACACACACACACACACACACACACACACACACACACACGCGCGCGCGCAACCCACCCCGCACACGGATCAGCCAGAAGCCGCTCCGGGATGCATGGAGCTCGGCGGGGGGACTTACCGACGCACTCGTTGGCCTCCCTGGCCGTGGCTCTCTGCCACGGTCTGTCGTAGTGGAAGGGCTTGCACCTGTCGCACTCCGGCCCGGCGGCGTTGTGCTTGCACTCGCACACCAGACCCCCGTCCCGGTCCTTTACGCACCGGGACGCGTGCCCGTTGCACTTGCACCTCCCGCCGACCTGCAGGTCCGACACGGCGTAGAAGTACGAGTCCCGCGCCAGCTCCGAGTCGTCCTCGTTCTCGTCGCCGAACGTGTGCAGCCGGCTGAAGACGACTTTGATGTCGGTGGCCGTCACCCAGTCCTGCAGCACGGGCGAGTTGTCGAAGTCGTGCGCAGACGGCCGGCCGTCCAGCGTGCTGAAGGCGATGAGCCCGCCGGTCAGAGGGTACATGTCGGTGTGCGAGTCCGTGCAGACCGCCTCCTGCTCGTTCTGCTTCGTTATCACGGCCCGGTTCGGCTTGTTGTACATCTTCCTGCACTGGGTCGAGTATAACTGAAAGGGCACCCATGTTTTGCCGTAGTCCATGGACTTGTAGATCACCATGGACTCGGGCCGGGGAGAGCAGAACTGCAGGCTCACGTAGGTGACCTCGAACTTCTTGCCGAGCGACAGCGTCAGCGTGACGTTGAGCGGGTACTGCACGAAGTTCTCCGACTGCCAGCAGGTGAGGTTGTGCGGGTTGTTGAGGTCCGTCAGGTAGGCCGGCGGGCGGCACTTCTTGGGGTCCGAGGCGTCGCAGGTGTGACAGTTCCTCGTCCGCTCGTCGCCCTTCTCCGCCGCCGTCACCACGCAGTAGCGGCCGGGCGCCTTGCCGCAGGTGCTGGACACCTTCACCTCCTTGCCGAAGGCGGAGTTGACGAAGTCCGGGATGCAGCGGCGCGGGTTGCCGTGCTCGTCGTAGCAAGGGTCCGGGGGCGAGGTCTGCGCCGCGAACAGGCTCACCCCGTAGCCGCCGAGGACGCTCCGGCACGACAGGGACGCGGCGAGCAGCACAGTCAGCGCAATGTCCACCGCCCTTTGCATGGTAGGTCCCTCGGTCCCCAAGTGTCTCCGCCGGCTGAGGGGGGGAGACGGCGGGAAAGCAGCGAGCGCGAGGGAAGAGAGAGAGAGAGCAGGAGAGAGAGAGAGAGAGAGCAAGAGAAAGAGAGAGAGAGAGAGAGTTAAGTTTGGCGATGCAGCAAACACCCCCCACCCCCCCAAAACACCCCCAAAAACCCAGCAATAATGGGGCAAGAATTTGACAATGATGTAAAAGTAAAATGTTAAGTTTTTTTTTATGTGTGCAAAATGTCTAGAAGAGCTCACTTTACCTGAGAATTATGTAAAGTAGAACAGGGAGAGAAAGAGAGAAGGAGAGAGAGAGATGAAAAAAGATGTGAGGCTACTTTTCTCTAACGGGCTTCAGTCACAGCTTCTCCCGCGTTCTTGTTTGGTTTCTTCAACAAAAAATAAATCTCCTGCGTAAAACCAGAGGAGCGGCTGGATTTAAGAGTCGCTGGTGTCCTTATAGCAAGTCCCTCTCCTCCTGCCGTTCTTTTCACAATCTCTCTCTCTCCCCTCCCCTCCCTCTCCCTCGCTCTCTCTCTCCCTCCCTCACACTCTCTCTCTCTCTTTCTCTCGGATCGGATCTAGCTTGGCACAGCTTTTTGGTCAGCTCATCTCGAAGAGGGAGGGGGAAGGGGGGGGGGCACCGGGCGGAACCACGACGTCCCCGGGTCAGAGGACACGGGCTTGCGCGGAGACGCCAATTGCCGCAGAGGGAAAGCTTCATCCGGACGTCACCTGGGTCGTGTGGGGAGATCACCGGGATGTGCAGTAAAGAACACAACTATTGTTCTGTCTCTATACCGCGAATTACACTCAACTGATCATTACGTAAAAAAACTAAAAACATTTAAGATCATCACTTATATTAAATTAAAATTGTCCATGTCGAATATTTAAAGAGATTCCTTAAAAAGAACTAAAAACATCCACTCATAATGTGGACGTTTGCTTGATTTACGTTTACCTTTTCTTTGCATGGGGTCCTGCGGCCTTCTGGTATTTCTTTAGATGACTGTGTCGCAGTTTAGTCTCCAGCACTGAAAAACCAAAGTGCTGACCCCCGGTCAGTTTACAGATACAGCCTCGGGTCCATCGCGACACAAATTTACACAAAAAAAAGCCCCTGCTTACACGCGAATGAAGAAAAAAAAACAGTGTTATTATTATTATTATTATTATTATTTTTATTTTGTGCTGCATACATCCTTCCTGTTTGGTGCCTCGCTCGTGCGGTCCGAGCTGGTGTCGCGTCGCTGGACCTGTTGAATATTGGCATTAGTGGCAACAGCGCCATCTTGCGCCCGCAGAGAGAAACAGCAGTCCGGCCCGACGCTGCAGCCCGCGGTGGCCTCTGCGTTTCCCAGGCGGTGGAGGCACAACACCAGCTGCATGCGCGCGGAGGTGATTGGCTGCTTCCGGTCCGAGGTAGACACTGTACCACTACGGGAGGCTCCTGCAGGTCCCCTGAGATACTTTTACTTTTATAATCAACACATTAAGGAGTCATTTAGATCAAGTTCAATATATTATTATTAATAATAACAATATTATTATCATTATGCTCATGAAATAAGAATATAAAGTAAGGATCATATGAGTTGGCTTATAATACTGCCAAATATTTTTGTTTACAATGAAGCTAACATCTGATTCGGATATATGTGATCTTAAAACAACTTAAACTTTATTACGTTCGTCATATTACATATTTCTACAGACATACATGACATTTGGTCTCTGCATAACCCATCCAGTGATTTTAGGAGTAGTGAGCAGCTGAGAAGCTGTTGTTATAATACAAATTATTATTTAACTAGGAAGTATTTTTTTTTTCATGGTAGTATAAATTCAAAGTTATTATGTAAATAATTAACTACAGAAAAAAAGTTTTATAGCATTTCATAAAATGTGTGAGCAAAACAGTGGAGAGTCACATTTAGTTTCACTCTTCCAAACGCCACAGGATGACCATGTTATTAGCTGTTTGCTTTATATCTCTTGCTCTTGCTTGGAAAGAAGAATATAAACAATCACATAGCATCTCTGTCAGTTCAGATCCGCGGTGAAGACGCACTGCTGGAAATGATCAGAGCCTGTCAGATGTTTGACAGCTGCCGGCCTCTTGCTGTCCATACGTGTTTGCAACGTAAGAAAACCAGACAACGTGTCAACAAACCTTACACCTTTACAGCGAAACCACACAAAACAACAGTTGCCATGATACAAAACACAATAAGCGTGCAACCGGGAAAAAACGTCCCCTGCCTGGAAATCATCAAATTGATCCTGTGGAAGCTCACAGAAATGTCCAAAATAAACAAACTAAACAACCTCTGGCCAATCAGCAGGTTTCTTTTCCGAGGCTTTTTGAACTCACACATTTCAACGAGAGAAAATGAAAATGCTACACTGAAGATCCATTGTAGAGACCAGGAGACCTGTAGAAAACACATAATTGTAAAAAAAAAAAGAGGCAGAAATGAACTGAAGGGGGAAGAACAACAAATGTGATCCCGTTCTTTTTCTCTTAGTCTTTTCAATTTCGTCTTGTAGTTATTTATTTTTAATCTCAACCATGCTTGTTTTTTTTTCTTCTCTTTTTCTCTTCTGAATTTGATTTCATTCAGTCATTTATTTCTCTGTCAACACAGCCCTTATGTATGGGAGCCCTCGGCGTCTGGTGTAACTGGCTGCAGGTTTGGTTTGTTATTAAAAGTTAGAGGTGCAGCACAGTATTTCATGTCTCGTGGCTCACTGAAGCGCTCGGCTATTAAAGTGACACCAATGCAGGGAGAGCAGTCGGGGAGGGACATCTTTGAAGACATGGCCAGTTTCTGGATTCAGTTTTGATTATTAATCATGCAAGATCACAACTACAACCTGATCAATTAATAATACAATACATTTGTATTGTATTATTACACTTTCCACTCCTTCCATCATCAGACTCTTTTTATAGATCCACTTATACTTGTCCTAAAAAAATAAAATAATGCTGGACACAGTGCTGTTCATTCACATTATGGCGTAAATAGGCTCCGACAAACCCTCATGTCGAAAACCTGATGAGCGATCGTGCGTGTTTACTGTCACTGCTTTGTATGGCTTCACCACATTTACCTCACTGCAAAAGAAGGGGAATTCATAGTCGCACTAATACATGAAATGTAAATGACAGGCAAAGCAGGAGGAGGAAGTAAGGTCAGTGTTTCCCTGACACACACACACACACACACACGCACACACAAACAAACACAGAGAGAGAGAAGGAATATGGACTTCACTAACTTTGAGGACATAGATGTAAAGACACAGTTTATGAATGCAAAATTTTAAGAACATTAAATGTTGTCCTTCCAACCTCTCTGGGTAACGAGTATCTCAACATTTAAATGGCGAGCATTAGGGTCTACGTAGCGGAGCGGATAGTTGCCGGACCCTGGTCAGAGCTGGCCAACGCTACGATTGGTCAGTCTGCGTTCGATGGGCGGGACTTGGCGAAGGGTTTGGAGTTGTGTTGTTTATTTTAAGTGGATTCCAATAACTTTAATAAAATGATTAATATTTGCTCTTTTGCATCATTCCATTTGAAATGTTGATGCTCCTCATAATCACTGAAAAACAAAAGCTCTCTTCTTTTCTGTTCAATGTTTTAAAACAGAAAATAATGAACAAACACCCAAACAAAGACACCTTACTGACAAGTGTGAAAATAGCATTAAAATAAACACGTCAAACAGATGACTTCCTTTTCGGGGCCTACATCCTTTCATAATCCACATGCAACCTCTCTGTCAAACGCATGCACACACACACACACACACACACACACACACACACACACACACACACACACACACACATACACACACACACACACACACACAAACACATATAGAAACACACACCATTCACCATTGCACTTCCCACCTATACACACACCAGCAGCCTTCCTCATTGTGCTCACATGCACCTCTTTCATCCACTTCCTGTTTGTGTGTATGTGTGAAGCGCAGGAGTCTCTGAGCGCAGCAGAGAGCTCAACCAGAGCTCTTGCTTCGCCGCACTGCTCCGCCCGTGCCCAGGATGTGGTTTGGCCTGTTAAACCCTGACGTGTGTGATGAATGAATGGCAGTGGCACTGAAACGGAGACACTCTTCCTTGGACTATTCAGACACGTACGGAGGCCATGGACGCTGGACAGTAAACTGCAGGTAAGCCAACGGAGGCAGCCGATTCAGTTTTGAAGGGCACCTGCTCCCTGCTCACGTTTCCCTCGAGCCATGCGCCTGGGTATCTGAGAGGATGACGATTTGTGAGAATGTCATTCCAAATGATTGAGCCTCATCCGTCCATTTTATATGGATGTTAATGACGTTTTTGGTACCTTTTGTCTTTTGAGCTGTTTTTGTCAGTCAGTTTTTTCCTTTTATTCAGACTCATGCCAATGTGTTTTTATAATATTCAGAGTTAAATTCTCTGCCACGTTGAAAGCCTTCGGGCGTCTTGTTTTCTGTCAGAGGAGCTGATGGGCAGCATGCGCCTCACACTGATGGGAAATGCAGGGCTGTAGGCGTGTTGACAGATCACGGACCCCCCCTCTGTGATACCACTTTGGGAACTTCTGCTTTTTACAAATGCCCTAAATGATTCATGCTCTTAATAAACGCTGAGGAAGTAGAGACGCAGAAGCACGTGTCAGGAGCCAAGGTATTATCTCACTTTAAATGTCTGCAGGGACAGCCGGTGATATCTGTGGATGTGAGACTTCTGTGTATGTGTGTGTGTGTGTGTGTGTGTGTGTGTGTGTTTGCCGCCCGTTCCCATACTTCATAAAAGGAGCATCATTTATTTGGATGGGTTTAAAAAAACGGCGCTGAAAAGTGAGATGCAAGCAAAGAATCCTGCTGGTTTCAGATTGACAGGCTGTCAGTGGTCGTTGGGGGCTCCACCCCATTGAAACTCAGCTGAGCCAACGCCTGAACTCAACATCCTATTTTACTACAGGAACCAGGCTCTTGAACACTTTCCCTTCCAAGCTGTGCCATGTAAAGGTGTCCTTTTCTTAATCTGATAAGTATAAATCACTTTTTCACATAAATCAAATAAACAATATTCCGCCCGTGTAGGTATGCAGGGTTTTTTCAAGTGCAAGACATTTTTGTGATTCTGACTCGTGTCCAAGTCTTAAGTTTTGATATGTATGTTCTGGAGGGTTAGGGTTTGATTGCCTCCTCCCTGTCAAGTGACAACAGAGGAAGGGATCATCTACTCTTCTTAGAAGTTGTGAAAATTGCGCAACCAGTTTGAATACAATCATCTCCTCCTGTTGAGAAATAACAACTGCCCTCGCAGGTCACGTGTCGGGCTCGATGCAACAATGAAAGAAAGGGAAAGAAAAGAACACAGATTAATAATGTAGATTGGGAGATTTGTTGTCGACCACAGAGATCAGATGTGAAGAGAGAAAAGGATGTCGCAGCGTGTTGGGTTTTTTAATTTCACATCGAGCTGAGGTCGATCCAATGCAATGTTATTCACAACGCTGCTTCCTGTTTGTCTCTTCACTCTTTTCACTCACGACTCGTACTTTGAGGTCAACACCCCCGCGCGTGTGTGTGTGTGCATATGCATCTCCGCACATGCACAACACACCTGTCGCTGCAAAAAAACACATTCAAACAAATGTAACAGGATTAGGATTTGGTTTTCTACTGGAAATCATGGACACTTGCATGCTCATCACTTGTGGAATGACCATGAAACCAGCGTGACATAAACGAGGACGAGGACTCGCTCAGTCCGGTTGCTGTAGCAGAGTCCAGACCAGACCTGATATTACGGCACTGGATATTTGCATTAATGGTCGTTTCATTGTATGTTTATCAGGATTTATTGAGGAAGCGAAGAGCAAAAGGCAGACGGAGTGGCTTTCGGTTCTCTGAGTCACAGAGCGTCCTCTGTGGAGCGCCTTTGTTTCCACGCCGTTACAGCGCATGCGACGGCAAAATCCAGGGTTCAATTGGGGCCTCTGGTCTGTGTTGCATGTCATACATTTCCCTCTTTCTCTCTTTCTCATATGTATTGGCTGTCCTCATAAAAAGGCGAAAATGCCCCCAAAAATATTCAGACAAACAACCTCTTGGTGCTGTACTTAGATGTACAGTACCTTGAATGCATTGTGTAGTGCCTTGGATGCTTCCAACTTGAGTCACGTCTATAAAGGTGTTGCAGAAGTAATAATTGACTTGAGTTTAACATAAAGCAAGGGATTATAAGTACAGCAAGATATTGCAGTAAAGCACAGGACGAATCGTCTTAGAGTCACAGCAAATATACGATATCTTTTCTCAAATTGCCCGCAGACCCCCAAAAAAGGCTGAAAAAGTGGAACTTTGAAAGTGTATCCATGACTTTGGGAACAGCTCATAGCAACATGACAAAGAAGTCCTTGAAGTGCGTCGCAAACAAAAAAGGAAATGTCAACACGCATAATTCCACGACAGCTGGGCGAACCAGTCGGCTGATGAGGATCACGTGATGCGACTGACACAAAGGTTTCCTCGGCCGAAGGGAAGCACTTAGTTGGAGGAGAGCTTTGGAGTCGGGCCGCTGTTGCTTCCTAAAGCCATAAGAGGACCGTTCTCATCCAGGAGGTCAGCGGAGAGAAAAGGGGGCAGCTCTGTGGGCCAGCAGAGGAAGACTGGATGTGAATATCAGACTCTATCAATCGTACAAAAAGAAAAGAAAATGACAGGCACGCATAGTGTGCACACACACACACACACACACAAGCTCTGCTCCCTGGTCTGTGGGAGTGCATCTGAGAGTCCGATCACACCACAACAATAGGGAGGCACCTGCTTCCTCAGCTGAGCAGGGAAGCTGCCTTCCTGTGAGGAAGCAGTTGGTAATGGGATCAGTGGGAGATGGGGAGGAGGCCTGCGAGGAGCTGGAGGGAGAAATAAAGACGCAGGTGGAGGTGCAGTGCTGGGACCGCGTAGGTTCACTTGGGAGACGATACGTGTACGAGAAAGACGTGTTTCTGTGCTCTCATCTCAGCAGGGATTCGGTTGATACCAGGGTGAATCTAGCTGTTCTGCTGCTTGCTGTTATTGTCTGACTGTTGCAAGTTGCAACCCGTGAAAAAGTGGAAGTGACCTTGTTGACTCCTGGGGCTGAGCTGCATACATCCTCTTATGAAACACTGCAGGCTCATGCATTAGCAACATGCCTAGCAACTCTGCGTAAACAACTATGATGACACTCTGGAGTTGGGGTTGACGTAGTCTGTCAAAAGTCCAGATCAGTGTACATTGTCGGACCAGGTCTCGCAAGATAGTCACGAAATGCATCGTGGTTGGTTTTCTTACACGTGGACACAAATTGCCAGTTGTTGTTTTTTACATCTCGCTCAGGACGAAATCAATGCCAATGGAAAGTCAATTAGGATCATTTTTTCATTTCATCTGAAATCCTCGTGGTCATGCAATGGTCAGAGCTATTGAAGTAGTATTTAATATCGAGTGGTCGGCGGGAGGGGAGACGGATGGGTCCAACAAACCATGAGACCGGTGTTTGACACCTCATGTCCCAAAGTCATGTGGTTTTGTCGCCTAAACCTTACTGCACATTGTTATTTTAAGCCCAATCATGTTTTCTTTCTTCCTAAACTTATGTGGCACTGTTGCCAAAACCTCATCTTTGTATTGTTGCAAAAAAAAACAAAAAAACATTGTTACATTGATCAATAGATGACTTTAAATGATCTTCACATTGTCTATAAATTCAATGCCGCATATTTGTGTCGAACTTTTCATTGACAATGAAATCCTTCCAGTGAAATGACACCAACACAACTTGATGTCGTCAGCAGAACCATTACTAGTAGATGAACCTTCAGAACGGCACTTTCACTGCATCGTGCCACCTCATATCAGATCTTCCCCTCTTTTATCACCTTAGCGTCTCCATTGAACCCCGTCCTGGATGCAGGAGTCATCAGGACTCTGACTTATTAGTTCCTTCCCCTCTGAGCCGGGCTCTCATCCAGCTCAGTCCCACTCGGGACACCTCTTAGATACAATGCTTCTTTGGGGAGGGGGCGCTGAGAACAAGGGCTGAGTGTTTACCTCTGGGCCTGTCGGTGTATTGTTGTCGAATGGCAACCGTAGGAAAAGGAGTGGAGTGGTGGGGGATAATTGAGCTTCATTCCTCTGCCCTCCTGAACTCTGCCCCTCCACCGGCGTTAATGATGAGGTCGGTAGGTCGGATGTTTGTACAGTGTGTGTGTGTGTGTGTGTATGGGTACTGTATAATGTGTGTATGTGCACGCATGTGTGAATATATGAACAATGGTTTGTGGAATACAAATTCAATAGGTAATCATTTTAAGGCGAGACACCCCCAGGCAAAAAACACTTTTTTTTTCTGCACTGCCAGATTTATGTCTTTTTTTTGACTAGCGGAATGAAGACGTACAGATGTTGGTGTTTACTTCACTAAACCTTGTCTATTTGCGTCAAATTCACTAAACATTTGCATTAGATAATGCCTCATTTACATATTTAAACAAAACATTTCAGAAAACGTGTAATACTAATAATAAATGCCTTAATGTGACGTTTTATTAATGTTTGTATTTATTGGTTTACCGCCTGTATTGTCAAGACGGGTTCCAAAATGTATGCAATTTTAGTATTTTTTTCTCAGACTGAGCCAGAAATCTCCACTTCAGTAGCACTTACATACACCAAACGCTCCACTCTCATTACTATCTATGTTCTAAAGGGTTTTACTGAGGGCTTTGTTTATATTTCATTCACTGCCTGACTTATACAAAATTATTTTCCTAAAAACAAGACAATATTTAACTGTGTTGTACCTGGCTTTATCCAATGATTTCTCTTCTGGAAATGTATGCAAATTAGCACACATTTGATAAGATATTGCCTCATTTGAGTATTTAAACAAAAAAAATACAAGAAACTCATGATACAAAAAAAATTGCCTTAATGTAAGTAGTCAACTGCAGTTCTATGGTGACATCTATTAGTTCAAGTTATTTGTTTTTCAATACAAATTTGAATAATGATGTAAAACGTATAATTTACTCTAATATTGCGTAATATTCCCAAGTGAAATATCAGGCATATTAATTGCAATGAAGTATTCTTTTCAAAATATAGCAAAGTCAATTTCCCACTTTAACAGGGTGTTTGGCCTGCGACACCTTGTGTTTTTCTGTATGTGGTCCACAATCAAAGGAGTTCAACCACATCTGCTTTAAAGTGTGTGTGTGTGTGTGTGTGTGTGTGTGTGTGTGTGTGTGTGTGTGTGTGTGTGTGTGTGTGTGTGTGTGGTGGGGTTATTTGGTGAGTAAGAGCAAGTGAGTCGTTCATCAACATTGGCAGTCTGCATTTATTTCTGGCTTTCATGTGCAACGGGGAATTTGTCAGTCACTGGGGAAAGTTTGAGAAGATGTAATCATGTCATTTTTTTAGAATTTGGCTTTTCTTTTAATCTTCAAAACAACACAATTCTAATAAAAAAATCTTCTATGGGGAAGTAAAGTTGTTCTGCTTCTCAGATTTTGACACTTTCCAGTATTTTGCACACAGAATATAGATACTGTATTTACATGGCAAAAGTATAGTATGAGGTCAGGCTTTAAAATATATCAAGCAGGAACTAAACTCATGACCAGCAGCATCTTTGATTCTCTCTAAAATACAAAATCTAACCCACTATATTTTATGAATCCAAACTAAATCCCACAGATATATGCAGTGTCTTATTACGTACATTCATAGGCAAAATATATGAACATGTGTATCAATCCTTCCCATTCACTGAGTCACTCCCTTATTTACATCCAAAGACGCTGAACAATGTGAGAAATATATAATCTCACCAAGATAATGGTGAGGATAATCCATAACTCTAAACAACCAAAAATATCATGTTTACAAGTGTAATGAGGTAATAAATCAAGTGAGAAGTAGGGTCATTTTCCCATAGACTTCTATACTATCAGAGGAGTTGCCCCCTGATGGCAGTGGAAAGAACGCACGTCTGAGTCACATCCATATTGGCTTTACTTTTCAGACCCGGAAGTTGCCGCCTGTAAGGGGTTTCCTTAATAAATGATGACAGGACAGCAACATAGACCCCTTTTCATTGTAATCCAGATCATATCTAGATTACATTTACACCTGGTTGTAATATATATATCCCCAATGTCCACATTAAGATCCGCTTGTTGGATCATCCATTGGTGGTTTGGTTGATCGGATCACAATCCGTCTCCAGTGCGTTTCTGGGTGCATCTACATCCGCGCTCTCATGTGTGACCGCTAACCGACTGCAATCTGATCACTCAAACCACATTTTAATGCAATGTGCAGAATGGGGTCATACTGTACGTGTACCTTGTGTTGACCACCACCTGCGTCTGTACAGATGTTAATATTTGTGTCAAATGGTATTGGCTGCAAGCTTGTTTCCTCTGCGCAGTTTTCAGGGGAATTTCAAAACCATGCAAGGCTGTAGCCACCAGTGGAGAAGTAAGTGGTCAATGGACGATTTTGAGCCGACGTTTTCATTGAAACATGTTCCTTGGTTGATGAAACAGTCTGAGTTGACTCGGTTTTGTTCGGTCGGGGGTGGCAGACTCACTTCATTCAAAGGTTGTCATTAAACCGCTGTTTATCGACTCTGAAAGATAAATCTGGGACTCAACCCTTTTTTTTAAGTCACCAATGGGACATCCCTGCTATCTTGTTATGCATATTGCTTCTGATCAGATGTGTTCATAACAGAACTGAAACAACTTGCCACACCTGGATGTCCTCAGATGCTGCACGATAAACCACTAAGTGCGTAGATAAACTGAAAAAAAAGCGATAAAAGTGAAGTTCAGTACAACCCAGTGCCGAGGACATGATGTACTTACATTGTTTTGGTCACTGATGGAATTATACATTTGACTCTTTATCACCATGTCTCTTTGATCCGCAGCATTGCTTCGTAACTCTGGTGACTGTGGTACTGTTCCCATCCATAAAAGTCATTCAAATTGTCTGAATGTTGCTATTAGTAAAGTTGTCTGTTTTGTTTTTTGCACTAATTGCTCAACATCTGCCCGACCAGAGTTTCAATAAGTCTGTCTATAAAACAATCCCTCATCCTTTGTGCATGTTTTGTGGCTGTTTGTTGTTGTATGAGTTCATATTTAAATATATTGCAGAACAAAATCATTCATGTGACTCATTTTTCAAAGACCTTTCATAAAACTCACTGATTTGAGGCAGACCAGACGTCCAATCATATGGGATGTGACATTTCAAATACTATGGCAACAAAATAGCAACACACGCATCTGTTTTTCCTTCCCCCTCAGAAATGTCCCATTTATGGCAATGGTAATTATATTTATACAGCACGTTTTCATGTAAACTTAAAGTGCTTTACATGTAAAGACAAAAATATATACATATTGGCATGTATAGATAGATGTATATATATGTTTATACTGTCTTCATTATATTATCCACCACATTGCACTGCACCTTAACTGCTTCTCTTTTGCACTCTGGACAGATGCAAACTCTATTTCGTTGTCATAGTACTTGTACTATGTGCAATGACAATAAAGTTGAATCTGAATTTGGCAGCATAAACAACATAAATATAAGTATACAGTAGCATTATGCAAGCATTCGTCAAATCACACAGCTATAAATGAAACAACACATCAACACAATACAATTAAAACCTTTGCACTATCACATAGCTGTACATGTTCCCAAACTGTGCAAGGAACAAGTTCACACCCACGGCGTGTTATGGTTTGTGTGTCTTCCTCGACTATTTTACATACTTACCGGGTTATCTGCATCCATGCAAAACTGACGAGATAACGCATACCGGTCATGAATAGGGAGGAACATGTAGATGTTATGCACGCATTCTGTCGAATTTGAAGATAACATTCCACAGAATGGATGAATGGGAATGCATTATGTTCTGATACTTAATATTGACTCTGTCTCCCGTCCCTCCACAGAACCTGAGCAGTGAAGATGCAGCACACCTCGTGCACAGAGGACAGAATCCAGCATGCTCTGGACATGTGTCTGGACGGGCTGAGACAAAGCCCCACAGCCGCACAGCACTGGAACGGTAAGAGGCCAGAAGGAGGACGAGGACTAGAGCTTTGGTTTGAGATACGTGACAACAATGTTTCTACACCGCTTCGATGAAGACGAGGGATATTTTTAGTTAAAACCTTACAGCTTAGAAATGACAACTTCACAAAGAAGCAGGCTTTCAAAGGTGCAGTGTGTAGGATTCTGCGACGTCTAGAGGCGAGGCTGCAGATTGCAACCAACTAAAACTTCTGTGTGCCAACGTGAAAACGCAAATGGCCCTATGTAGAGCCAGTGTTTGGTATGTCCCTTTTGGGCTACTGTAGAAACAATGGCAGAGGATCTGCTCAGTATGTAGATATAAACGTCTCATTCTAACAAAAAACGCAACAACTTCTTATTTTCAGGTGACAGCCAACTAAAGAAAACACACTTATTAATATTATTTTATTTAATATATGTTTTAATTTCTTTCAATTGATCCCCTTGAATGCTACACACTGTTCCTTTAAGAAGGAGTACTATCAACCAGGGGCGTCGTTAGGCCTGTTTTAGGGGGGCTGAAGCATTTTGATAATTGTTATTGTAGGGAAAGTACAGGTGTATTTAATAACATTGATGATGGCTGCATTCCACTTCGGGGAGGCTCTGATAGTGCATGCTGGTCTTTAAGATAGCTTATTGGGCCGCTCAGTAGAACTGAGCTTTGGGTAATGCTAGTACCACCTGTGCTCGTCAAAATGTCTGCTGTTGAAAAGTGCCCCAGCCAAGGTAATGTAAAATCTAATTTTCCTGTTTTGTGGCTGATGGCAAATTTTCCCGCATATTTTCTTAATTTTCAAACTGGTTTTGTGGATTTCAGCTAGTCATGGTTAAACGTTGTGTGATACTCGTTACCTGAAGAGGCTGGAAGGAGCTATACGCTTCCAAAACGTTAGCTACGTTTTTAGCACTTCTGTGCTACGCTAGCTACTAAAGGTTGACTAAATGTATACACATTCTGACAATCATTTTCAATGATTATAACAGTGAATAAATAGGAACAGTGTTGTTCCTTAATTCCTCTGTCTTCTGTCTCAGTCAGCAGGTGACGTGGCGCTTCACCTTTACACAGTGATCTGCAGACTTTAGCTTCTATCTTTATCTTTTTAACCTGTATTCACAGCTGAATCAGTTTCACGTTCTGGATGTCCTTTAAACGTGTATTGTCGACCTTTCTGTCTGCTTTTCTCTGAAAAGGCTTTTAGTTTTTTCCAAAAATCAGATAACATCTATCAAGTGAGTGCAGTTAGTGACAGTGTGGGCGCCATGACAACATAGCTCTGACAGCTGGATTGAGGGGGGCGGGGCTTAGCGAAGGGTCAGTTGAGCAAGACTCGGTGGTACAGGCGTCAAACTTTCTCAGAAATATCGAGTACGCACACAAACACATTTAAATGTGATGTGTGCTGTTTATATTGCTGCCTCGAAGAGAAGGCAGTTGTTTGTTCACGCTTTCTCAACACAAGGGCGGCGTGTGACAGACAGCGTGCGCGGCCTACGAGTAGATGTGTGTCCTAGCTTGTTGTTGGTGACACTGCTGCCGTCAGATCACTGTGGGGGGAATGTGTTTTTGTGTGCTGGAAGAAGTTGTGTGAATAGACAGCTGGGAGGAAGTGGTGGCCCAGACCGCAGTGTGTGAGTGGGGCATCATGGGGCAGGAGTACTGTGGTGCACGGTGTAAAAACAGATCAGGCCAGAAGATTAAATTAGCCATTGCCAGAGAGAGTGTCTTATAATTACATAAACATGTTCTTGGGTTTTATATCCTGATAGACTGTGATGATGAGAATTTTTACATTTAAAGCATGCGAGCTGAAGCTGGAGTCGGTTTTTCATGTTTCACTCTCCTCCTCACTTTATAACTCCATCCCATGTTTAGATGATTTCCAGGGATTTGTATGTTATGAGTGTGATTACATCCATTTGAGCTTAAGTACTGAGATATTCAAATCCACATCTCATGAGGATCTTGCAGCTTCATTTCCAGTGCTGGCATCTTTTCAAAATAAAGAGCCGTACAACTCTCCAGTAAATATGCAAACATACCGTCAAGAGATGTGAGATAGGACTCCCGCGTGCAGAGACAGACAGCAACTGACACGTTTCTAGGAAAACATTTCTGCGTAACCTGAACAAGGGCTGATGTGTTACTTCCTGAGCTCCTCAGAGATGCATTCGGAGCTGTTGAGACCGAGGGATCAAATGGAAAGTGAGGCAGTTTTTTTATCAGCATAGTCAGATTGGTGTGGTTTGACGTACTGTATGCCCAGCTCTCTGCCGCTGTTTCATCTCAAGTTTCCATTTCACACTTATATAGAAAACCTCCGACCGAAAGTTTCCAGTGGGCCATTAATGATGTGTGGGTCTAGTTATCCTCATCATTTTCCTTTTGATTATTATTATCATATTTAAATGTTTAGTCCCAAAAGTCTTTTGGGGAAGATACCTTAACTCTTGCAACAGGAAATCTGTTCTGCTAAAACATCCTAACTGAAACACTGAACTATTGGTGTTAAAAAAAGAAAAACACCCCTGAATTGCGCCAGCACTGTAAAGTCCTGCTGTGAGGACTTCAGTACAGTCTCAGAACCAAACACAAGATTTCTGAAACCCACTTTATAACCAAGATGCCATGATATGATGACATTAGATGCAATTCCATTCTTAAGGGCTATGATTTGTTGGATTTCACAGCTGGAATAAAATGCCTCCTATCATCTGAAGTTTCAGGTTGCAATAAACAAGAAGCGTTTGTGTAATTGTTCCCAGTTGTTGTGATATTATGCAGAAAACTGCTTGGATGTCTGAATTTACAATACATTGATGGTAAAAGAGTGAATGTCTGTGGATTCATGGTCTAACTGTATGTCATCTATTCAAGATACAACGAGTTCTCATACATTTTGATATTTGTGCTCTCTCACCGGGTGAAGCGTGCACACCATTGTGCCTCACTGTACGTGCAATAGCCAAACCTCCCTGGCTGACTTTGATTCAGAAATGTCACCTCGGGCTGGTTCCTCCTGTATACATGAAGTATATCCTCAGAAACCAGAACCGCTACTGTCCGTGCTCGCAAATTAAATGTTGCTAGCTAACGTAACTGGAGACAAAACCTACTTCTGCAGTGTCTCTTCAACATGGAACAATTTACAGAAGGACTAGAAATTGTTGTTTTACAGGGCTTTTTTTCTTTTAGCAAATCTTTCTTTTAAAGGATATTTTAATCCCACTGACATTCATAGTTGATTAAATAAAAGCTAAAGAAACTTGCCGTTTTGTCTGAGCTCTCTTTCCCAGCATGTTCATTCTTTTTGCCTGCATTACTTGTATCACTGCATTGCTGACATTCTTGTATTCGCTCTGCTGCTGTCAGAGTATACACCAGCCGCATTTAGCAGTCAAAGCAAATAGAAAATGATGTAAACTCACACTGCTGGCCATACACAGATATAGCTCTACGAGTGTGTCTGTCGGAGCACAAACAGAGTTTTGTATTTATTGCCCTGGCTTGTGGCGCTGCTGTTTATTAAATATCCTTAGTGATGGACTCTGTCTCCTCCAAGTGTGCTGCAACCCTGACAACATAGCTGTTGAAGTGCGTCATAGATGCATGTGTGCACTGATCATCAATTTTACAGCCTTTATTCTCTTCAACCCCTTGACGATCTATCATTACAAGACCATGCCGTGCATTGTTCATATCCACAGAGCGTCAACTGTTGTTACGGCCTGATTTTCTTGGTGGAAACTTGGTGGAAAGGTGTAGAGCGGAGGTCTGCTCTTTCCGAGTGCCTTTCTAGTTTTGAAAGTTGTTATGGGTAAACTCAGAGCGTGAGAGTCGACAGTACAATGGGCCACTGTCTTTTTGTAGCAAAACTGTTGGGCTCTGGACTCTTCTGCCTCTATGTTTAACACGTGTACGTTGTTGCATTAACACAAGTCCACATGTGCTGTCTTTCAGTGCTGATGTGCTCGGTGGGTCAGTCAATGAACCGCTGGAGCCTGGAGGAGCTGGTGAAGAGGGACCCCGAGAGCTTCCTCATCCTCTTGAAGCAGATCCTCAGGAAGACCAAAGAGGTGAGAGGTCAAAGGGCAAAGAGGACCCAGTTGTCGACTAGTAATGTCCTCACGGCTGCAAGATGGTGCTGTAATCTTTGAGCGTTTAGCCTCATCGACTCTCTCTTTCTGTGTGTCTCCATCTTCAGGTTCAGGAGCAGTGTCAGTACGAGCTGGTGGCTCCCCTCGCCATCATGTTCTCCTCCACGTTGCTTCAGGTGCATCCAGATATGATGAAAACCATGTGATGTGAAAGTACCCTCTCAAAATGTGTGCTGCTTCCTCAACACAAACCATAGAGACATTTCCCTTGAGGTGTTAGAGTATGTGGCTAAAGCCTCCAGCACAGTTTGAAAAACCCTGAAGCGCAACTTTCACAGGACACAAAAATCACATAATTGGATGTCTGATTTATTGATTTATTACTGGTTTGACAGAAAAGAGAAGAACTAGCCATTGTTTGATTGTTTCAATAGGTTAACATGATTCTTACACTAATTTATTTCACTGAAATGCAACACACTTCTTCTGAGTATTTCACTTCCGTTTGAGCTCTGGAGCAACTGATAATGTTTCACCTTTGAGGTTTTGTGATGACGTGACAAACGTGCCTTTGGTTATTTATTGTCACAAAGCCTGTAACATAGTAAAACAGTGGCACATTATTATATACACGAAGCTGGGTTAATTACCTCATATAGAATGTGAGACGTTGATGAAGTAATATTAAAATGAAGCAGTAATGTAAAAGAACAAGAAAAGTGACATATAAGCCAATGTTGTTATTACTATCATCTGTTTAAAATGTGTTGCACCTCTTATGGTCAATTAAAGGGACACACTTCAGGTGGGTCTATAGCAAAAGAAAATAGTGAAAGGAACACCGGATGTGTGTTTTGAAAGTTTCCTCTCCACTAGTCTGAAAGAAGAAATGTTTTAAGGCAAAATTGTCGAGAGAGAAAACGATGCTTCCCCCTAAATATATGGGTGGAATACACCTCATTCACAGGTTTTTCTTACAAATCTGATCCAAGTCATTACATTATCAATTGCTGTGGGTAAAACCTCTGGTCCAGTCTAATGCAGGAGTCCATGAAGCTATTCTCAGAGTTGCGGACGGCCACTGAAATAACCGACTTGTGCCTCGCTTGCAGACACCTTACTGTCCTGCAGACACGGAGCTGCTGCAGCGCGCTGTTGAGGTGTTTCGCTGCTTCCTCACATGGCCTGAGCCGTACTGCAGTGTGTGTAGAAGCCTCCTCACCACACTACAGCTGGAGATCAAGGCCCCAGGTAGATATAGATGGGTTTGTGTTGCCAGCGTGTGTTTGTGTGTGTGTGTGTGTGTGTTTCTTTTTCTATCCCAGTCTGAACTGAGTGGAACCCTGCTGGTTTCTTTAAACCCTGGTAATTGCTCACCCCCTAGTGATAAGTCAGGGAACTGCATTTAGTGCTTCTTATCCCAGAAACACTTGCAGCAACAGCAGTCATGACAGGAAGTAATGCCATTAAAAATCGGATAAAGCATAAGCATTTACAAAACAACGCACATTTAACACATTTGAACACCTACGCTGAAATTCTCAGGAAAGTCGAAGGCACAGATGCAGTCTTTTGGTGATTTTGGTTTAATAAGTGTGCTTATCTTAAAGTAAAGTGCAATTAAAAAAATATATATAGTATACAAAACAACTTTTATTTTACAGTGAGATCAATGAATATAATATGTGACTTCCAACCCTGATACTAGTAGCCTAATACTTACAGAGCTGAGAACTTGTGAACACGATGAGCTGCTTCAGGTCAAACTGCTTATAGCCAACATGATGATGATGTTGTAACTTCCTTCTGCCTGTTCCACCAGCACACTGTCATGAATAACCGTGTTCTTGTCAAGTTGTTAATTTAGAAACCATAAACAGATGGAAGAGAACAATAATAAAATGTTTTTTCTATTTTCCTCACAGGGATTTCCTTTCAGAGACTTGTGAGAGAAGAACAGTTCCTTAACACCCCGAGCCTTAGCTCCAAGACCATGTACGTTCACACAATACAAACTAACTGGATCTGGACAGACTGGAGAACTATAGAGTACACTACATGCGCTCGATGTATTCATTATTTAGGATTTATGGTAGAGTGAACAGTTGTTGGTGATATTGGGACTGTATGAGGACAGTAAGACCTCTCTGATCAGCGGCCATTTCATGAGGATCTATGGTTCGTCCGGTGCAGACTGACATGTGTTATCTTTGCACCTTCTGCTTTCTTGTTCAAATGAACCATTTAAAAAAATTAAATAAAAATTGTCAGTGGTTCACAGTAACTTTATCTGATCTGACGCCATACCTTTTGAAGGAAAAAAAGAAAGAAAAAGTTGCTGTCCACAAAAATAACAACTGAATCATAGCATTTAGGTGATTAGCACTTAGTCCCTTTTCATACGTGTTCATGCGTTGCCAGTGACATCCTCTGTGTGCTGCCTGCAGGACCGTGCTCCTGATGAACCCGTGCGAGGTGCCCGCTGACTTCCTCTCGGTGGCCGAGCAGCTCAGTGGCATTCAGCACTCGCAGAGAGAGATCTACATCAAACTGATCAAACACGCCTTCCAGTCCACACTAGGCACCAAATACCCGCTACAAAGCATCCACGGAGCCCTGCAGGTATGTGCTCAGAGCTGGGGGCCGTGTACCGAGGTCTAGGGGTAGTTCTTAAACACAATTAAATGATATTCTGAGGAGGAATTCTGTTTGAAATGTCCTTTGTGTTCAGGGGTTAGAGTGTCATTTATACAGATATGAGATGAAACTACACTGTTTAAAACGAACACCAGTAGTTTATAGTATTTCGATCACATCTATACTTTTAAAGAAGCCGATGCAAACCAGAGTGTGTCACTGTTTGAAGAATTCGACGGGATAGCACTGCATGTCTCAGGACACGTACCTTGACTATAACATCTTGTGAATGCTCTTTGCAGGCAAAAGACGTGACTGAATTGGGGTCCATCTTCTCCGTGGTAAGTGATGTCCTCGAGGCGGCCGCTGCCATGAGCGACCCTTTGAAGAGCCGCGGTCACGTGATCCAGGGACTTGAGCAGCTGAGGGAGAGCATGAGAATACCCGCATCCAACGGAAGGAGGTCTGATGGTGAGCGGGCAGATTTTATGAACTGGGAGATGCGAACACACGATCACGTTATAATATTTCAGTTTCTAGTGGTTGTTGCTCTGAGACGCTGTTATTTTGATGTCGTCCCTTTTAGGAATGCTACAAACTCTACCCTTGCCGACAGCCAAGTGTTACATGTTTCACTGGGAAACAGATAACTTTGGTAAAGTATTCTGCATGATACTTTATTGATTCATACACAGGAATATCTCTCTGCTTTGAGTGGATGGAGAGAAGTCAGCACAATAGGAATCCAGCCCCCTTTTTAATGTGACATAAATACATTTACAATTTCTATTTGTTTGAGTTTCTTTCTTTTTATCTTTCTAAATTTCTCAATGTAAATGGATATTTGTCTTTTTTGATCCCTGCAGATGTTCTGAACACCCTTTTGGAACACGAGCCTGATGACCAAGAGCAAGCTGAGGAGGAAGAGGAAGGAGACATTGATGATGATGAAGAGGAGGAGGAGGAGGAGGAAGAAGAGGAGGAGGAGGATGAGACAGAGATTGACGTTGAAGAAGAAGATGAGGATGAAAACAGAGATGAGGAGGAACATGGAGTGGAATTGCCTTCAATGTTTACCATCACTAATGACTACACCGCCAACCACCGCGCCTCCACCTTCTCCACCATCTCCTCCCTGTCCAACGCCTCCAAAGACTCCATGTTCTCCACCATGTCCGTAGCCTCGGAGTCCTACGCCCCGTCGCTCTTCTCTGTCACGTCGGGCGGCGACAGTGACTACTACGACTCTGACGACATCTGCTCCTCCCCCGTCGCTGAAAAATGCTCGCCCAAGTCCAAGGCTTCGGCCCGGTTCAGCAAGCACCTGTACCGACTCTTCATCAAACCCAAGAGGCCTCGGTCGCTGTCCCGGGCCAAAAGCCTCGGAAACACGGAGTCGAAAGACCGCTTAGTGGTGCGGGAGAAGCGCTCCAACTCTCTTCCGCAGCAAGTCAAGTTAGGCTGTCCCGAGCCCTACCTCCAGCCACCAAGTCAGACTCTCAGACACGTCTGCTTCCGAAGGAGGCCGATTCTCAGCAGCGACGAGGACAGTAAGAACACCACGCTGAGGGTGGTGGTGTTCGGCGCCGACCGCGTGGCAGGAAAGGTGGCCCGAGCCTACAACAGCCTGCAGAGGAAGGAGAGTGCGTGTCCACGTCTCAGCAGGGCCTTCAAGCTCCAGTTCTACTTTGTGCCCGTGAAGAGAGCCTCTGCGAAGTCTCCTTGCATGAGTCCAAAAGGAGTGTCCCTCTCTCATGTGAGTCTTAGAGCATGACATCATTTTCCTAAGCTGTCAAAGAGTTGCACTGTAAAGAGAGCAAAGAAAGACTTGTCACAATTCCGCTGTTGTAATTATTGCTTTTTGCTTAAGCAGGATTTTCACCTCGCGGTCACAGGGGACAGCACCAACGACATTGCCCACCTCCTCGGTATGTTGGACCCTTGGTACGAAAGAAACACCCTTAGCCTGCTTGACTTGCCTACCAACGTCGTCTGCCAGGTACAGCTGGAGTCCAACTTTTACACTGCCTTAACAAAATTCAACCTCACATTTATCCAGCTAAGACCATCTCCATTGTAGTCTATTGCTCAACCAATATGTATTCCAGTTATGAGCATGAATCTTGATGTATATATTATTGTGTGAAGTATTCATTCATTATTTTTCATTGCTCTGCAGCAAACCTCAAAGACGGACTCGGATTCATGCGATAGTCCCGGTGAGTGTCTGCCCATCCTGGCCGACTTGGTGCTGTACTACTGCCGCTATGCTGCCCGGCCAGCTCTGATCCAGCTCTATCAGGCAGAGGTCAGACACACGCTTATACACAAACATCACACATACAGCCATAGTAAACTATATGCATCCCTTTAACCCTAGAACACTAACATTGGGTGATTTTCACCCCGAGCGATTGTGGTTACGTTATTGTCATTGTGTTGCTTTTGTCTGAGTTGCGTGGGTCCTTGTGTGGCTTCATGCTGCTCACTGACGTTATTGGGAAAAATTATAAAAAAATGTGGATGGGTTTTACCATTGAAGGGAGACTTTTCCTTCACAGGACAAGGCTCACATGTGCCAGGAACAGGTGGACTAAAGAACAAGTTCATAGCTCCTTTATTTATATTTAGATTCCCTAATTTTTCACCCGATTTTGAGCCTTTTTTAGGGACCCCCCCATGATACCTGTACTTCAATTTGCCTTTTATTGTTGTATTTTAACAAACACTGATGAGAAGTATTTTTGATCAGGTACATAATAAAACGTTGGGTAAAACGTTTGGTAAAATATACCCAACGTTAGTGATGGTGTTACTATTTTTAACGTTAGTATTCTAGGGTAAAAAACCTGTGAGCCATGGTATTTAGTCTGACTGTTCACAAAGGGGACAATGATGATTGATCCTTGGTGTTGCAGCTGACGTTAGCCGGTGGTGAGAGGAGGACGGAGGTGTTCGTCCACTCCCTGGAGCTGGGTCACACCGCAGGAACACGAGCCATCAAGGCCATGGGTGAGTGTGACACGCACACATATCCGAGCAACCCTGCCAGCAATTAATGCAATTTTCCAAGCACTTTAATGCATCATCGGTTGTTTTTTTCTGAGGTTGAAGCTGAACTACCTTTAATATAGCGGAACATCAGTTATTTATATGCCATGATTCAGTCTACTTCTACTTTTCTAGTTTCACTTGTCGCAGCTACGCTTGCAAATTTGCTTTTTAATTTCATTTACAGAAGTTACAATTCAGGGAAAGCTCTTCATGCTTCCTGCATAATTTAGATTAGGTGCACCTTCTGCTTTCTTGTTTAAATGGGACTATTTTTTCATTGTCATTTTATTATCATCTGCATTGAATGCTGTTACAATGCAGCATTTCTAGTGTTCATTTTTCTCCACTTGTTTATAAGTCTGAATTCATGTAGTCATATTAAACAGTACTATAATATATTTTTATTTTTTGTAATGGTATAACTGAAACACTGCTCTCATTGATCACTAATGTGTGTGTGTGTGTGTGTGTGTGTGTGTGTGTAGGTGCTGCCAGTAAACGGTTTGGTATCGACGGTGACCGAGAAGCAGTGCCTCTGATGTTGGAGGTGCTGTACAACAGGGTAAGCGGGTGATTTTTAATCCTCTATCAAAGAGGAAAGTCTTGAAACTGAGCTTTACAGGAATTAAATCATAAATACTAGCAGATAAAACGTCCCCGTTGTCTACTTTTGGAGGCCGTGAAGGTTCTCCCCGTTTACCCTGAGTCAACTGGTTTCGGCTGTGGTCACTTCTCCCCCCACAGGAAATGAGGCACCGAAATGGTGCGGCAAACCAGTCTGGCGATCAGTCACGAGTCCTGTGTGTGTGACGCATTAGAGACCAGACTGATGTTACTCATCATCTGTCATTAGTCTTTCATTACATACATTGTTTCCTCAGATTGAAATATTGTTCACAGATTTGAAAGGAAGCAGCAGGTGTCTGTAATTTCCCAGTATGTGTATGTTTTTTTTTCTTCTCTTTTTTTATCGTTTCCCTTCTCCTCCCGTTCAGGTGGTGATCAGCGGGAGAAGCCAGTGGAAGAGAGAGACCAAAGTCTGCACGTCAGTAAACTTAACCAAAGCGTGCAAGAATCCTGAGGCGCTCGGTACGCTATACTATATATAACGCTACGCACTGAACTGTGCTGGTTATGCTGCTGCAGGAAACAGTCACAAAACCTAGAAATGTCTCGTTTTTGCACTCCGGGTTCCCTCGTCTCAAAGTTAATCGTTTTCTTTTTTCATACTTTATATTTTATTTAGGTATTTTTACCTAGTTTAACAAGAAATAAATCCTTCAAAGGTAAGAAAGAATAAAATAAATGCATCTGGCCAAGAAGGGCCATGAAAAAAGAAAAGTAAATAAGTAAAAAGAAGAAGATTCAGTCCAACAAACAGATATACAAAAATATATTCAAAGTTCTATTTACAGGGTTTCTTTAACTTAGATCTAAACTTATATATATATATATATATATATATATATATATATATATATATATATATATATATATATATATATATATATATATATATGGGCTTGCATCTTGGTGAAAAATAGTGCTCGTCTTTTTAAGAGATAATTTAAGATCTTTGGTGATGAACTTCTCCCGAGTGCCTTTTTGTCGAGGGAACCAGCGCTACGCTGTGCCTGAGGCACTCTATTGAGGCCGCACATAGACATAATATTTAATGATTGTCATTAGTCAATATTTCAACAAGCATTTGTGTCTCCAGCCAATGTGGAATTGAAATCCTTTTGATGTTTTCCTTTTGATGCCCACATTTTGTAATTACGTAGCAATTACAGGTGTGTAGGTGTGCTCACACTGTGTTGTAAACGATCTCCTTCAGACTCAAAGATGGAGTGCCTGCAGCTCACGATGACTGAAGTCCTGAAGAGACAGAACTGCAAAAGCAAGAAGGGCTACAACCAGGTGAGCGGGGGCTTGTGGTGTTATAGCAGCAGCAAACACATTCTCTATTTAAATACAAAGACCTCTGTACACGCTTGAAAGCATCATAGACCTCTCTCTCTCTCTCTCTCTCTCTCTCTCTCTCTCTCTCATCCTCACGTCTGCTGAGAACAAAGTTTGTCAGTTTGACAAAAAGCCACATCACAGGCGAGACTGGGGTCTGTTTTGCCAAAAATATGATGAGCGCAACATTGTAGTTTAATCTCTTCATTTAGATGTGTGTGTGGTTTTTGATTTGCAGCAGTGGTTTTGCACCTCAGCAGATCGGTCCTTAGCTCAAGGCTCTCTTCACACCCAGGGACAAAAACAAATGCTTTGAAAACAAAAGTAAAACAACTCAGAAAAAGCTGCAATAGCCATGGACATCATGTCAAACGATGTGCAAATATACATGGCACAATTTTGAAGGGATTTTCCGAACATCTTGCATTTCTTTTGTGTGTGTGTGTGTGTTTTCTTCTTCAACATGTTTATTCATGAGGTGCAATCCTCCTTTTGTAGCAGCTCAGCGTGACAGAGGTGAAGGTGGACAAGGTGCAGGTCAGCGGTGCTGGAAACACAACCTTTGCTGTATGTCTGGACCAGGATGAGAAGAAAATACTGCAGAGTGTCACCAGGTCTGGACACACACACACACACACACACACACACACACACACACACACACACACACACACACACACACACATTACAACTAATAATGGAAATGAAAACACCTTTTGGATTTTTACGGTAAGCGGATAATACATTGATGTTATTCAAGTATGAGGAAACACTTCGTCCCCTTTCTGTTTGGCATTTTGTTCCAGAAATAAAAACAAAACAACATTCCTCCTCCTCCTGTGAAGTACTCTTTGGAGTACCAGTGCTGAAACTACTTTTATAATGTACCTGACTGATGGCATACATCAGTGTGTGGAGCAGAGGGATGATGCATTTGCGAGAGTCCCATCGCTCAGCCTGCAGAGGAAACACACACTCAGTCAGTCAGCCGATCAGCCACGTTAAAGATGTGTTGTTTCCGTTTGTTCCAATTTCATGGATGAAACGATTAGTTGATGGACTCAAATTATTATTAGCGAATAATTGATAGGGTTCATGGTCAATCAATTCGATTCCAATCGGTAAATATTAAAACAACCAGATAAAGCGAGTCAGCCACAGCTTTTTTTGTTGTTGTTGTTGTTGAAAGATTGATAACAGAGCCACTGCTGACATCTAGTACTTGTTCCAGCTCTTTTATCAGCACTCACTCTTAATTAGAAGTGTCCCAAACACAATCATTTATAACGTGTCCAAAACACACACACACACACACACACGTATGCAACACACACACGTATGCAACACACACAGGTATGCAACACACACAGGGGACATTGATGTAGACATAAACAGTGTCTGGAAAAGAAGTGGTACACCACAACTATTTAATCTTTCACTTCTGTAAAGTGGTGGTATCTCCCCAAGACCGGATCTTTGAACGTCTTTAGCTTAAATAAGTTTCAAATGTCAGAGAAATAATTTCTCATTTTAAAGACAGATGAGAGAGGCTTATTATTTCTTGACGTATTCTGAGTGCAATTAGATTTTTTTTCCTATTCACACATGAATAGAAACACACGCACACACACACACACACACACACACACACACACACACACACACACACACACAGCTGTTGCTCGTCTAACCCATGTGTCTCCCTCTGTCCCATACAGATGTGACATATCAGTCTGCTATAAGCCCGACAGCTCCACCGACTGGAGGCTCAGAAAAGCCCCGACCTCGGCCCAGATCCAGCCTCTCAACCCCACCTTCTGCTCCCTCCTCTGCCTGCCCATAGTCACTTTCAGTGGGGCTCTTCCCTGAAGCTGCTGACCACTGGTTTGAACTGGGCGTTTCGAAGGGAAGTATTCTGCGCACCTATTCATGCTCTCGATAACAGACACTGAATGACGCCGTCGTCAAGTTCACACGATGGTGGCCTGAAGCGGCAGTGGGGTGCAACACGATGGAAAGCAGCAGACCCGGCCTATGATCGTCAATACAAATACATACCAAAGAACCAGAGAAAAAAAGAACCACTGTATACATCTGTTCTAATGACGCGCAGTCCAGCTTCCTCCGTGCGAAGCAATCGTTCACTGTTGTTAAGGAAACTGTTGAAATTACATTCGAGGAGTTTCAGTTCCTTTTTTCCTGCTGAAGGAGAAGTGACCATGCAAACCCACAGTAAGATTATAATGTAATTTGTCAAACAGTGTGCATCTACAGGAGATGGTATGTTGAAATGTAGACGTCGTCTTCGATTCAAAGGACCAAGGGAGGAAATCTTACATCTGCTGACCAGACTGAACTAATGCCTCCATTAGAGGACTATGTGACTATATCTGAGAATGGACACTATGGATGTACACAATATGTAAATAATATGTTTGTAAAATATGATATTGCATGCTTTACCTTGAATGTCATAATGTTTTATGTCTGGCATGAATGGGAATTTAGTGATAACGTTTCTCCGAAGGAGTTATGTGTGTGACCAGCAGAGGGCGCTGTTGACATTCCAACCGACCTGAGTTGAAGTACAGATTACTTTAATAAACGATAGCTGTCGTCTCACTTTGTAATAACTATAATGTAATTAATGCATCAACCATATTTGAGCTTTTGCAAAGTGCTCACCTTTATTTCATCAAGGGCACAGATGGAAAATATAAATTTGGTATTGTGGTGCTAAAATACCTTTATAAAAAGTAACTGATTCGCTGCACTTTGCATAATGTTTGACATTTGAAATATGTATATGACATTGTTGTGTTGCTGGAAAAGGGATAATACCCTGATCACCTGACCGAGACTGAAAAAGTAGCACTGCAGGTCAATATCTTGTATTGAATTGGAGCACTTGAATATTAGATAAATGAATTAGGTACTTTGATGTTCAGATAAATGCCCTGCATGCCTCCTCTGATGGCACTATTGCCATAATGCATATTTATAATTATGTCTATCATCTACGCAATAGAAACCCATCTTCATTAAAATGTATGTCTTTAATCTTCTTCATGATTTTTGCTTTCATTTAAAGAGGTTCCTACCTATCTATCTATCTATCTATCTATCTATCTATCTATCTATCTATCTGTCTGTCTATTACTGTAAATAATAGAACACATGTAAACGTGCTCTGATTGGTTAGAGTGCAGTGACACGCCATTGGTCGGCTTCGGCGATGGGCGTGGCCTGAAGACAAGCCACACTTGTCAGGTTGACAGACACTTGGAGTAAAGGTGTCACGGACCGAGGGATGAGACGGTTGGTCAATGGCGCTGTTTGCACACCATAGAAGCAGGTAAGTTTCCCAGAAAAGACCTGAAATGTTTTAGTATTTGCAGACATGTTGACATTTCTATAGTTCTATAGTCTAGTGTCGGCGAAACGCGTAAAGTTGAGCTAGCACGTCCCGCAGACGCAGAGCTGTCACTGGATAGGCTGGAGGCTGCGGGACATGTCAGCGACATATTTATATTTGGACTTTCTCTCTCTTTTCTAAGTCATGCTATTTAAAAAGAAAAACACGTCCACGCGTCATGGTTTATGCACTGAGATCCGACTTCTGTTTATCTCGTCCACCTCCTGAGTCAATAACACGGGTAATAATATATATATATAATAATATAATATATATAATAATAATAACGGGTCTGATTGAAGCCCCGGCTCTCTGTTGTGTCTGCTGGGACTCGAACAGCACGCTTGTGTTTCTTCAAGCTTCCTTGTTGTAGGTGCGAGCTTCCTGGTACCACTTTGTGGGTGAAGGGGACGCAGGGGGGCTCGTGTGTGTGTGTGTGTGTGTGTGTGTGTGTGTGTGTGTGTGTGTGTGTGTGTGTGTGTGTGTGTGCGTGTGCGTGTGCGTGTGTGTGTGTTTCTATTCATGTGTGAATAGGAAAAAAAATCAAGAGATCAAGAGAGAAGTGGTGCTGCAGTGGGGGTGTTTGTGTGTGTGTGTGTGTGTCCATTTCATTGACTTTGCAAGTGCTTTTTTTTGTTTATCCCTAAAAACGAGCCAGTAATTGTTTAATTTAACTAATAGTATAAGGGCATTGCTATCCTTAACAATAAGGCATGTATTCAATCTTGAGTGCAAATTGTTATTCAGCCATTCACCGCCACACTACGCCCAGTTAAAAATGATCTCCCCAAACAGATCAGACTGGTGATGTCACTGATTGGGTGAGGCGTTCCAGTAAGACATGTGAAAACAGTGACACAGTGGTTTGAAATATGTCGACTCTCAGCTGAATGCTGGAGAGCCAGTCTTGAACTGCTATAGAGGAAATAACTTCAAACATGATGGGGCAAATATCAAATATCACTGTAAATATCAAATGTACTCAAAATGTACTCATTTACTCATTTTACTCAAATATCAAATATCACTGTAAAACTATAAGTAACAAACAGTTATCCCAATTATACCACACGTGATGAGGCAAAAATAGAAGGTTACAGTCCACATGATGTTAGATCCGATGGTAAGCTTTTCATTAGTGCGATCACCGTGCCAGAATATGTCACGACCACAAACTACAGTGACATAATGCAGCCGAAAGCAGCATGTGAATAGTTGTTCAGGCGAGGCGATGACTAGATCAGGAGAACCAGGATAGCAATTTAAACATCAACGCAAAAACAGATTACCACTAACTCATTGGCTGTCATTAGTCAGAGGCTTAACCCAACACCCTTGGTAATAGGCTAATAATAATAATGAGCACATTAAATATATTAAGCTTCAAACAACACAAAGCTAAGCTTAGGTTATCCTCTTGGAGTAAATGAGACCAGGGAACATCATTTAACCAGTTGAATTTTTTTTTTTTTTACTGTAACTGCTTAAGTTCAATGTAGAAAGTTGTCACCATGCAAGGACGGTAAAGAAACGCCACTGATGTACCCATCACTGCCGTCTCTTCAGTTGTCTCTTTATCAGGATGAGGCTACTGCCAATTAAGGAAACTCCCCCCAAAACAAGTTGTGTTAATAGAACAATCATTTTCAAAATGTGTGTCTTTTTATTGAGACATGAAACAGGGGACATTGTTGTGTCAACGAACCCATTAGCTACTCTACAGTATGTACTGTAGCTAATAGCTACAGTACAGTTGGGGTTTCCTCAGTAACATTAGTTTTGTGTAATTGGCATCTAGTAGCCATTATGTTTCTTAAGGCACTTCAGCAACACTGCCATTATGGTTGTCAGGTGTAGACGGTATCATGACAGAATTATGGTGCAAGATTCAAGACCTACCCGTTTTAATAGTTCCAGTAAAGCGGGCGTAAGAGCATCTTTAGTTTCTGTACTGTGACGTGTTCCTAAGGGAATCGGCACATTTGAGCGCTGTACAGTTACAAGAGGAATTTAAATCAAATCCGTGGCGTTTGACTGGACCGCTTAAAAGTGTGCGGGCTTGGAAGGTATCGCACGATACGGAGCTCCAGAGGACTGTTGACTGCATACACACCTCCTTTGTCTCTAAAGGTGTAGCTGGGTGGACAGACGTCATGATGTTATTGGAGGAAACTGGTTGGGACTAGCTTATGTGAGCGCACTTCATATTTCGTTTTACAGGGAGAAAAGACGATTGGATTTTGATACAAAAATACAAAAAAAAAGTTTTTTTGCATTTTTTGTTTCATATATTGTTAGATGTGACCGGGGGTTTGATCAAAAAGGGTTAAAAAGGCATTTTTCATTTCATCTTGATTAATTGGAAAGTCAGTGTAATGTGTTTTGAAGGCACAGTGTGCAGCAAACAGGGTGCCTCTTATAGCAGAAATGGAATATGAGCCCTTAACAAAATGTATCGCCCTTCCAACGTTTGTCCAACATGAACCAACGTTAAGTCTCACCCTAAGTTGTCTTTTTATTATTATTTTTTTACTATCTAGGTCACCTTTGAACTTTATCTGTAACAGAGTCCTTTGTCTCCTTCATGTTTTGTTAAAATTAGATGGATGATACATGGGACTTAGTGCCCCTGCACCCAATGAGGGTTAACATCACCATGTGACCATACGAAGAACACTCAGTCCTCTTCAATGATATCACCATCTTAAATAACATTTTTGGACAAAAGTTTGGAGGGGTATTCCAAAGCCGCCGTAACACCAAAAACACTTTGTTTTGTGGTCACAGTGTTTTTTATCTAAATTGCTTTGACTCATTTCTATTGCTTTTTTTGAAACAGTCTTAACATTCTCAACTGAAAGCCCACTTTTCAGAATTGTTTGAACACAACTCTATTTCTTGTTTGCAAAATGTACCAACCCTGAGAAAACATTTAATTCAAGCTTCAAAACCTAGTTATTGTGGCAATTAATATGCTAATAGCACCAAAGTGAAAAGTAGTTTTGTCATCGAGTGAGCCACCTTTTGATATTTCACGTGAAGTCATAAAATAACAATAAAGTAGTAATTCAGTAGAACACAACAAATTGTACATCCACACATTGAGAATTCACAATAATCGTGCCAAAGATTGTTGTGTGATACACACATCATAACTTATAGATAGATCAGATAGTGTGTGTGTGACTGTGTGCGGACGTGACTGAGTGAGTGTGCACCTCTGTGTTTGTCTACAGCTAATCTCACATGTGGCAAGACGCGTGCAGTTGGCTCGAATTAATTAGAAATTCAAATCTGTTGTTAACAATAAAGTAATAGTTTGATTTATAAAAATAAATAATGATCTCATTAAAAAATTGAGGCGTGCAAATGAGAGACACTGCTATCAGTAGATCAAACAGGGATGACTCAGTCAGCCCACGTGAGGCCAGCGGTGGATCCGACACACAGCGCATCACAAGGGAGTCTTCGCACGGAGAAGCAGCTTGGTAAAAAAAAAAATGAGCAGGTGCAAGCTTCTTTTTTTCCCTTACACACCGTGCCACACATGCACCTAAGACTTTGCAATCAATTATTACTGAGCTGATCTGTAACAGGCCGGTGATTGTGCTGCAGACACAAAGAAGGTAGAGGAGTTCCTCCTGCGGCAGGCAGCTCAAAAAACCCCGCTGTGGTCCCTTTTTCTCCCCTTTGTGGTTTCAGAGAGACGTAGTTGGAAGGAAGATAGATCAAATGGACTCCACCATGTCTGTACACTGGGGACACAATGCTGAGGCAGATGATGCAATCCAGCTCCAATCATCAGTGTTTTTATCAGAGTTAACAATCATGCACAAACCACTCTTTACAGCATTTTGCATTTTACAGTACGTGTTGTTAAGGAACTTGTTGTGTCTCAATGAATCGATCGTCAGAAATTTTGTAACCTCTCGGCTGCATTTGCTACTTTAGGCCGAGTCTGTGCTGGAGTGCTGGGCCCAACCCGGCCTACCGGTTGCGGTATTTTCCAGGAAACCTGACACACTTTACGTGACAAAGTCATGACAAAACACCCTAAACTCCACACACTGCAGCTCCGAAAATGCAGACAGACGAAGACTCCTCAACATTGGGACGCCACCCTCGCGCTTGTGGTGTGGAGGAGTAGGAAAAACAAACGTCAAACACTTCTTGGCAGTCGTGTACCGGCGGGCTCCTTGGAAAGCAGTCTCCCATCGTGACTTCATGCCAAGTGTGTGTGTGTGTGTGTGTGTGTGTGTGTGTGTGTGCATGCAGATCTATTTCTGCTGCTGATCATGCCTATGTGACGCACTTGGAGCATCCTGTGCTTGTAGCAGTTGTATCACTTTCCACCCAGTGACCTCCAGTGAACGTTTAGCGCTTATTACTGTTACTGCGTTGCCTCTCTGTGCCACTGCGGCTGAATACGGTCCGCCGCCTGGTGAGACTGGCGATCCACAGGAATCCTCACATTTGTCCAATGCCTTTCCATGTCTGGAAACAATGTTTACTTTTCCACTCGCGTCAGTTGCAGAATACCCCGAATATTTGGTCTGAGAACGTGTGAAATGTTGCAGACGGACTGCGCCCTTCTGCAGGTTGCTTCAATATCAGGAAAATCTGAGATGCGGGCAAACAGCGTGGATGCTTCGAAAGAAGAGACTCAAACCCGTGTCAGTCTTGCAAACCACTTGGCAACTGGACTTTGGCAATTTATGTATAAGCATAACTGAGAACCTGTAGATTTAACATGAAGAAAAGCAAACTAAAATACTTGAAACAAACAGACATTCGCAGCTTTTTTGTCTTTTTTTTTCAAGTTTTTAAGTTTTCTTCCCAAACTGTCCAGGAGCTGTAAGCCAAAGTCCCAACTGATGAGTGGAGAGCATGCTTCTGGATAACAGAACTGTCTTTTCTTACTCAGTCAGAGGATTGATCGAAAACATGAATCATTCACGCTCCGCGTTCCCCACAGCTCTCTGGTTTTCCGCAGGCCTTGTGTCCGAAGCCGCCGCTGCCTCTCGGGGAACAATGCTGTCTTTGTTCGGAGCTGATTTGATCCGCGATAAGAACGGATTTAGAAGTATTTCATGCATGAAGAATGAATCTATTCACGATTCCAAAAACACTGATGACCATGCACGTAAATAAGGGGTCATGCGTCTTTTGAATTGACTTCAAACGTCTTTTTTAACGGCTGCACTAGAAGAAGCGCCGGTATCTTGTCAGTGGGAGTTGCAAGTGCACTGAATCCACATGCATATTGTGTGTACGTGCTCATGTGTGACCACACAGTGTGTCTGTTTCACTGCAACGCATCCTCACTTCAGCTCGTATGATGTCTTATGCAAAGTGTCCCTGCCAAAGCCAGCAACACGTGTCATTAGTTACATGCGTATGGTCTTTTGAATAACAGGACCACACGCATGTAGTTAGAGTTAAGTAGCAAAAGCACTTAGGAATGTCACCATCACTTCGGAAAAGATGGTGACATTCTTAGTAACGTTGAGGCAACACAACTAGTTAGGTTTAGGAAAAGATTGTCGTTTGGGTAAAGATTAGTTTGGAACTGCGTTGTTACTGAACGAACAGCGGGTTACATGCCGGAGCAGACCGGCCTGCTCTGTCTGCACAGTGCATTTGTGTTGTTAAAAACTCCTTAACTGACACATGTTGCCTAAATGCCACATCCTCTGACCCCTGACACCCCTAATGGACCAATAAACCCAGTTATCGCCATCACAGACCCCACAGAAGAGAACACACACACACACACACACACACACACACACACACACACACACACACACACACACACACACACACACACAGACGCACACTTCTCGGGAAACCCCTTTGTATCTCCACATCTTCCTCTTGCCTGATGGATTTAGCACACTCCGCCCAGCAGCATACAGCGTCACCTTGTCCACCCACAGCTCTGATTGCTGGAAGTCATATTTACACCAACTCCTCCAATCACCACATTTCCTTTAGTTCATTTTTTTAAATAGCATATTCATCTGTTTGTGGCAGGTTTTGCAGCATTATTGCATACACTGTATGCAGACCCTGAAGAAAAAATAATCTCTGGTCAGTCAGGCCAGCCAGGACAACAGAAACACACACACACACACACACACATGCACAGGCACGCGCACACACACATTCACCGGTCGAAGAGGACTTCCTCATATTGTCCAGCATGTTGATGCAGGAAATCACTTTGATTGATATCCCCCCCGATGCTCACACTGAATTAAACGTTTCAGGCGTACACTTGCAACTTGTGTGTGTGTGTGTGTGTGTGTGTGTGTGTGTGTGTGTGTGTGTGTGTTTGTGTCCCCTTTTGGTCTCAGTCAACTGAGGTTTCTTTGCTCAATCAGACATCTTTTTTTAATGCCACATTTGCACAGCATCATATTTGTTCTATCTCCTTGAGAAGAAAAAAAGAAAAGAAGAGGATTTTTTTGTTGGCACACATAGTTTGCAACATGCATTTCCTTGTGAGAAACTTCAAGTGCTAACACTCTGTACTTTTTTATTTGTTTCAGCTATTTCCTGCGCGCTATATAGGGAAGAAACTCTGCAGGTGCTATCCTTGGTCTTCCACTATTTCCAGGTCGATATGTAATAGAGGATTAGACACACCATGCTATCGTATGTTGGGGATTTCCAATCAAGCACACACACACACACACACACACACACACACACACACACACACACACACCCCCACTGCAGCACCACTTCTCTCTTGATCTACGTACAAACGCACTTCCACACGCCGTCAGGTCCTTCCTGTTTTATTATCATTTTTTTCTCTGAGATTTCTGCAGCGCGCCTGAACGGAAACGAGCGCTCCTGTTTTCTGTTTTTCGGGGGCCGCATTGTTTGAGAGACCCCGGTTGAACACCGAGATGCACAGCTGAACACCCACCACCCGCCCAGACAGATATGTATCAAAGCGGAACTCTGATCAGGAACCAATTCACATCAACTGCAAACAGTCAACAGTCGTAGGGGAAGTTTGCTTCACTGGCATGCGGCCTTGGCATCTGTAAGTGTTTTCAGCTCAAGGTTGATTCATGAGCACTTTTCCTGGCCATTTGACAGGATTTAGTGGCCACAGAAACAATGTGTGCTATTCAAGTCATGGATGTTGCAGTCCGTACCTGATCACTCGTGGTTTGCTCAAATGATGGAAGACGATGTGTTGCTGCTGATTGGAGACGTCTGGAGCGGCGTTCCCATGTAATTTAATCGTATAATCATTTTATGTATATTATCCGTGCTTTGTGAATCGCAATGCTCTCACCTCAGTGTTCGTTTGTTCAAACTCAAATACCCTCTCGACTCCCTGGTGATGCTTGTTGGAGCAATTGCGTGTTTTAGAACATTCTTTGTGGAGAAGCACAGAAATAGCCAGTGGACTTAATGTTAGACAACAATGCCACACCATCATGCAGCTATGGTGGTTATTTTGTGTTTTTAGAGGCTTGCTTTCCTTCAGAACTCGTTCTGCAGACTGTGGGTTTTCCAAGCCAGTTATTTGTAAAGGTTTGTGAATGATGTGGTGCATCTATTTTTAACTGTTCTAAACTCTGCCTCCCCCGGTCACTCCGGCTCACTCTCTCTCTCTCTCTCTCTCTCTCTCTCTCTCTCTCTCTCTCTCTCTCTCTCTCCGTCTCTCTGTCTCTCTCTCTTTCGGGCCGTCTAAATATAGAGCGCTGTCTGCCCACTCATTCTGACAGAGAGGAAATGCTGTGTGTGTGTGTGTGTGTGTGTGTGTGTGTGTGTGTGTGTGTGTGTGTATGTGTGTGTGTCAGCTCCTACGCTGCATTAATAGTTCCCGTCAGAAAAGCAGAAACAGAATGTGAGTTTGCACCAAAGTTCACAAAGCGTGCCCTTGGATGGCCTTTGCACGCATGTGTGTATGTGGATGCACGAGGATGCTTTCCGCGTGCACGTTAGAGCGACGCAGTGCGGTATGCCTGTTGTGTCTGCAGCCATTCACGAAGAAGACGCAGAAAAGATCTTTTGAGACGCAGACTCCAAATAGAGGTCAGACGGCGTAAACAGAGGTATGGGGGTGAAAGACGGAGAGAGACAAGAGAGAGAGAGATTACATCAGAGGCAACCGGAAACTTGTGGTCAAACAGGCAGCGCTGCTGTTAGCTGCTCGACTTCTGAAAGCACAGCTTCTTGTTCGGGGGTTGGATGGAGGTTAATCCATCGCACAAAATCCTTTCATTGTACACATGCAGCCTGTGGAAGTTTTGACCCCCTGCGCTGTGTGTGTGTGTGTGTGTGTGTGTGCGCCGACATGAAAGAGAGCAAAATGTTGTGAGTCACGAAGTTCAAATCCAAATGCATTCAGCCAACAAAACAGCACTCAAACAGGTTCTGACTCTATGACACCTGCACAAACACCCCACCCCTTTCTTCTCACTTGCCTGTGACTCTCTCTCTGTCTCTCTCTCGCTGTGTGGTGTATGTGTCACATTTGTTAGTTTCAGTACAGAGAGCGTTCGTGTGGATGGAAACGCTCTGCAGGACCGAGTAAGTCTCCATGATATTATTATTATTATTATTATCTCTCATCTACACCTGTTGTGATTTAACCGCTAAATGTTAATAATGGGAGAAGTTTCGCTGCCTCGTGTGACGTTCCGGATGCACGTTGATGACATTTTGATTCAATCTGTTTGGGGGCTGACAAACTAATAAGTTCCATTGAGAGCGAAAGAGCGAGAGAGCGAGAGCATTTGGTTTCTGATGTTTAGTTTCTGTGACTGAAGCTTCTTATGATACACTTCTGGTGTTTATTTAACACAAAGATAATGATCAGCGCCATGAGCTCTCGTATCAAGATGATTTACACTCGGTATGTTGAGAGCAGAGCAGAAGAGTTTATTTATTTGTATTTGCCCTAAAGCATGAACGTGATCATCCACATGCACTCTGCATTCATACGCTGCAGGAAAGTCAGTCACTGTGGCAACCAGCGCTGAGCGTTTGTTGTGGTTGGGGGGATTTATTTGTGTTGTTTTCATCATGAAGGATGGGAAACGAGTCATTAGTGTGATTTTAATGTTTTGTTTTGTTCAGATAAATGCAGATTTCATTGTGAATTTAGTGTTGCGGAGGTTTGAGAGGTGACTCACTAACCTGTGTGGGACCCGAGATAAAGAAAGTGGCTTGAGCTTTGAAGTAGGTTGAAGTTATTTATAGGAACACTTTCTTACAGTGGTGGGGAGGGCTAGCGTGGGACAACTGCACCGTGTGTGTGTGTGTGTGTGTGTGTGTGTGTGGATAAAATAATCCTTTATTAGTCCCACACTGGGGAAATTGCAGGATTACAGCAGCAAGAGACCATAGTAAAATAAAAAAAAAATAAAAAAACATGTAATAAATATAAGTAAACAGTAAAATAGTAATAAAAACTATCTATAAAAAAGTGTGTGTGTTTGTGTGTGTGCGCGCTCAGTTGGAGCTGATGAAGGACAGGGTGGTCACGAAGGCAACAACTGTTTGCACCGTTAGCCGCCGCCGCGTTGAGAGACGCGTGGAATCAACCGATATGCTCCGACTTGCGTATCGAGCACCGTTGAAAACCACGAACTTTGGGTGCAACCCTTCAGCAGTATGAATGTTGTAGTTCTCACACGCAAATTCAAAAAGAGAAACCTATGGCGATGATATTATCGTCCCCCTGCCTGTGAACGAGAGAGTTTTAAATAGCTTCGTTCAATGTAAGAGAAACAGTCATCCACCCCGACACACATCTACGGTCAGCCACCACACGGGAGGCCGGCTCTCCGACCACCGAGCGTCTGAACCTCGGACTTGCCAGTAAACAGCCGACAACGTTGTGTCTGTGTCTTCTTCTCTCTGCTGACAGATGATAGACCCACAATGCACGTGAGACATGACCAACAAGACCCCCTGGGATAACGCAAGCAGTATGCGCAGCATGGAGCCTACAGGTACGCACAGCACACACACACACACACACACACACACAATATGAATCTCCCTCCTGCACACATACATCGGTGCATTTGCAGACTTAAACACTCAACCGCTGCTCATCTTCTTTGTCAGCCGGCTGCTCGCCCATCGTTCCAGAGCCAGAGCTCTACCGCAGCGTCATGGCTGTGCTGCCCAGGGAGGCGGACAACCAGCAGCCCCAAGACTGTCTCCACAAAGGTACAGTAGATCTACTGCACCACTCTGAAACAATGTAAAAGTATCACCATGTCAAGATTTATGTATTTTTTTGCCGTTGGCTCTGCTCACATGTAATATATGAGATCTCACAAACAACATCATCTGAGCATGTCACAGGGTCTTAACTTGTCCTTTTTGGTACAGAGTTCAACACTTTTGAATGACCTCATCATTTAAATAATGTGGTGTGTGTGTAGACGTCACAACGCTGACTGGATTCTCTGCTGACGACTTTCTGTGTGTTTTTGTTTCTGTATCCAAAGCAGTAAACCAACAGATATTTCCCGGAGCCAGCCTGCTAGAGTTAATCCCACTGTGCAACATTTAGCCGTGTCAGCAGTTCAGTCATCAGACTATATTTCAGAGTAGAGCTGTCATGGAGAGCTAGAGGGTGCGAGTCTGTGATAGCCCTGTGGAAATGTTGCATCTGTTAATGGCTTCTGTGTTTATCTCTGTGTGTGTGTGTGTGTGTGTGTGTGTGTGTGTGTGTGTGTGTGTGTGTGTGTGTGTGTGTGTGTGTGTGTGTAGGTATGCTGAGGTGGACGCTTCATAAGAAGGTTCAAAACAATCCTGCGAATGGCTTATCTCTGGTGTGGGTGCTGATAAAAGAGCTGGAAAAGGTATGAGACGTCAGCAGCGGCTCTGTTATCAATCTTTCAACAAAAAACAAAAAAAGTTATTTTTGCTACCAGACAACACAATCTGTGGCTGGCTCGCTTTATCTGGTTGTTTTAATATTTACCGATTTGTAATCGGATTGATTGACCATGAACCCTATTAATTATTCGCTAATAATAATTTGAGTCCATCAACTAATCGTTTCATCCATGAAATTGGAACAAACGGAAACAACACATCTTTAACGTGGCTGATCGGCTGACTGACTGAGTGTGTGTTTCCTCTGCAGGCTGAGCGATGGGACTCTCGCAAATGCATCATCCCTCTGCTCCACACACTGATGTATGCCATCATTCAGGTACATTATAAAAGTAGTTTCAGCACTGGTACTCCAAAGAGTACTTCACAGGAGGAGGAGGAATGTTTTGTTTTTATTTCTGGAACAAAATGCCAAAGAGAAAGGGGACACAGTGTTTCCTCCGACTTGAATAACATCAATGTATTATCCGCTTACCGTAAAAATCCAAAAGGTGTATTCATTTCTGGTATTAGTTGTAACGTGTGTGTGTGTGTGTGTGTTTTTGTTTGTTTGTGTGTTGATATTCCAGACAGCCTACATTCCAGATGAGCTGTACAAGCGGGTTTACGACTTCTGTAAGCGACTCCTGATCTACCCTCATCCCTACTGCACCGTGGGCCTCAGCTACACGAGGCAGATCAAAACGGAGCGCTCCGTTCCAGGTATTAGCCAACGCAAAGCTCGACGTTTCGGCCCCATTTTGAAACGGGAGGCGATTGCTTCATTATTTATTTATTCAGAACTTCCTGCTCGAGGAGCTCAACTTGTCATCAACCACAGTCGACCTGTATTTATTTTGACACGTTTATATGCTGCTCTATTAAATCTGCATTCATTGCTATGCTGGATATGTTATGAACAAAAGATATCGTATTATAGATCAAAGATGACGCCTTTTACCATGATTGCACGCTGTCACTTCAAACAAAGGCGGGTCAATCAAAACATGAATTATCTATTACTCATACTGTTGACACATGCTTTTTTAATAAAGACTGGAATGACTGACACAAGCAGACTTTAGCAGCCTTGACACAAGATAAATAAACTCCAGATCTTACTGCACTGTGATGTTTAATGAACTGTTCATTCATCAAGCACACGTCAGTTTATCCACGGGAGGATTTGCAACCACACACTGCCGTTAAACTGCCGTTTTGATCCACAGGTCTGATGTACCAGAGGATGGTCACAGGCGAGCAGAGACTAAAAAACGAGCACTATCCCTTTCAGGAGAGGTGAGTCATGAATAAAGACAAAAATGCATCAGAAGAAGCCTTTGGGGAATTGGAGATTTGCCCAGGCTTGTTCTATTTCCTCGTACCGCCGCATGCAGTCAGACTCCCGTTGTGTAAATCTCTGCAGGGTCTTCGTCCTGGCCGACCCAGAAGTCTTCTCTGGGTCTTTGGGACGAGTCCTGTCGGGCGACATTGAGACGTCCGCTTCAGCTGCAGACGGCTCTCCGAGTCCCCTCGATCACATGTGCCGTGTGGTCCAACACTCCATTCAGGCGTCTTTAGGAGCGGAGCGGTGCCGCGGGCCCAGACTGGCTCGAGCGCTGAAGGTCAGTGGAAACCGCACCAGGGTGCAGTCACCGCCTTCTCCTTTCAGCTCAGGGTGTCGCTGACATATTTCTTTAGATTTTATTTTATTATGTCTATTTTTTTTGTTGAGTTTGACTCTCTAATTACCTCGTACCGATACTTGGCGTGCAGAGTAAATGTGAACGCTTTCCGCATGCTTTCTCTTTTCTCTCAGAATTCTTCCGTGTTTAATTGCTTACTTATTATTTTCATCTTCCTCTTCCAGTGTGACTTGACTGTTGACTCAAAATCAGACTCTATACTTTTGTAATTGTTGCAAAAGATGCAAGTAACCTGGACTTGACTGACTGGTGCTCTTCTTCACATAAACACTAAGTCTTCTGACATGGCAGGCCCTCTCTAGGAAATGTAATTACATCCTTACATCCAACATTATAAACGGAAATCCCTTTCTGAATACATCTGAGGAAGTCGACCATGCAAGCAACGAGCCTCAATCGGTTCACCGATTGTTATGGGTGTTGAAATATGGCTGGAAACTGAGTTTCCTGAAACCTCTAGTCTGTATACCGGTCAGGGTTGTCCCACGTACCGTTTCTGGGGCCTTGAGGCTTCAGTGTGTAACATTGGCGAACCGTATCAATAGCTTTCACAAATATTTCACACATATGCTCGCTCACACAGAGGAAAAGAGAGAGAGAGGGGGAGAGAACCTACAGTAAGAGAAACAGATATACAAGCTTTCCTCAACCTCGAAAACAATATTTACTCATATTGTTAATTGTCTAATGAGACGAGGAAAAGACCTCAGACTTTTAAAAAAACAGTCTAAGCCCCTCGGGTCAGCCTTAATAACAATGCAGCTCTACAGTAAGAAAGTCATGTTATGCCTGACATGCTGCTACTCTTCTCTTTAGTCTCCGGTTGATCTCCACTCTGTGAACGATTGTGATTGGTTGTCTAGTTTATTTCACAACATCTCGTTTTATTTTTAGCACATCTTTTTTCCCCATGTGAATGCAAAATTACATCTGCTGCTGATGATTGCCGTTCAGGAGGGACTGAATGACCCTTTGCTGTCACTTCTGTACATTTTGAGCGACATCAAGTTCCTTCCAGAGTGACTCAAGTTCAGAGTAGCGTCAGCAGAATGCAGTCGGGCTACATTTTTGGTGATGGCAGGAACTTTTTCAGTTTTTTTCCCCCTCCTGGATTTAAAATAGTCCCTTCCTCATATGTACGTGTTGTGTAAAACATCCTGAATGAAGGTCTGTTGGTGGAAGTGTGTCCTGGCACCGATCCTAAAGTAACACCTCGGCAGGACGCACACGAGGGCAGAAACGCACACAAACAAGCGCGCTACTGACCCCTCACCTCTTTGCTATTAATACAGACTCTCTCTGTGTATTGGTGTGTGTTTGTGTGTGTTTGTCTTCCTGTGTGCACGTGAGTTCACCCGCGCATGTGTTTTGTGTGTTTTCCGCGACAGGACATGGGTCAAGATGTCGAGTCGCACTTTCAGGAAGTGTTGGCGGCTCTGGAGCAGAGCGCGGAGGAGGGCGGCAGAGGGGAGGGTGGAGCGCTGAGGAGCCGTCTGCAGCGGCTGTACAGCAAGATCGTCACGGACGCAGACTCAGGTAGGAGCTCCTCGAGGCGGCACACACAGAGCTTCTCTGTCCGAGGCGTACCGCAACTTATTGGTGGAGCCGAGCGTCCAATGAAGGAAGAAAAGCCACAAGAACCAGCGTCAAAATGGAAGCAGCAAGAGACGAGGATGTGACCGCGTTGGATGACGTTCTAGCAACTTAACTGATAAAAAAAGATACTCAAATACCATACAAAACCATCGGCATTATTTGCTTTTATTTTGAGATATGTTTCTATTTGTTTGCATTACATGACATCCACTTCAGTTGTAAAGGGATGATACATCTGACCTGTGCTTGTATTGCACATGTCCTATCGTCTTTGGGCATTCAGGGTTTTCTTGGTTTGCAGTCTGAAAAAAAAAAAAGAATCTTCACGAAGGGGATTAGTATGGAAACCCATTTCCACCAATAAAAGAAAAAATATATGAAAAAATATATATATTTTGACTTTCTATCTCATAATTTAGATTTCTTATCTCATCATTTTTTTCTTTTACTGGCGGGAATGGGCTTCCATAGCCATGCGAGCGCCGCAAGTCACAGATCACAAAAATTAAGAAGGTTGTAAAGAATGGTAGTTGTTTTCAAAGAGTGAAACGTGTCAAAGAGGGAATTACCTCTACATGGCTGACTCCTGGCACAGGAGCCCTGCACACGCCACGTCACCATTTCACTGAATAACAGCATATTTAGCCATAATTCTCACAACCACAAGTTGCTCTTTAGGACCATTAAGTATCTTTCTGCTGCCCTCCCGATTCCAATGAGATCTCTTATATTGAGAGATGTGAGACATGTTTTCTGTGACCGGCTGTCCCTGAGTTCAAACATGTGACTGTGCCTCTCTATTTAGCGGCTTCCTCCACGGCCGAATCAGTCGAGTCGGTCCTCTGTGTTTTATTTTTAATATTCCGGATATCTATTTCCGTGACATCCACTCGTATCATGTCAGCGACCCATCCGATGAACCTGCTCCCTCCTCTCCCCGGCTGGGAGGTGGAGGGATGGACAGCAGTGCTCACAGACAGGACGTTATGGGGGTCGGGGAGGTGTTTTTGTTTTGAGTGTCATTGTGACAGTTTTGGTCTCTTCCTATCGCTCTTCCTTCATTCATGTGTGTGTGTGTGTGTGTGTGTGTGTGTGTGTGTGTGTGTGTGTGTGTGTTGCAGAGCCATTGTCCAGTGGACGACTGTGCGACTCCCCTCTTCCGAACCCAGAGATGAGCTTCCACATGTGGACGGAGGATCTGGATATCTGTGAGTGGAACTGGAACCTGTGGGTGGGCTTGAGGAAGTTTTTACTACCAGTCGGCTCAACCGAATTAGGCTGAAACTGGAATTATGTCCTCAATAAAGGGAACCAGACATAAATGGGAAATCAGACAGGTAGAAACCCCTTTTATAATGAAAGTGTGTTCACCAACAGCAGCATCACGAGATGATCACAGAGCTTTTGAAAGTCATTCTGAAATATGTCACAAATGACTAGTTAAGTGTAAGTATGAGGCAGTTTAAAAGTACGAACATCAAGTCTTGACTGAGAGGAGGCCCACCATCTTAAAAAAAATCCTGCACAAGGGTTTATCAGAGCTGGACTCGCTAAATGTATCAAACTGATTAAATCCGAACTGATTTGAATTAAATCATTGACTCTGTGAAACTGAGTGTGCACGTTTACTTTAAGATTATGATGTCATCGCTCACTGTTTCCTGTAAATACAGGACAGTGGTTATCGCCTATGTACAGAGTGCAATTTATGAAGCATTAAATTCTGAGGGATCACAAGGCAGATGCTGTCCAAATGTGGGCACACTTTGTGAATAGAATGATCAGATGGTAGTTGTAGTTGTTTCCCAGAGGGAGAGCAGCCATGTGCGTACCCTGCAGCTCCAGAACAAAATGCTTCCACAGAAAAGTCAAGTCTACGTCTGTTTATGAAGGGCCCTCAGTCTGCATGTGAAGCGGGGCATGTGCTTGTATGACAGCTGAACTAACACACACACACACACACACACAGCTGATACAAATTCTTTGCTGTGGTTTGTCTGAATTACGCGCCACTGACGGGTGCTGATGTTTTTCCCCAGGGCGAGTGCTGGCCAGGTGGTTTCGATCCAGCTCCGGGTCGGAGCATTTCTCCCTCAGCCAGGAGGACGTGGACTTGGGCGAGTCGCCCGGCGACGTGACGTCGTCCGACATGACTCGCTACTCCGTCATGTCCAACGACAGCGGCATCGAGAGAGACCTGCCCCCCGGCGCCGATCCCTCCCTGTCGTCCTCTCTGGACTATGCCGGCATTAATGCATCATGGGAACAGTGCAAAAGGTAAATCAAGTACCGCTTAGTTTACATTAAGTTGTGTGTATTTTAGGTCATTTTGAAACGATTAGGTCTTTCACTACAGCAGCAATGACCTTCTCCGTCTCCCCAGCGAGCAGGAGTCCAGCAGGCTGTCCCGGCGCAGGGCCATCAAGATGAAACCGTCGGTGAAGGACAGCATGGTGCTGATGCAGGACACCCTGGAGGAACACGCCAGCCTCGGCGGAGGGGGAGGAGGAGGAGGAGGAGGAGAAGGAGGAGGAGGAGGAAGAGGAAGAGGAAGACGAGGGTCGACTCTGCAGAACCCCTTCCCCAAGCAGCAGAGACCCTTTACTGCCAGGATAGTCGTCATGGGAGACGACAGGGTGCTGGGTCGCCTGGCCAAGGCCTACTTCTTCTTCAGGTGAGGGGTGTGTGTGTCTGACTGAGCTCATATACGTCTTTTAGTTTGATTTAACTCTATGACACTGCACTGTAGTTGTTTTGTATCATTTTCTGGCAACTGAGATCTGCAGGTTATCATTTATGATGTTTATTTCCTCGTGAGCAGTTCTCAAGATTAACTTTCAGAAAGCGATTGCAAGGCTGACGAGTTTTCAGCTTTTGGTTGCCGAAACAAAAAATTTGGTTTCCACTATTCGTCCCCGTATATTATCGGTACTTATCATCTGACTACGATATGAGATTTTTGGAGCAACATGCATAATAATGAGGAAAATGTATTTTCCTTGAAACTGTTGTAAACAATACAGTTAAAAGAAAATACCCCTCTTTGGTGCAATAACAATATTTGCTACGGTAAAATACATGTTGATTATAGATACAATATTTTATTTTGATAGGACACCTGTGTATGTAATAACGACGCCTTACTGTAAATGTATGGTGGAAATTATTTTTGTCACAGTAATAGGAAGCTACATGTGGCCTGTTCACGTGGAATCCTAAATTCCTGTTATTCCCTTTATATATATTTGTCATTGAAGCACTCAGAATACAATGAGACCGGAACTGGAGGACTAATAAATCACTACTTTACATTCTCTTCATGCTAAATGCTGCTATGCTCTTCTCTTGCCAATGTCATACGTTGAAACTCAAAACCTCTGTGAGTGACGCAACACATTTGGTGTTTCTCATACATCTTTGCTCGTCTTTGCAGGAAAAGGGAAGCGCGGAGGCTTTTTCTTACAACGAAAGTAAACCTCCAGTTTTACTACATCCCTGTTTGCGAGGCAACAGCTCCCATCTCCTCTGCCAAGGTGAGGCCACTTCCTCCTGTGAACGCACCATCGGTCTGCTGTTGCATGAGAGTCGCGCACGTCTAGAGATAACAAGACACTGACGTCACAATACCTGATCCCACAGTAACAGTGACGGGACAAAAGGCTCAGTAATGAGATGACGAGATTCCAAGACATTGAATTTAGCTACAATGTTTATTATCTATTTATTGTCTATTTATATTATCAATAAGGGTCAATAAGCAAACGTCAAGGGTAATTAAAATGGGATGGATAAATTAATTTGTTTCTGAAAAGAAAAGAAAAATAATGATATATAAACATCGGCTTTGCTGCCTCATTCATTGTGACTTGTAATTATCGCTCCCCTTTTCTTTCTAACAATCTGGTTTTAGTGATCATTTTTAGATTTGAATTTGTTCTAATGTCATTGAGAAATCACTTAAAAAAAGAAATGTTAGCTTTTGTGTCTTTTCTCCACCAAGAACCTCCATTTAAATAGACTTGAGCTGTTTTGAGGATTATGGTTTTTTTCCCCATGCAAAATTGACCCTCGATGACAAAGAAGAACCAGAAGGAGTGAAAACCTCCAGGCTCATTGTGTTCCCTCACTGCTGTTAAGTTGTTGTATTTCTGTTCCTTCCTTTCTAGGAAAACCTCCATCAATCCAAGGAAAATCTCTGCACTCTTGGATCCTACTTGAGCATGGTGGATCCGTGGTACAACGCTAACGTCAGGAGTTTAGGCAGCATGATCCCCAAACTGGCCAAGATGGTAAATACACTTGTTCCCAGCAGCCTGATGTTCGATACATCCCTTGTTTGTGTTTGAGGGACTTGTGAGAGAGAAGAATTCTCTGTAGTTTGGATACTTGCACATTTTGTTGGATGACGTACATGTTTCAGTTAAACAGGAAGTGGCAGCCGTTGAAAACACTGGAAGTGTGTAACATCTTTTACGGCGATTTCATGGAAGCACAGCTACAGCGGTAGATGTAATAATCTATGACTAGTTTAAGAATGAAGAGATTGTGGTGGGTGACTTCTCTTTCATGAGAATAATAATTCTCATTCTAGTGTTGACCTTCCCATGTTCTACTCGTTTGCCCGCCTTGCAGCTCCTGAATTAAAGTTTCTCTCTTTCACCAAACTAAAACAGTCTTCCCACTGTTCCATAAATAGCAATAATTCACAAAGTAAGATGTGAAAATGTGCTTCCTCTCCTCGTTTTGGGAGGCCAAATAAAATAATAAAAAAAAACAGCAATGTACTCAGCTAATCCTCAATAGCAAAAATATTCATCCAATCACAACAAAATGTGTTCCTTGAAATCCTGTATCCACCCCTGTTTCTCAGAAGTTTTTAAGTTACTTGGGGAAACAAATTGTGCATTTTTGAATGGTTGAAGTCACGTGACACATAAAGGACGAACTTAAGATCACTTTCTCTTACTTTATGGACTCCGGGCAAATTACCCAGCGCTGCTGTTTCACCTTTTGGGGACTCACAATGTTCACTTGATGTCTTGACTTCATGTCTTTTGTCTTCTCTAGCAACAGATGGACCCAGGGAAGCCAAAGGAGCCCATTGTGCCTGATGTCATTTCCTACTACGTCCGGACCGGCCAGCAGCCCGTCTACTTCACCATCTACTTCGTTAAGGTAGCGTATGATTACAGTTTGAGCTGAACGGCTTTACACCAAAAGGTTTTAACACGTAGCGATTCGCATTTTTCAAATGTCTTTCTTTTTCTTCAAAGAGTTGTTTGTTTCCTCTTTTAGATCACGTTCACCAACATGAAAAAGGATCCTGTAGAAGACGTGTTTCTCACCCATCTGGAAATGGAGTTGCCGGAGTTCAGACAGATGTCGGCATCAATCAGAGGTGAATTGAGTGAACGGGAACATATATATATATTTTTTTTTTTACCAATGTCGTCTTTTGATTTCTGTACAAACCGGCCTGTCTGTACTTTAACAACATGCCTGTCTCTCACACAGAGAAGCAGAAGAAGAGCTCAGGGGAGGTGTGCGGGGCGGTTGTCTCCTTGAATTACAGAAAGGTATGTTTAGAAGAAAAGAATCTATTATTATCCCCCCCAGGAGAAACACACGTTTGCGAGTGAGTGTGCTCCTCTGTGTCCGTCCACGGCTAAGCTCTCGTTCTGCTGCAACAAACGGCATTGTATTTTGGGAGGCCAGTCATGGCTGCATGCCCAAAGACATGTTGTGGTTGCGGTGACCCACACTTTCTCAAAACAACCTTTTTATTGCCTGTTTTGTCCCGACACTGACTCCTCGCCCACGACTCTACGAGGCACAGTGAGGGGGAAACCGTAGACTGTCTGTGTTTGGGGGAAACTGTTTGCCCACGCTGGCTTCATGCTTAATTGTTTCGTACAGCGAGTTTGGCGACCAGCGAACTGAACTACGCACACAGCTGATTGCATCGCCGCAGACACAGTTATGTTGGGCCTTTTTTATTGGGCATCAACCTCAAGTTTATATGCATCGTGTTGGAAAAATAGACCCGCGAAGTGGAGCTGAGACGCACGCCTGCACAGAGGCATCTGCGTGGATTCAAATGAGAAACGAGCGAGTGAAAAACACGTCTCATACGCTTGCAGTCGAGGACAATTTCAGAGCGACGGCTTCAGACCACGCGCGTTTTGTTCATTCAAATGTGACAACACAGCAGCGGCCATCGCAGACTCACCTGGCGGAGACCTGCACTCTTTCTGGTTTCCTTATTACATTACCGCCACGTGCCTCATCAATTACTGGATGAATTTCTCCGAAAAATGGCGTTGTGTATCGTGTTGTTTGTGTGAATGCAAAAAGGCTTGACACTCGTGTGTGTGTGTGTGTGTGTGTGTGTGTGTGTGTGTGTGTCTGTCCAGGTGACATTGAGTGGCCGAGACGTTGACAAAGGAATGTCGGTCAGGACGTCAGGTGTTCAGATCACAGCTATTCCCTCCAATGAGGCAGAAGGTCCAGTATTATTATTATTATTATTATTATTATTATTAATATAACACATTCAGCATTCACTACTCAGACCCCACTGTATGCTTTAAAATATATATATATATACCATGACTTTGTCTTACTCTTACGCTCTCTCTTTTCTCTGCCATAGATCTGAACTGTTTGACCATGACTCTGAATGAACCTCCAACAAAAAACAAAAGCAGCGTTGTGGTGAGTCTTACATGCCGGGCTCAAACACCCCCAGTGGTTACGCCTCCCGTAGACGGCGTTTGTTAAAACAACTCATAGAATGTACGCGATCTATTCAACGATAAGTCCTCTCATCCTCTTTTCATTTTGAAATTCTCAGGACTCAAAGATTCGGGCCTCCAACATTAAGATTCGCACTTTGGAGAGTCGACCTTTCACTGTGACGCTGGACAGAGATTGTCGCAGGAGCTACACAAACGTGCAGAGGTGAGAGAGTCTCGCCTTCCTTTTTTTCACCACTGAGTAAACATCCAAAAAATATTATTGAAAGCCGACTTTGCTGACAAAGAGAAATCTTCTTCTTTATTAAGTGGAACCCTAATGTGCGTATATGAAAGGGTCTAGTTTGTTCCACATCTTGATTTGCACCCCTTTTCCCCGGTGGACCCAGTTTCTGTGCAAAAAACTGACGATGTCTCCATCTTCAACCTGTTTGTGTTGCAGCATCGAGATCTCCCCGTGTCTCGATCCCGGATACAGCGTCCAGAAAACCATTCGGTCCAAATTCAAGTTGGGAGAGGACAAAGACGCCGGCCTGAGCAAATACATGAACAGAGGACTCCCGCTACCGATCAACACATTTTCCGGCATCATCACCTGACGTGGAGCAGCGGCCCCGCAGAGAAACTTGAGAATGAGCACCGTCAGCGCTGTGCTTTGATTGCGGGAATGGCTGCAAGTCCAGTCTGACACACGAACAGACAGAAGGCTCTGAGCTGCTCCTGGAAACAGAACCAATCAGTTTGACCGGCATGACTATGAATCAAAGCAACACATACAGTACTAGTGTCACCTCTTGGAGATGACATGTTTTTTTTGACAATAACGGAGTTGTGTCACACAGCAGGGTTATTGTTGAACTCCTAACAGTGTTTCTACTACTGTTCATGTGTTCAGTACATCTATGCAGAGTGGATTGCCAAAGAAAAATACTGTCTGTAACACTAGAGAGACCGGCAGGGGGAAATAAGTAAGATATTGCGAATTTGGATCCCGAATCACGTGAAAAAGAACCTAAAAAAACTGTGCAGTCAGAGTTTAGTTTTCTCAAAGTCACCACGTGTTGAGGCCGATTTTAGGGGCTGATGGTAACAGTAACTGTACTTCATAGACACTACATTTTACTGCTCACACACACACACACACACACACACACACACACACACACACACACACACACACACACACACACACACACACACACACACAGTACACACAAAAGAATGTGGACTGGCCCGGTCTGTCAGCGACTGAAACGTGCAGATTGATGAAAGACTGGTACGACGACAGCTGACAGTTAACTGTTCTTCCTTCTTATTTGCTGAATCACTCCAAAAAAAGCATGTCATGACGCTTCAAGAAGCACACTATGGTCCGTGTACGTGACAGGAAAGGCTGCGGAACAGCAGCATCAGACAGACGGATGTGCATGAAGTAGCATGTCGGCCTTCAGGGCCGCTGTCTACTGGCCAGACGCGCAGGACTGGAGACAAAGTGCAAAACCTGTGCACCTGCCGGTAAATATCTCAGACGCATATCGGCCTTGAGGTGTGAGAATCACCTCTCACCTCCATCCACTCACTGCCGCGTGTGTGTGATGATGCGTACATTTCCGAAACTGAATCTATTTTGCACTGAAGCTGCAGGTTTTGTAACATTGTTTGAGGGGAAACAGTGTGTAAAGCATGTGATATGACTACGGCATAAATATGAAAAAGATGAAGATATTGTTTTTGCCACAAAACTATTAGACTACATACCCAAGAATGTCTCAGGAGCTTATATCTGATGCCCCACCTCCTCGGGTATGATCTCAGGCAGTAAAGGTCAACCGCCTCTTAAACTGGATGTGATGTATTATTGAGCGTGTGTGTGTGTGCGTGTGCGCGCGCGCGTGTGTGTGTGTGTGTGTGTGTGTGTGTGTGAGAGTGTGTGTCTCTGCTAGCCTGGCAGGGTAAAAATCATTCAAATTGATGATACATTTTGCACATTATCTTTCATCTCATCCATATACAATGAGGACGCCATTACAAATAAAAATGTAACTGTGTAAATACATGACGTTTCATTGTATAAGCGAGTTTGTGTTTTATAATAAATGTGGTAAACCTCAGTGCCTTTTTGTTTGAATAAACCGATTGAAAAGAGGAAGTGGATGTGAGTAGTTTTGACGCACTGTTGCGTGAACTTTCCCCGCGCCGGAGGTGCGTCCGGCGGCCACCAGATGGCGCCATTTAGCTGCCATCTGCCCAGCTTGAGCACAGGTTGACACGGGGACGGTCCCGTGCGCTGCACGCACACCGACCGACACCTGCCGACAGCTGCTGAGTGACCGCTGGAGCTTCTCGCGCTCCCCGCCTCTACAGGTTGGCGTCTGGCTGGCCGATGACTCAATGAAACACTGCAACGAACCGCAAGACCCTCCCCAGTAGTCCCCCCCCCCGTATCCCGGATCCCGGTGACGGTCTGCAACTGGAAGCGCAGAGAGAACCGAGGAGAGGAGCAGCTGCAGCACCGATGGAGAAGAAGCAGGGACCTGCTCATCAGTACGGTTCACTGGAGCGCACTGAATGGAGCAGAGACACCAACAAACCAGGTACACACACACACACACACACACACACACACACACACACACACACACACACACACACACACACACCTATGTGTATATGTATATACATTCTATATGTATATAAATGTACTGAGCTATAACTGTACAGTGGAATTACTTTATTATTATTGTTCCTACACTGTATATTTTATAATATAGTCCGTCGCATCCCCACGATATTCCTGTAAAGCATAGGGTTGTGTTGTATACAGTATATTCCCACTAGCGGGATTACTACAGTATTTTATCCACAGTTTTATATCTGGGTTATTTTTGTAGTTAATGGAACAGATCAATGTAGTTCTCTAATTGCAGCACAGGCAGCAGCTTTGCAAATGTCAAGAATCCACAGGTGTTTATTGTGTGTGTGTGTGTGTGTGTGTGTGTGTGTGTGTGTGTGTGTGTGTGTGTGTGTGCGTGTGTGTGTGTGTTGTTATTTGCGTAAGCCCATTACTCAGGAACCTGCTCCCTCAGATGATGAATCTCAGCGTTCTATAGATTATGAGGTCAGAAGTCACTGGAAGTCTTTATCGCAGTAGAAATGTTTTCTCCAAAGCCTGAAGCTAACATGTGATTCGATTGTCCATAAGGCATGCTTTTTCTCAATGAATCGCTTGGAATGTCCATCACAATGTCCCAGCCCAAGGTGATGTCTTCCAATGTCCTTCTTTGTTCGACCAATAGTCCAAACCCCTCTGGAAAAAAAAGACATTTAAAATCGTAGAAAAGCAGCAAATCTCCACGACGAAAGCTGTAATATTGTTCGACATTCTTTGGGTTTGAGTTCTATTCCTCTGCATCGCTGATGGTCGTTGATTTCCTACTTTATATTCATGATGCTCATGATAGCATCATTTTGTCGAGGTTGTTTTTTTTCATACTAATGCGCCATTCATAAATGTAAGAAGGGAAGTTTGCGAAGCTCTGCAGAAATCTCTGTTCAGCCTTCTATCTGTTTTCCTCTTTTTTCTTCTTCTTCTCACTCCTTTCCGCCCCCGACCTCCGGTCCACTACTTCCTCATCATCCTCCACATCCCTCCACTTTCGCCTCTTGGTCCCTAATCTGGCTGATCCGTCTATCCGTAGGGTGTTAGGTGTAAAGCAATTTGTGGCAGTGTAAAAGAAGAAGGAAAAAGAAGAAGAAGAGGAGTTGGGGCAAAGACTGTAAACTGAGCTCATCAGTGTAATTCACATCTTCGGGGGTTTGGATAAAGAGAGGCGGCAGGGGTTGCGAGGTATTGGGTGAAATGAGGAGACGCAAAGGGACGTGAGAACTGCGAGAGAGGCAGTGAGGAAGTGTAAGGGAGGTCTAGTGATGAGTCATAGCTGCTCAGCAGCAGAATAACCTGTCCTCCAGAGCCTCTGCAGCAGAACATGTTGTCTTTGTAAGATCAACTGAACATCATGTGGCACATTTCCCAGATCACGGTCCAGTCTCTCAGTCCGCCACATGGGAATCCCTGGTCTTCTATGCCTTTTAGTGGTGAATGAACAATATGCTTGCAATTCCTGAGATATGATGACGTGGCAGACTAGGCACTTTCAGTTTTTCTTCTTTCAGTGTCATGAATCAGATGTTACAGGTGTAGCAGACGTCTATAATGTACCGAGTATGCGCCTTGAATGCAGCGTGCAACGTGAGATGAGAACACAAAGAGGGAGTGAGTGTCTCTGTCTTTCTTTTACTGTCACTTTCTCACTTTCAGACACACACACACACACACACACACACACACACACACACACACACACACACACGCACACACACACACCTGTGCCTGACAGATAAGAATGTGTTCTGTCAAATTCGTTCATCAATACAATAAGTATGGAGCTTGAACATGGAGGCAATCAACCTAGCTTAGCATGAAGAAGCATTGGCACAAACATGAGCTTTAGAGGTGTTGCAGGCTGCAGTGGCAGAGAATAATTCTAGCATCACGTTGTTTCCAAGGCACCCTAGAAAGGACTTTATCTCATTTTCTCCACTAAGAGCACCCTAGAAGGCCCTTCATCACATTTCTGGGCACCCTAAGGAGCTTCATCTCATTTTTTCTTGTGTAAGGGCACCCTTTTACTTTACTTGAAGGACACCCCAGAGGACAATTCTTGACGTTTTCTCTCATGAAAGTCGCTACATCATATTTTCTCTACTGGAAGGGAACCTGAGAGGAAACTTCATCAGGTTTTCTCCATTTAAAGGCACCTATAGGGAGGGGCATCCAAGGGGGAAAGAAGCCACAAAATGCTCATTTACACAACATTCACTCATTAACACACCGACACCTACGAGAAGGTGTCGACCAGGGATTAGCTGCCTCTAGGGGGTGCGCGAGAGGAAAAATGTAATGGTGGTCTAATGGTGTAATAATTAATATTAAACATAATTTAAAAATATATATAAAAATTCCCTTTGTAAGATTTAAATTTTAAATTAAAAACGTACAATTTAATAAATAGATGCACTTCCGGTCCGGCCGCCAGACTGTCTTTTACGTACACACTAGCGAGCCTAGCTTGTGCACCTAACGTCATTTCATTCATTCAGCAACATCCATGAAAATATGTTAAACTGGCTGCAATCGGGGAAGCTGTCAGGTGGGACATCTGAAGCTATCAGTAATAAAAGAGGAGAGGGACAGAGAGAGAGGGAGGAACCGGAGGGAGAGAAACGGAGAGGTGCGTTGGGGAGAGACCAGGAGAAGAAATCAACCGGGAGTCGGAGAAAGAGGAGACCGAGAAGGAGGAAGGGATATCACAGACAAACCGGGAGCACAGAGGCCCATCGCGGAGTCAAGGTGAAAAAAGAGGAAACGAGAGTGAGCATCAGTTGTTGTGCAGTGAGGTTCTGGCTAACAGCTGTCTGAAGCCTCTTATTTGCGTCGCCACCTGAACACCAAGCATGCCAGTGCAAGTCAGAAGCCCCTTACATTTTTTAGATCAAAATTGGAAGAGTTACAAAACAGCCAAAAACAATTGCAGTCTCATTCACGTGAGTCTCTCACTTTCTCCCTCTCTCTCTCTATCTCTCTTGCTGCAGGCTGAGCCACCTGCGCTGCATGTGAAAATCCTCATATGGACTCCTCCTTTTTTATTTATATCTGTTTCTGAGCCTATGCATGTGCCACTCTTTGTTCTTTACGTGTCTTACTGTGTTTAAGTAAATACATTTAAAATGCAATCTGCCTCTGAGCCTGTGCGTGTGTCCTCGCCATCCTTATTGCTCTTTAAAAGTGACGCCTTGTGTAACTGTAATTTATACAGGATGTAGAAGGGGGTGCGTGGCCTAAAACGTTTGGGAACCGCTGGTGTAGACCTGTAGGTCTATCAAGTATCTTTTTACGGTTCTAATCTCATTCACAGTTTAAAACTCGCTGCAGCTCTTCACTCAGTGCTTTCTCCTCTGAGATGTCAAGGTTGTGTTGAAGCCATGACGTCAGCCAGATGTCATAGTAACAGAGTACAGAGTGCTTGTGTGAAGATGTGTGTCCATACTTCAAGACACACTATTTTCTTCTTCTTCGGTCACACAAAGCAGGCTGCAGTTACGTGCCCTCAAACAAAGCTTTACCGCCAGCAGGGATACGAGTTTATGTAACCCGGCATTTAGCAGCAAGCGTGGTTAATGCTTTCCACGGGGCTTTCACTACTAACCTGAAGTCACACAAACCAGTCTGAGTTATTATGATCCACTTTCATTCGTCTTTCTTTCATGCTGGTGCAGAGGACGTGTTTTCGCAGCACTTTGAGCCCTGCCTTCCCCGAGGCCAATTGTGACTAGAATGGAAATATTACATACTAGAGTACTACTTAGTAATGGTGTGTGTGTATAAAAATAAATGAAAGGGTCACAGGAGGCATTGGTATCGCCCTGATTGTAATCGTCTTGGCCCCATGCTGTGCAGCTCTCTACAGGGAGGTGACAGTTATCCAGGGTTATCCAACACGGCGCTATAAATGGAACAATTCCAGAGTAGGAGACGGAGATTTTCTTAAATAATAAAGTCACGACTGCCACTACATCTACCTTCAAGGAGGTCAACCATACTTGGATCTCAGGGTAAATTAAATGTGATGTTGGTATTGCAGCTACATGTTTGATATGCTGGTGGATTTAATTCTAGTGCAGCTGCTCAGTGTTTAGAAGCCACTCTGCACGAAACACTTTGATGTCCGTTCAGATTCATTCAAAAGTATCACAATGGCGTTCGGAACGAGCCCACGCATTGTTGTAAAACGGTGGCTTCGAATTGTTCAGCAAACGCTCTCAACTTTTACGTTGTTTGCTTTATTTTAGAGTGCTTTGTTTTCATTATGAAACATCTGTTTCATTTGAAAGGGGACAGTTAAAAGGATGCACGGGGGGCTGGTGTGTGGAGTGACGGATTGAAACGCAGCACTGTGTTTGACGTCAGCATCCTGTGTGCAGTATATGATGGTTTAAGAGCTTTAAAGCAGAATTACTTTTCAGTCCGCTTGAGACAACTTTAATCTGCAATACATGCATGACATTTAACGCACCTGCCAAGCCCATGCAGTGCATATCATAAGGATGCCCAGCCACAGAAGAAGATAAATCATGCCCGACCCAACTTGGAATAACAACTTGAATGACGGTTTCATTGCACCTTTTCTGTATCCGGGGTCGTGTTATTCCCCGTGTCCCCTATTTACGCCCCTGTATCGCTCTACAGCAGCCAACGGCAGCGTAGACAGGACCGCAGTGTGTGTGTGTGTGTGTGTGCGTGCTGGAGGAGGCTTATTGTCCTGTACTGACCCACCACCCTTTCTGCAGAGAGAGAGAGAGAGGGAGAGAGGGAGGGGGAGAGAGAGAGAGAGAGATGGTAATTTCACTGTGATGCTCTGCGCCTCATCAAGCATCAATTTCAGAGTACATCTGCTGCTCCGTTTATTCAGTATAAAATGCATATTCATGGTCAGTTGTTGTTCCGTGGTGCCAAATTGGATATTGAAAATTGGATCAGTCTGAGTGTGTCCGCCTATCTCTGCGTAGTATTTGTCACGGTAACCTCCTTTTTGATATAGAAAAGATTCAAAATGCACTTTCATGGTTTCATATCAGATATTTGTTCAACTAAAAGCTTTCCTACACTTTCTTTATCTCTCTCTCTCTCTCTCTCTCTCTCTCTCTCTCTCTCTCTCTCTCTCCCAGAGGACGACGTGGTGTCCATGGCGGACTCCACCATCACCACGGACGACATTGAGGGGGAGCTTTTTAAGATCGACAGGATCAGGGACGTCCTGGTCAGGAGGGAGTCCGAGCTCAGATACATGTGAGTGGCTCATCAGTCCACAGCGGCCACCTGCAGCCGGTGTGATTACTGGAGCCGGAACGGTTTCAATCACCGCAAACCAGAGTCCGGAACATACGGTAGAACGGGGAAAGCCGTATTATTTTTAATGCTGGCCAGAGTTTAGTGCCAGAAGCGGGAAGGAGGCTGTACGTGCCTGGCTGACTTTCACTGGCACCGCTTCACATTCCTGGTTTGTCTGTACAATGATCATGACCTGAAGCTTAAGCATGACCCAGCTGCCGAACCAAGCCTTCACCATCGTTCATTTGGTGATGTGGTTGTTTAGGACACCTCAGGCTCTATTTGTATTTATTTATGGAGCGGGATTAAAGGGACCGGACCTTTTTGTCAAAAAATGTCACACACAAAATGGCAAAATATTTCACACAAGCGTTAGACGAACACATTGTCATCCATCCTGAGAAAGCTCTTTGCTGAATGGTGCCATTGCCATAAATTGAAGGTCAGGTTTTCTAAATAGTTTTTCGATGCAGCCGACTATTCTTTGTATTCCGTTTATTAATCCGTCACAAAAGTTCCCTGATTCCCAGTGTCGCACACAAGCTACAGCGCCTCACCGGAGAATTGCATCCCTCTCCTAGCTTTTCCCCACCTAAAGCAGTTCAAATCACGCCGTGGTATCATAAACACATCATGCAGCTTTGGCCTCTATTCTCTCTCCTCATTCCTCTCCATCACACCCCGAGCTGGCCCCCATTATAATTCCAAAGGCTCCACCTTTGCTGCCGCCAAGCCGGCTAATGCATGGATATTTATTCATCCACTCCTCTGAAAGATAGGCAGTAACACTGCTCAGACAGCAGATGGGGGGGAGTGGTGTGTATGGGGTAGCAAGCGAGACTCGAGCTGATAAAATGGGAGAATGAGAGATGGGAGGAGGGGACGTGGACGGAGATGGAGAGTCACTATTTGAAGCCCCCCCCCCCCCCCCCCCCCCCCCAAGCGGGCCACAAACAAAGTAAAGTAAAGCCTATCATTTGTATTCCCGACCTCATGGACATTTCTCCACCTACCGTTTGTGAGCATCTAACATGGCAGGTAGAGGAGGTGCGTGGTGAGGCTCTCTCTCTCTCTCTCTCTCTCTCTCTCTCTCTCTCTCTCTAAGTGAGAGCCTGGCCCAGTGAGAGCCTGCATGTTTCTCAAAGAGACGAAGCTGGGGGACGTGAGGGCCTCTAATTCCGTCAGAGGGGGAAGGGAAAGAGGGCCCTCCACCCCGCCTCAGTCAGTAATGAGCCACTGTTGGAGGGCCATTCACAGAAGGAGTGAAAGCTACCCGGCTCCGAGACGCCACGTGGGGATTTCTGCTCCTGAAAGGATTGTTTCATCTCCCGTGCGAAATATCAAGATCAATATGGCGCCATCTCTGTTTGAATTTCATTTTGCCCTGACAGTAGAATCCAGAGTCCACTCATCTCGACCCTTTACATTTTGCGGCATGTGCAGAGAACGTACACAAGTGTTTTCTTTGTGTGTTTCTTTTGTTCCATCACGCCTGTGCAGGATGGACGACATTCAGCTGTGCAAGGAGATCACTCGTCTGAAGAAGGAGCTGCAGAAATTAGTGTCCATACCAGGTAGGAGTCCTCTGGGTATTGGCAGTTGATGAAGGATTACAAACGGGCAGAGCAATTAAAGGGAAAATATCTGATTTCTGGCCAAAGATGTGTTCAGAAGATTGATGCCACGCTAAATATGAAAGCTCAAAAGTGAAACGACAACAATGAAAATCTGCCTACAAGCACCTCTAACGCTTACTAATGAACGTGTTATATCTTGTTCGCTTAATCCTTATGCAATCAGACGCGTACATAAAATAAAACAGGAGCAACAGATGATCCGTCCTGCTGTGCAGTGTTTCTGCTTTTACTCCCTGTTAAAGTTAAGATACAACAGTTGCCAGTTTTAGAAATGATGGCGTGCATATTTTTGTATAGTTTGGACAGAGCCATGCTAGCTGTTTCCCCCTGCGTCCAGTTTTCATGCTAAGCTATGCTAATTGCTTCCTGTATGCACAACACATCCATTGCACGTATGTCCATCCAGGTAGAGGCATCCCTCCTGAGATTTCTTCTTTATTTTTGTTGCCTGATCGCACAGAAATACGTGAAAGGGTCGCGGCCTGTTCACAACATTTAGCGTGGTGGTGGCATGTAATCGATGTCGATTGGAAAGTAAATTACCCCCATGGCCCTGGTGGATAGACCAATTATCCAAACATGCAACCCTCAGAGCTGGTGACGTATAGACAGTGAGAGGGACTACTTATGGCATATAATGAGCGTATTCCCCACAATATCAAACCATTCCTTTAATCGACCCGGCTCCTTATTCAGTTATAAAGTCCATGAATTGTGTCTTTACTTCCTCGTTATATTTGCAGTAGAGTATATTCTGTGACAACCACCAGATGACTCAGATGTCTTGTGCTGCAGATAATGACAAGTCCAGCGAGGACCGGCAGAAGGAGGAAGAACTGCTGCAGCAGATCCACAAGCTGGTCGAGACCCGGGATTTCCTGGTGGACGATGTGGAGTTTGAGCGACTCAGGTGTGCTTCTGCCTCTCCGGTCTCATCACAGCTCAGCGGGACTCCTGTGAATGAATAATTAAAGATGAAGTCCTATACTGCACACCAGATAGAGATGCAGTGCACATACAGTGCAGCCTCCCAGAAAGGACTTCAGGGAATTCTTTGTCCGAGTTTGACGTGTACTTTTAATGCAAATTACTCTGTGATAACGCCAAATTCATGAGCACAAACATGAGCGGGCTCGCTGCCACCAATGCTGCTGGTGAAGTTGTATCTCCGTTGGTTGTCATTCGTATGCGCGCCTCACGCACAGCCGCTCCATTAGAACCACTCCTGAGGCACAGCGCTGAGAGAGGGCACCGCAGAGCGCGCAGCAGAGAGCCATTTCAATTAAAGATGTGTCAGCGTGCGTCAGTGGAGCCAGAGGAGCTGCCATTGGTTGGAGAGAAAGATGAAAAAAACAGAAATCCCAGTTTGGTTCTATTTTGTCATCTATCAGGTGCACCAGGCCTCTTCCCTCCGCTGCTGGCTGCTGATGCCGGAGATAATATTAGCACATTAGACGCAGGTCGTTTGTCGTTATATTTTGTTTTCATCCAGAAGAGTAAAATCATGTCAAATCATGTCAAATGTAGCGTAATGTGGACTTATTGTCTGTTGAATCATATTTAGTTTTGCGCTGGTAAAGAATTGAAACCGGTCACGTTACCGTGACCTAATGTGACTCGACAGAGGACAACAAGTATGTTTTTGAGGCTTAATCGCAGTTCTTTTGTGTGAGAAGCACTTTGTGTTGGCAGCCGACGGCACGCTGTGAAAACAGAGGGGCTGCTGGGAAGGTGAGAGGCAGGAAGCAAGAGACCAACAGAGGAGTAATGGATCGCAGAGTGGGGAGGAAGGCCATGTTGTCCATGCTGATGAATATAGAGAGCTCTTGTTTTTACCCTGAACATCCAATCTGCAGTTTTTATGTTGTACTTTTACAACGCATAGTTTATTTTCAAAGCAGGATATCAATAAGGGTCTACTTAATACATTTAGCAGTATAGAACATCCCGAGACGCTTCAAACAGCCAAATATTCAAATGTGCAGAGTGTGTTTATCCAATAGAAAAGAGTGGCCGGTTTTATTGAGTTTATTGAGTTTATCAGTGGAGCCTCTAAGAGTAAATCCAATCTTCCCTAATAGCCAGAACTACGCTAGGGTTCTTGTACAGCTTAATTTCTTCACTTTACCTTCTGTGAAATGTTCATTCACTTGTGGAACAGATGGCCAGCAAGTAACATGACCTTTACATCTGTAGAACAAGGGAATCCTTTACATTTCTCTTTTGTGATCTGAAATGCGAGGTGAAAACTTTACACTGTAGTCCAGGTGCTTTATCTATTCATGCATTTACTTTAGTTTTTGTTTTATATCAATCTTTCTCAATCTCTACAGGGAGAAAGAAGAAGATAAAGAAATGGCAGATTTTCTGAAGTCCAAATTCCCAAGAAATATGAAGAAGAAAGGTAAGGTTTTGAGTTAAATAAGCAGCTGCAAATATTTCCCTTGTTCCAAATGTTTTGCTTGTTCAAGGTGTTTCCGTCCACTGACTGATTCAGCATTGAATAGAAATGCTTTCGACCGATCTGTGCTTTTTTTCTTTTGTGCATTGGCAGTTAGTTAGTTGGACTATGTCATCTTTTCCTCACAGTATCATGTCTCTGGGCTTCAGGTGTTCCGACCAGACGGGCTCCATCCCGGGCTCAGCAGGCCTCCTCTCCCTTCGCCAAGACGGGCCTCACCCTGCTGAAGGAGTGCTGTGGCTTCTCATGCTCCATCATGTAGACCCCGCTGCAGAGGCTGACACAGGGGGCGGGGTGGGGATGGGGGGGGGGGGGGGATTTTTGAGTTTCAGCTTTTCAGTCCAAGAAAGACGTTGAAGCGTGGCTGGAGCAGCACAGACAGACACGTGTTGACAGTTTCCCAGAAGGAGAGCGAAGGATTTCACAAACATCATGTGCCGAGTGTTTCCATGCAGGGACCCGAGTTTGTCTTGTGTCGGATCTGTTTGTCTCTTTCATTGGATTTCATAATCCGGCTATCTTTCTTTCTCTGCTCTCCATGTCTCTCATCCCACTCCTGTTTTCATTATTACTTTTTTTCCAATCTCAATAATCATCACGGTTTCCAAAAGGAACGACCCGCCGCCTGTTGTTTATTCAGAGGACGGGGTTTGAGGGACAGAAACAGCACAGCACAAGCAGACTAATTGGAATCAACTACCATGACGCCATGTGAGTTCGACATGTAAAGACCCCACTGAGCTATGATAACTGTTCTCTACTAATTAAAAATAAAATGTCGCTGTTTTCCAGGAGTCAGCAGGCCAGTTGGCACTCAGCAACACTAATGAAACTGACATTAATCAGGAGCTCCGTCAGGAGGAAGTTGCCTGTGATTTGACTCCAGTGCTAAATGGGGACAACCTTTTAAAGAGCGCTGGTTTGTGAAGAAAGAGCGGGTGTCTCATTATGCTGCATTTCCCTTTAATTGTACACAATCAGTCTCTTTTTTTTCTCGCTGAGAATGAACTAGACTATCGATCAGAGATCTTTTAAAAACGGATAACATTGCCATCATATTTATTCATTATTTGTCATAATTTCTATGCACGTAAGATGAGACTGAATAGATATTTGGTTAGTTACAGCCCAAACCTGCACGTCTTTTGAATCGGACTTCAACACAAAGAAACCAATTAGTTGATGGAGCGATCCCCGTCTGTCCCACCAGGTAGATCATCACTGACAATGTCCTGGGAAATGATCTCCAGAAAAGTGCGGCAACTCAAACTATTAATACTCTGATTGTTGCACATAAGCAAACTCAGCGCATATCAACTAAAATGACTTGAATACACTCGAATGAGTCCTTCTTAGTCCATTGCGCTCTCTTTTGTACCATCCATATGCATGTGTTCACAAACGATATGGATCCGCACCCAGCTTACACTGCAGACTCCTAAACTTAATATAGCGGTGTATATATATATATATATATATATATATACCGCTATATTAATTATATATATATATATATATATATAAATATATATATACACTTATATACTGTATATATATATATACCCCTTGAATGGCCCGTGGCACATACATCCACTATGTTGGGCACAGGGATGGAGCGGCCAAACTACTGAGCACCTCTGTGTTGCCAAGAAGAATGGTCGCCATAGCAACCTCGTACATCCCATATCTTTACAATGAGGATGGTTGGATGGATCGGAGGGATGAGACCTCACAGATGTGACGAAAACAAATACTCGAGGACTAACTATCACGACGACCTGATGGAAGGAAAGCAGGAGGCGATGTGATATTGATATAGATATAGATGATATATTTCTCAGTACTCTTTGTTTCTCGTCCCGGTTTGACAGAGTATCGCTTGGTTTATTCCAAACCTGTCCTGGGGATGATACAGCTGTCTCTTTTGGTCTATTGATATTCAGTCCGAAAACTGTCATGGAGGCCTTGGGTCACATATCGCCCGGCAACCAGGTCTGGTGCTGTCATGATGGTTCACAGGGGAATTAGATTTGTGCCAATACTGTTGAAAGGACAGCCGGGGTAGAAAAACTAAAAAACACCGGGGAAGGATTTATTTTTATTATATGTGGGAAGAGGTGAACACCCTGATGTGGGATTTGTCTCGAAATGTGAAGTATTATAGACTATAAACCATTTAGCCAAAGCAGAACAAATGTATTTTAGTTTTAAAAAGAGACAGCAATGCTCAGTTAGGTGCGAACATATTTTGGAAATACAATATCTATCATCTGAAGTTATCACATTCCCACCCCAATGTGTCATTGACTTCAAACTACGATGTTCCCTTTTCCCCAGTCTGCTCCCCGCAGTTGAGCTGCACAATGCACACGCCTGTGGAAACCTTCATGTAATCAGTACTTGTTTCTTTTGTGGGTGACATGTTTCTGCTCTTCATTGTTCACATTTAGACATGAAACCAGCGGCTCACACCAGCTGGAGGGCGTGTTAACATCCCATGGCTGTGCGCTGCACGAGTCAAGCGAGGATTCAAGATCTCTTTTTTTGGTGGATAGAGAGAGAAAGAGTGGGAGAGCACAAAGTTAGATAGGGGTGTGATCTTCAGTGTGAGTCATCCTCAGTGAGCTCCCGCAAGGGCAGCTCACAGTGAGCGCTGTGTGAAAATGGCACGGCTGTCACTCAAACACTACATCCTGAGCCCGCCCTCAGTGGGTATCGGAGGAAATAGCACAATGTGTGAGAAAGATAGAAATGAGAAAAGAGAAATAACCCGAGTGTATGTTTACCTGTGCCTGTTTGCGTTCCTCGAGACAGGAGGGTGCTGACGAGTGGCACTGTATCCGCCACCGCTTCGCTACTATGGTTACTGTGACTTGACGGCATCCTCTCGCTCCTTGGTTCATTTGTTCGTGCCGTGTAGTAAAGTCATCTGGATCCTGATGCAGGGCTGCATGTGTTGCTGAACGGCTAGGGGAAGACCGTCAGGACCTGTTTTTATAATGTTCGGGGTACAGGGTTCTTAAATGTTCAGTTAAAGCTGCAAATGTAATAAATTCAAGCCTATCTCAAGATTCATTGTCATCATTACAAACTTACAGTGAAATATCGCAACAACTGTCGGACAGATTGTCATGAAATTTGACCCAGACACGCGTGGGGCCCAGAAGATGACTCTTCATGACTTTGGTGATCCCCTGACCAGCAAGTTGACGTCTGTGGTTTTCAGTGAAATGTCTCAACAACTACAGAAAGATTGATATGGTGTTTGGTTAACGGTGCAATTTACGGGAATCAGAGCACTAATAAAGCAGAAAACAACTAGTAGCTTTATAAAGACATGGTGGAGTAATGTCTTTGCTGTAGTTTGCACTGTTAGCACATTTAGCACCGTTAGCTGCAAGCCCTCGGCTTAGCCATCGCCGGGCTGAGAGCCGCGTGGAGGCAATAGAAATTGTCCCAATCTCGTGTGACTTTGAAGACATTCATGTTCCCCTGAATGAACTGTAAAAACCTTTATTATCTATAAACCTTTGATCTAGCGCCATCAACAGGTCAGTCTCTAATATTGTGGTAAACTAAGAGGGTTAAGATGCTAAACTAAGAGGGTTATTAAACTAAGAGAGTTAACACGCTAAACTAAGAGGGTTAACATGCTACACTAAGAGGGTTAGTAAACTAAGAGAGTTAACACGCTAAACAAAGAGGGTTAACATGCTAAACTAAGAGGGTTAGTAAACTAAGAGAGTTAACACGCTAAACTAAGAGGGTTAACATGCTAAACTAAGAGGGTTAACATGCTAAACTAAGAGGGTTAACATGCTACACTAAGAGGGTTAACATGGTAAACAAGGTACAGTTCTACATCAGCGTGTTTACGTCGTCAGTGCTAGCATGCTGACATGAGCTTGAATCACCGCTGTGCCTAAGTACAACCAAACAGCTGCTAGCTTGGATGTTACATCTTGTTTCACTTTTATAATTCAGATTATTTAAATGGTGGCAATCCTCATCTCTTAAAGGAATAGTTTAGGAGTTTGGGAAATATTCCCTTTCTTCTTGAGCGCTGAGAAGATCAATCTCACTCTCATAGCTGTCAGATAAATAAGACTGGAAGCAGGGAAACAGCCTTGCTCTCTTCTTAGTTCAAAATAAGCCCACTAACACCTCTAAGGCATATAATTAAAATGCCAAGTTGCTGCTGGTTGCTTGGCAACCTCATGGTAATTATAAGACTTGAGTAAATTGACATGGTCTGCTCATGGATGTAATTAGAGAGCTCGGTATGGTGGCACTAAGTTTCGCTGCTAATTTGTCCTAGTGGCCACTCGGGGTATTGCAATGAAAAGAATACCAGCTACGGCCCAAAACTCAAGAGATATCTCTAAAACGCAGGACAGGGCAGCTGAAATTGCAAACAATGTCATTTAATACATGATTTTCGTTTGGAAGTTTGACATTTTTAAGTTACAATAACGAAGATCTCTGTTTTGTTCTCTTTGGCCTATCAGCCAACACCTGAATCTTTTTTATGTGTTTTTTTTTTATCAAACTTTCCAGAGATCCAAACAGAGTAAAATAGACCATAAAGCAGGGTATGCTTTAGGAAGGGGCTTCTTTGTAATTGACATTGTCCACTTAGAGAGTTGTCCGGTTTTTCATCTTACAACTTTAAACCTCTCATAGTGTATTTTCTATTCATGAAAATTAATTGTTACATTTTTGATCCCCTAAAAGTGTCTTAGTCAGGGTTCTGTTGTACTAAGCTCCACCCTCCCGTGTCACTTCTGGTTGCAAAAAAAGCAAATGCTACAAATCAGTGGGGTTGACGTCACGGCAGCTACGTCCACTTCTTATATACACTTTTTATTCAGATTTTCTTTTGCCAAGGACACAGTTTTTAATACAATACTGCAAATGCACAGGTGTGTTTCCTAATTCAAAGATAGCTAGTGAGTTAACAGGGATTTAAAAAAATATATATATATATCTTCTTCTGCTACTTATACAATGTAAAGTCTACATGGGCCCAGCTGGAATTGTGACTGCGGGACTGAGTCCAATATCCAGCTCTCATAATAATGGTCCTGCATGCTTCTGTTACCCAAGAAATATTTCGAGCATGTAGCTCCCTGTAAAACCACGACTTGTCTCCTTGTGTAAAAGATTAAACTAATGAGATACATTGTATTAATTAGCTTCAGTCGTTCAGGTGGGCATGGTTTTTGACTTGGGAAAGAACAGGCTGTTTCCTCTTGCCTCCTCTCCTGTCTTTAAGCTAAGCTAGCCGCCTGCACTCAATATCTATATATGGATCTTCTCATCTCACCAAGAAAGCAAATAAGCGTATCACTTTAAAAAGGTACTTAGAGCTATAGATTTTTCTCCAATTGCTGTTTTTGGCTTTCCTTTCTCTGTAATTCAGAGATACTCACGCCTCAAAGCTTGTGCAGATGTGTTCTCCTCTTGAAATTAGAAAGCTGTTGATTGTCAAATATGAGTGTTATTAACAAAGTAGCTGATGGGAGTTTTTTTTGGATGCACAGATAAGAAAAAAATGAAAATGTCCATAACTGAAGTTGAAGCTCAGTGGTTAGACGGGAGCTCTTTTTTTTGTATATCTGTGATGTGAAATTTATGTCAAGAAAATGCTTCTTTTCCGGACGTTTTGGGAGGAAGCTGCCTGTGAGAAAACATCCGCTCTGCAGCTGACTTGAATCCCAATGTGTAAACTCAGCCCTCAGACTGTAGTTTTATGTAATCTGACTTTGACTGAAGGGTCCGTGTGTCTTTGCACAGACGCAGAGGAGCGAGACCGAATAAAAAGGGCAAATGGGAAATGTCTTGCCTCCTCACTCGTTGCCAAGCACAAAACATGACACAGGAAGCAGAAACTGAACATGCGCACATGATCGTGCATTTATTCGCTGCTCACGAGACAGATGAGATGATAGATTTTTCTCTCCCTGTTCTTACACTTGATGCAGATAATGTGTCATCATTCCTTCTCTTTGATCTGCCTTTGTTGATGCTCGCTGACATTTAGCAATTTAGTGCAATGAACAAAGGGGAATTGTTACCACACAACTCAACATGAGTGCAGATTCCTCGCAGCCTGATGAAACAACCAAATTACAATTCCTGATGGCTTCAAACGCCACAGAGATATCTTAAAAAGCAGCCTTTTATCTCAAAATGAACCAAACACACAAACTTAAGCCTTCTTTTGGTTGAATATAAGTTATTATGAGCTTTTATCTGGGGGTTTGCTCCCTGTTCTTCTGTTTCTTGGAAACAAATGTGCATATTCTGAGAATAAACACTATTTATTCATCTTTTTTTTCTTTTTTTTTTAATCGGATTACATTGCCATTTTAAATGTTTGTGTCCTGTCTCTGTCATTAACAGGTTTGTTATAGCAGATAATATACATATACATTCTGAGATTACTCAAATAAAGTTGAGCACTGCGAATATAAAACAATAATGCAGTAAAATGGGAGAGAAAATGCACACAAATGTGTTTCCCCTCCTCCCCTAAAGAGAGTGAGAGGAGGCAATTTTGGAGGTGTGTTGATCTCCTGGAGGGCGATCCGCTCTGAAGCACTCACTGGAAAAGTTATTAGACCCTAGCAGGAACCGGACCAGGGCTGTGTGGCTAATTAGCGACCCACTGACATCTGAGCTTCCTGTGCTTATACGAGCACAGCCACGGGGATGATTACTGTACAATCAGTTGATGAGGATTGTGATGACATTCCAAAGGAATTTGAATACACCTTTCATATATTGTCTAAACACCCTCTGTCATTTTAAATGGGTCTCTCTCTCTCTCTCTCTCTCTCTCTCTCTCTCTCTCTCTCTCTCTCAATAAAAAGAAACTGGCAATCAGAGTGTGAGCAGTACTGGCACCTTTACTTTGAACACTGCCATGTTTCATTAGCTCCCGCCTAAACGCACCAATGAAGGGGGTGGGGGGGGGAAAGCTGATTTCCTCTCTTAAAAAAACAACAACTCTGACTCACCAAGTCAATCCTCCCTGCATGCTTTCTCTCTGCTTCCATTCCTCCCTCCCTCCACATGTGTCCTCAAAACATTGCTCAACAGACAAAGGAATAATGCTACTCCTGGTTCTGTCCCTTTCACTCATGATTTAACTGAGCAACCGAACAACTGAGCGTTGTTTTGTTTTGCCGTTTATTCTAGGTTGTGTGGTTTTTGCTACCGAACTGAAATATATAATCGTCTTAAATGAATGGTTTTCGTTCAGAAAAACTGCCAATAAACCAATTAATATCATAACATGTTGCGCACATCAGCAGCAATGATCTGAACGTCTCATGAATAAATGCAGGTGGAACAACCAAGTAGAGAAGAAGCACACTGTCCGGCACCAGACTTATGGGCTTTCCATTACACCCACAATAAAAGAAGTTCAATGAAGAGATTATATTAATAATTATGAGCCAGAGATGAATGACTAAGTGCAGCATGCTGCACTTAGTCATTCGTGCTTGATTCGTGCTTGATTTCAAAGTTGCTCTGAAGTCCAGAGGGGATATTTTGAGCACGGGGTGGTTACAGAATCACTTTAGCAACAACAAGTAATGACACAGCAGAAGTCATTTTCTGCAAAAGCAAAGGACAGATAAGGGATGTGACAGAGGTTATGAAAAGAAAACGGATATAACTAAAGTCACCATTTTTTCCCCAGGGGGATTATCCATGTGAAAAGATTATTCATATTATATTCAATTTCTGCCAATGGATCCCCTTAAACGCTGCACACTGGCATCTTTAGTATTTAAAGGTACAAAAGGAAATGGTTTACATTCTTCAATTGAATATGTCACTTTTATGAGATTTTAGGGTGTACAGCACACTAATGCGTGATTATTGTAATTTAACCGCAGAGGACACCTAGTGGTCAGTTAATGCTAAACTCTGTTCACACCACAGGCTTTTCATTTGCACACAGTGCATCGTCCGACCATTGACTTTAAGTTCACCCTCCGTTGTTTCTGTGAATATCGCATTCACTCTGGAAACCAGGAGGTAAAATGTGAAGATAAATTGACAAAATAAAAGTGGATGAAAGGAGCTGGTGAGAATCAAAGCAGTGCCGGAAGCAAAACTCTGAAATGCCGGGAGAAATGCCGGTCGGGGGTCGGGGAAAAGCACACTTTTAACTTGTGATTTTGAGCTACATAAAATAAACATGTGTTCTCTCTTGTATTGGTACATTGTGCAGGTGTGGCACCCTGGACATGTTAAGGGCTAACATTGTTTTCAGAATTGTTATTGTATTAGATTGTGTTAGTACCTTGCCCCCCGACAGCATTATTTTCAGGTTATTATAATTTAAAATGCTTTGTGTGAAACTCACCTGCTTTCACCCTAAAGTAGCTGCAGGGTCATACTCATTTTCACCAATAGGTGGCAGTATTGTTTTTGGCATGACTGGCACGGTAATTCTTGTCTTAAACAAGTTAGACCAGCAAGACAGTCCAGATATGAAGCAGAGATTCATTTAATTTGTCTTGTTGTATTCACAGGTGAGACAAAGTACACAAGCGGCGTATACATTTATGTTGAGTTCGCCATGTTTTGATGTTTAGCAAGTGTTTAGTACTGAAACAGGAGACAGCTAACTACGGATAGCATCATTAGCTAAAGGAGGCTATTCGCGCGCTAGCGGTTTCGCGCCATTGTAGTATCAGTAAGAGTAACTATATTCAGATTAGGGCTGCAACAACGAATTGATAAAATCGATAACAAATCGATTATCAAAAGAGTTGGCAACAAATTTCACTATCCATTCGTTGTGTCGCGCGATTATTACGCCAGTCAATAAGTCGCGGAGAAAAAAAAAGAGCAGAGCAACTGGCCGGCCAGCGTTTGAGATTGGAGTGAGACATGGAGAAACGCTGAGGTTGTGATCTTCGCAAAAAATAGAACATCTTTGATGTGACGTGTCGAGTCTTGGCCAATCAGAGTTAAGATGTCTACAGCGTCTTCATTTCCCTCAAACTAGTCAGCTTGCTATCACGTTAGCTAACGTGTTTGTGTTGTGTATTGTCGTAAAAGTTACTTTATGTTCCGTTATAGTTCAGTCTTGCTTGGAAAAATACATACCATGATGAGACATGGCGTAACCCCCCGGTCTGGTTTATGTTCAAGGAGCATCCTGTTTGTGCTTTCTGAAGATGTTTTGCACTCTGAATTTGCACTGTCACTTCTGTTTTTTTTTTTATCCGATTCATCAATTAATCGAAAAAATAATCAACCGATTAATCGATTATTAAAATAATCGTTAGTTGCAGCCCTAATACAGATACATGTTGTGTCCCGTGCCAGATATAAACAGTAGTGTGTGGATGTATATTTTCAGGCTGTAGGTTCACAATTCATGTAATTCTTGTCAAAAACAAGAAAGTTAGACTAGCTAAAGAAAGACAAGTCCAGATACAACGCAGAGATTAATGTGTTGTATTCACAGCACAATAAATTCATCTGGAATACTGAATGGAGATTCTCATTATTCAGTGTGTATCACAACAATTGGCAAAAACATTAACTAAAGTTAACCCTCGTGGGATGCTCAGACACTCTGGGTCCATCTATAGTGAAACTGTCCTCTTCGGTGTCGTTGCACAGCGGGTCTCTGGCGCCATCTTGCGGCCACGCGGTGAAGGTGCAACCACAAGTGGAGCGCGGAGCCTCCGTTTTTTTTTTTGTTGCCAGATTGTGTCTCTCTGCCAAGTTGAGCTACACGTCAGTAGGGGACCTGTACTGGTGACTGGACGTGTGCAGCGCGCGTCAGACGGTTCCCGGATGCACCGAACAGAAACATGGAACGGGTGGTGGTGGAGGTGCCGATCAACAACGGTGAGACACGTTACCACCTCCACGTCTCACGCGCCCTTTCGATCACTTTATATCGACGTCTCTCCTAAACGGCGTTTGGTGCTTCTCTCGCGTCGTGTGCACACGCTCCTCCTCCTCCTCCTCCTCTTCCTCTGACGCGTGGTTCGGCATTGATCGCGCGGCTGTAGCCTCTGTGGGTGCTATCAGGGCTTTACGGGCCATTCGTCTCGTGTCCGTGTGTCCGTGCTTGTAGCTGCTGGCTTCCTGCACGTGTGCACAGCACAGTGGCCCACTCATTACATAGTTTAGATCCCATTAGATTAAACTTTATTGGCATTGCGCAGTCGGCCTACAAGTGCTGAGACAAAGTAATGGTGTTTATTATATGTATGCATGGTAATAGCATATAATAACACAAGTAGACATGAAGTAACCCACTGACCCCCATGCTCATCTCACACTTATCAGTTTAATATCACTTGTAGTCTTATTCCAGGAGCTGTCATGGTTTTGGTCCAGGGATAACAGTGTGCTTCTTTAGGTAACAGTGATTTTAGCACTGGCTAATGCCAAAATTGGTCATCTCTTAAGCTGATAATTACAATGATAACAATAATAATAATGTGGTTATGGGGCGTCATCTATTTTTTCTCGTTTGAAGAAGGCCCAGACTGTCCCTATTCATTATTCTGTTCTATCTCCAACCTTTAGGTTTTTCCCTCGCTGGCCACTCCACGACCCCACGGAAGCGCCAGGTGCGCTTTTCAGCGCGCCATGACATCATCCTGCTGCGGGAGGTTATCGGCCAGAACCCCTTTGCCTCCAAAGAGCCAGGTTAGTCCGGTCCTGAAAGGGCCGATCCGCCTGAAAACACTCAAAGTCTTTTCAGATGCAGTATTGCAGTTCCCGCACAAACGTGGACATGTAAAAAAAAAAGCTACAGTGACATTTAACCCAGGAATAAGTCTCTCTCTGTATATAAATCTGTAATAGCAACTTACAATGTGTGACTCAAACAGTAAAGTTTCCTTTTGCGCTGCCATTTAACAATCGTACATGAAGAAATCCATCACATAACAAGCAGAGAGACCAATAAAAGGGAAGACATGGTGTGCTTAAAACCTGTCCCCTGTGTATTACATTTGTGTGTGTGTGTGTGTGTGTGTGTGTGTGTGTGTGTGTGTGTGTGTGTGTGTGCGTGTGCGTGTGTGCGTATTGTTCGTCATCAGGGCGGATCTGGGCCCGTGTGGGGGAGATCATCACTGCAGCGCTCCAAGATGAAAACTTTGAGGTGGATGCCAGGAGGTGTAGGGAGAGGACCATGCTGCTGCTTGACTACTACAAGAAACAAGACTTCCCAAGTCTGCGCAGGTTAGTTTAGTCACCAGGAGCAAACCGTGCTGTTTCAGGAGGAAATAACCGCAAAAAGTGTAATGTGTATGTGTGCTTTTGGTGCATGCGCTCAGATTTGGAACAGAGAGGTTGTACGCCCAAAAGGAAGATCTGCTCCACGAGGTTTTGGAGCTGGAGGCTGAGAAGGGGCTCCTGGCCAGCGGCGAGAACACAAAGTACCAGGTGGGTGTCGCGTTAGGAGAAAGAAGGGTCAACGTAGGTGACACCACCAGAACTTTCTCCTAAAACTTTCTCCTGCTGCCACTGGGCTGGTTTAGAGGGAAAGATTGAGCGTATTATTTGCAGCTTATCACACAGCTTCATGCTGCAATATCTTTCTTTATTATGTCAACAGCAGTTCTTCAGAGTTACAGACATGTTATTGGCCAACTGAAGACTATGATTCATCACAACTGAGAATACATGCATATTAAAACCACAGACTGTTTTATAGTCTAGTGTAGGGCTGGGCAATACGGCATATTGGTATATATGAGAGTGTACATATTGAGAGATATATTTTGGGTATTGTCTCTTCCTAGCTTTAAAGGACGCATTACAGTAAAGTGATGAACTTACCAGAAGGTTCTAGCTGTTCGGTTATTTGGCATTACACATTTCATTAAATCATGAATTTAATTATTGATGATTATTCATAAAAAATATAATTATTTTCGCAATATGGTTGTTGAGGTATTTGGTCAAAAATATTGTGATATTTACTTTTTTCCTCACGCTCTTCCTCTTTTCTCCTCATTCTCTTCCTCTTCCTCATGCTCTCATTCACTGGTCTACATGTAGACCAGTGAATGAAAAGCCCTTGGTCAATGGTCTCGTCTATATTGCCTGAGATGAGACACATTATACAATATGTTTTTAGCTTCCCTTGCACAATACACCTTCTATCTGTGATCTGTAACTTTGAAACTCATTCCACACTTTCTTAGGGAACAGATGCCCATTATCTTGTTGCACCTCGAGCTGATTCACATTCTTTTTTTCCAGTTCTAACACTTCATTGGATCTGAGGCTAGCCAAAGAAATTGGAAATCCATGTCAGGAGATGTGTTCAGGTTCCCTGTAACTCCCTGACCACTTTTCTTGTCTTCCTCTTTGTCCCATTGACCAACAAGATCATTTAGATTCCAAATCTGTTTACTGCTTATACACCACCACTGCCGCTGCTACAACTACTCTAGTATTGCTATTACTATAGTGCAACGTATACTGCCACCATTGGTAACACTTGCTGCTGCCGCTCATTGTTATTAATGTTGAAGAAGTGATGTTTTTATATACATAATCTTGTCCTTATCTTGGTTAGGATGATGAACTGAGAAGGCGAGCCATGGAAGAGCTGACTCTACCAGAACAGGACAAACCCGACATCACCATCACTCAAACACACGCTGCAGGTAAAAACTTCCAAACAATAGACGTGACGAGACTTGAAAATCACTTCAGATTCGACGGTTGAAAGAATATTTATTCATTAATGCCCCTGAGGTTATTCTATCTCAATCGTTTCATCTGGCTGAGCGGCAGAACACATCTCGTCTAATCGTGGAATATGACTCCGTACGTGATGTTTGTGTCTTGAAAGATGTTGCATACATTAGGGGAGTGAGCCACTGGGGTCACAAATACTGCATCTTTTAACTAATAATAAAGGCCGTCAAGAGTCAAGAGTAACTGCACACAAAGTGTTTCTTTTTAAGCTATAAACTAAATGATATGACAACACATCGATGCTGGTGTTAACATTGTCATTTACAGCTAAATCTATAAAGATCAGCAAATGGCTCAAAAGACCCTCAATCGGCACTTTACAACGCTGTGACACAAATGTGTGGATGAAGGATTAAATTGGGACATTTTTTTAAATTTCCTGAGGGTGAAGTTACACTATCGTATTTAATCTACTCTGAGAAAATAGGAGATTTGAAGAGATTTGATCACTTGCATCACTGAATTATTTGAAAGTATTTGCCCTTCCCAAGTGTCCTTCTGCAACTCATCCCTGCCAGCTCCTTGGATGTTGCTCTCTAGCTGACTGTTTCTTTTCAGAAATTAGTTCATTGTTACATAATTACTGTTTACAGCAGAACCAGAAGATGGCCACGAAGAAATGGCAGAGCTTTCAGCGGCGCCCACAGCCAAGAGGCCCTGCCAGTGCTGCTGCCAGACCTACTCTGAGATTCTCAGCTTCCTGGAGAAACGCTCGGAGGCGGAGCAACGGCTACGGGAGGAGGAGCTTTCCCTGCGCCGGGAGGAGCTAGAGATTCAAAGGAGTAAGATTTTCCGAGAGTAATGTGGTGTGATTTTAAATCCACCCTTGGGATTTTGCTTGTAATGCATGTAATTTTGCATATAATCAAGGGTTTGTCACAGGTATTATGACATTGATTGTATCTAAAATGTGCCTGTGTAACCGAGAAATACGTAAAATTCTCATGAACTTTACGTTAAAGTTAGTCTGATAATAATTCTGAAATTTTAGAGGTCTGGAACGAGGCTAAACTAATGTAAGAAAATGAAATGGGAACCATTATTGTAAGAATGTATATGTAATGTATCAGTGAAGTAATTGATTAAAATGTGAGAGATTTATTCAGTTACAAAAATGTCAACTAAAAAAGTTGTCTTCAAACTGTTATGTTGTCCTCCTCCTTAAGGGGCATTGAACTACAGACTTAATTTCCATTGTATTTTTATTCACAGGTAAGATCTCTCTGGAGAGGGAACGTCTGGCAGCTGAGAGAAAAGAAAGGGAACGTAGATTTGAGCTGGAGAGCCAAGAGAGGCAGGTCATCTTGGACCTGCTGAAAGAGAAGGTGCTGAAGGGCTGAAGAGCTGCATCACCTGCGTCTAATGCCATCTTCTACAAGAAGTCTAAGCATGAAATACGAGGGGAAAAAAAACATAGTTGACCGCATAAACGGAGAAGGGAACCAAGGAAACAGGAAGTGAAAAAAGATCAGTCGCCATCGCCAGGCCATTGTCAACTAAACCTACAAATGGAGGGCAGTGAAGTTAGGTGTTCCACGTTTATGCAGGCGTATACTTTATGTGTGGCTGGTGCACAAAGCGCCTTAAAAAGACATGAACTTGCAGACAGTGTTTAAAAGCTGCAATGTGTGCATAAACCAGCTGCACATAGCTGGCCATGTAGATCTCGATAGACACTCCCTGACTTGTTTTCCTCAAGGCACGGTCTGCATGAGGATTTAAAAGCGCTGCAACTGCTGGAGTGTCACCTGTAAGGGGTGGAATGCACAAAAGGGTGTGGTGGGTGGTGCTGTGTCTTAGGTGTGGCGGTCGCCCAAGCCAGGCAGGATCACCTTGTTTTCATGAGTCCTGATCACACCGTAATCTATTCTGGTGCCAGTATGAAAGAAACTGAGGAACAGCAGATGTTTGTTCAAGCAGTTCACATCAAAGTTGTGGTGCAGCTCAAGCTTTTGAAAACTCTGTAGCGTTGCACAGTGATGAGTTTAAACATGCTTTATTCAACCCCTTCTTTTTAATTTGAAGACATTTTGATTAAAGTAGAAGTAAAATTATATTTTACTGACTGTGAATCCACTGGTAGGCACTTTAGTACCCTGAACAATACAAGCTATTTAGTGGTTGTCCACATTCTATAGATTATACTGGAAAAAACGTTTTTATTTAACCAATCTCCTCAGTTTGATTTGTCGTGGAGGTTTAGTTAACTGACATCGGTTGCATAAACATGGGATTTATGACAGCAGAGCTTTTTATTACGTGTTCCACGGTTTTATTAGATGACACTTGCTAATGGACCTCTGTATATTTTTCATTAAGAAAATGCTATTTTTCTTCAAGTCCACATAACATAACCTATGTTGTATAAAATGAAAGCACCAAAAATAAAAAAGTAACGTGTGACACAATCTATGTTTTTGAACTTGCACATGACTTCAGTTAGCATTACAGCATTATGTGGGTTAGAAATTGGCCCATTTGTCTCACTCTTAACCACAACTGAACTATACTTAAGTAATTATAGTCCATGCTAATTTACACTTCTCCAAAACATGTCAGAAATAAATATTTTACTTTTCCTTCCACTACATCTATCTGAAAGCTTGTGAATACTTTGAAGAATCAGATTTCACAAACAAAACAGACAATCAGGTTATAGGATGCTTGTTTAAATGACCTAAAAGCACGGGGAGCAGCTAAAACTAACACCTCAACTTTCTGCCTCATCTCAGTTTTCATTGGTATTGTACCAATAATGTGACAGCTACAGCATATCAAATCACATATGTCATAATCTGAACGGGGCAACTCTGGATAATAATAATAAGCTTGTTTGCTGATAAATAAAAAATAAATTCAAGATAAACTTGTATTTGTAACCCAGTATTTTACACTGCGTTATTACTGCTTTTACTTTAGTTAATAATCAGCTTTATTGGCCATGTGTATGTACACATGGAATTTGACTCTGGTTACACATTACTCTCGTCATACATATAGACATATTATATACAAATAAACAAGAGAAATATATTTAAAAAAAGACATTAAACACAGAGTAGAACACAGAAACTAAGCATATGAATATTTAACTAATATGTACAACATAAATATATATTGAATAATATATATGAACATAAGAACAATGACAATGCATTTTGGATATTAGTGCAGAAAGGTTGTAATAGTGCAAAGTGTACTTCTTTCTCCATTTTAGCGACTTTAGTCACAAAACCCAAGTATGGACTCACCCCTCTAATCAACTACATCTGACAGTTGGTATATTTAGTGCAAAACAAACTTTCCAACAACCACCCGACACATCTTCTTTCGGTCGTTGCGCCTTTAATTTGAGGTCACACGAATCCCACGCACTGATTGGCCAAAGACATTTCTTACACGTTTACTGTTTCGATCTGGTTTTTCTATTGGTCCGGTTTCAAGTCACTCCCTCGCTTCATCCACCCAATGAACGTGCGCTCGTGGCGCTTTCTGCCTTGCTGCGACCGCATTGCTACAAAGTTTACTGTCGCCACACTTGAACGTTAGCAGCGGAGTTTACAAGTTATTACACTGTAGCGGCGCCCGAGTCAGGCTTTTAGTTTTTTTTGGGGGGGTCCATTTCAGTTCGTCTTCATGATAACACGAACCGGTGTTTGTGTTCTGGAGACGGGAAAGAGTCAGAGACCCGCGTAGAAACAGCGCGCAGCTTTCCATCTGCTGTCGATTTACTGCTAGAACGGGGGGGTTCTCTCTCTGTGTGTGTGTGTGTGTGTGCGCGCGCGTGTGTGTGTGGTGCTGGTCGTTGTGACCAGCGTCGCATGTGGAGCATGTGCGCGTGCTTGTTTTAGTTTACATACACTGTGGCGTTGCACAGCTTCAGCACGATTTGTATTGTCTTCCAGAAACATGCGTCTAGTTGGTGGAAGTCTAAAACCACCCATAGTTTAGATTTCAGCGTAGACACGGCTCTAAAGGACGTTTTTTTTGTTTGTGTGAAGGAGGTAAACGCAACACCACATTGGTTTCTGAAGCAATATGCCCATTAGGCGTTTCGGGGGTCACAGGTCTCTGGTCTCTTTCTCGCATACTCCAAAGCTGTCGTACGGTTACAAGACAATGAACGTCTCAAAGAGTGGCTACCGAGTCTTTTCCGCCAACTCCACCACCGCGTGCACCGAGCTGGCCAAGAAGATCACAGAGTAAGTGAGTTTTGACTGTGACACACATTGATGCCATTTTCCTGTCTGTGTTACCTGACATCCCCCCTGACGCTACACCTGGGAGTCGTCCAGGTGACCTGAGGCCAGTGGGTGTGCATTGTTTTGAATTCAGAGCTGTTTTATTGACACACACACACACACACACACGCACAGTGACACACACTGTACATAGTGTGGAAATCGAGTGGTCGGTCTGAAGTCTGAACTCGCAGTAATAGCAGCACTAAAGTAGTTCATGTCTGTACTAAGGGAAGAATACACACTTTTGTATTGCAAGGCGACTCATTCCTCATTCCACAAAACAGTTGGGTTGTCTACACTTCTTTGTCCAACCCCTTCCATGCATCACACGTCTCATCACGTGCAACAACAACTTAAAACCGGTTTCAGCATCAACACTTGATCAGTTCGTGGGCACCGTTTTCACATGATGTAAAAACAACTTGCTATGTAACCACCTTTTACAAGTCGATGTCCTTAAATGGCCTCATTGCTATTTCAGTGGCCTTGGGATAATCAATCTGAACATTTCTTTCCATGAATTTAATCCAACTTGAAAAAACTTAAAATACTTTGCGCCCCCCCCTTAATCACTATTTCCCTTTCAAGTATCATCCCAGATTACCACTAACAGCACCCCATGCACAACGCCACGTAGTGAGGATGAAAGATTTTTCCTTTTGGATTGTGTCCAATGTGTTTTTTTCCTTCTCTTCTGGGTGTTGGTGTGGGGAACTTAGAAAGCCTCGTCAAGGAGAATCATTATGATGAAAGGAGCAAGCCGTGCAGATGCTGCTCTGTCGAGGGAGAAAAGCAGGGCATGGATAAACCCCGCTGGACGCTGCTTGTGGCAGCCAGGCGTCTTTTCTTAGAGGCAATTATTCCTGTGGTGTTTTTTTTTTTTTTTTTTTTAACTAGTGAAACCAGGAAGGATGTATCTGAATTATGTGAAAGTACAAACGGAGCAGGTGAACCCCTTTTTTTCCGCTGGCCTTTCGACATGTCACTGCAGGGTAAACACAGATGTCAATGATGCCGTTTAATTATGGCCCTGTCTCATCTGAGTGTCCGGGGCCCTTGTTTTTGTGCATTCTTGCTCGCTGCAATTAATTTTGATCAATTACACCTGTGTTTGCCCTGCTATGGCTGCTTTGACAGGGGCGTATCCGTTTGTATTGCTACTAAGAACACCGACCCAGATCTCTGCAAAAAGAAAATCTGCTCTTGTTGGCCTACTGAAATCGGGGAGCAGCCATGTTTTTTCCCTCTGCAGACTTGTCAGACAGCCAAGCCGAGGTTACATTGCTCGCACAGAGGGAAAAAGAGCTCATAGCTCTTTCTCAGTTTTCACTGTTTGGCAACCGTACAGAACATTATTCGGGAGATTATGTTGCCACTCTGAAGCCGAGTAGAGCTTTTCTTGCAAAGCAACGGTTAAATAAAAATGCGTGCACACAGAAAATGTGAATGGATATTCACTCTGAGGTACATGTGATGACTGGGCTGTGTGTAAACCCTCCCCAAACTTAAGTCATCCTTATTTTCAAGACCCTGTAATTCCTCTGAGAATATAACTAATTCAATGCAATGCATGTGAGAATACTTCAATGATATTCTCTGACTGTGTTTTCTATTTGTCTGCTTAATTGCCCCGTAGTCATCATACAAATAAGGCTTCACATACAACAAATGAAACCGGTTGAGGTACGTGGACGAGGCTGCGGAGGCAGAGAAGCAGGATCCCTACTGTCAAGGCCTTATTCATCTGCGGTGTGCTTTTTAAACTTCCACCAAGTTCATTCTTTATCGTGGCTTGGCACTGTTTTAGGTTTTTATAATGACCAAGTTTGCGCCTGAGGCACAGCTGTGTTCATGAAGCCTGGGCTTGTTCAGAGATCGGCTTGTTTTGCACTGAAAGTTAAGATCAACTCGGTCAATGTTTGTGCCAAGTGATTTCATTATCTTCTTGAAGCCGGTAAGAGATTTACAGTCCTATTGCCTTCCCACCGCTGAACGTAACGCAACCTTGAATGCATCGGATTCCTTCATGGTTACCGCATTCGCTCCAAATCACTCGTACTATTACGTGACACGCGCAGCCACAGGGGATGCGTTTGAGAAGTTGGGGCATGTGAAGTTGGTATGTCATAGTTTGAAAAGTTACCCAACATTTTTTTTTTTAATGGTTTGTTAGTCTTCCCATTTCTATTTATTTGTTAATACTTTTATTATTTGGTCAATTAAATGTCCAAAACAAGTCTCTTTCTCGGATTCCAAGTTGATCAAATGTCTCTTTTTGTTCAACATAAATCCCCAATATGCAATAATAAAAAACAAAGCGGTGCCTATGCTGGAAAATTAGATTACCCAAATAGTTGTGGGTTATTTCTCTATTAATTGACTAATACTACAAATTACTTGATGATCATACTCTTTTTTTTCTTTTCTTCTCAGAGTGTTAGGCCTTTTGTGGTCTGGTTGATTCATTAAGCTGCTTGTCACAATAGTAAACACTAATAGATGAGTAGACTCTAGAACATTTACACATTAATGTGTGTGTCTTTAACACCCTTTGGCCTGTTTTTGCTTTCCCAGACGCTTGGGCGTGGAGTTGGGCAAGTCGTTGGTTTATCAAGAGTCAAATGGAGGTAAGCCTGAAAAATATCACATTCCACAGTGAACGTCTTTAGATTAATGAGTTTGTGGTCTCCCTTGACTTTGCACTTGAACCCACAATGTGTGTTTGTTTTTTGGGGGGGGGTTTCTGTCTTTTTTTCATTTTCAGAGACTCGAGTGGACGTGAAAGAGTCCGTCCGTGGACAAGACATCTTCATCATTCAGACCATTCCCAGGTTAGACCCCTCCATTGATGCCTTAATGGTCTGTATCTACAAAGAATCGTATCACTCTGTGTTCATACAATGAACCCTCCGGTAATCGTTAACCACCTCTGAACTCCGCTGAGCTTTTCAGCCTCTTCTCCAGCCCATACGTTTAATATTTGGTCAGCTCTCGTCAGCCTCGTTTCCAGCAGCAGCAGCGCCAAACTTTGCCTGGCATAAAATAACAGGTCGACAAAATTAACAACTTAACGGCGAGGATAAGTGAACGTCTAGCAAGCTGAAGACCCAGATAAAGCATAAACGGATGACAAATGGCATTAAATAACTAGGAACTTGGAACTGCCAGAAAACAATTTTCAAGCCAGTATTCTTGGAATTACTGTGCAATCAATTGAAACGAGTCAAAAAGTTTCTACTTCATATACTCGCTTTGTGACTCTAGTCTTTGTCATTGTGCATTCAAGATTCCTACAGCATCCATTTGCCCGCTAGGTTCAAATGTAGTTTACCTTTGCGCCACACTTACTATGCCCTTTCACTCGTGCCAGGGGAGCCCTCTGGTTGTCCTTGTTAATGAGTTGTCTGAAAGATAACCAGAGGCCAAAGGAGAGGACATCACATTGTGAGATCTCTGGTTTCAACAAGCGGCCGAGGCCAACGAGGCGACATACTGTCTCCTGTTACGCCAGCAGCTCTTCACCTTTCTGAAGTAGTGAAACTATCCTCTTCATCAACTTGGCAGACGTGGTACTCTGTCAGAATCTCGCCACAGATTGAGTTTAGAAATGTCCCATGAGCAAGTATTTTCTTGCCTGCAAGGGGGTATTTGTTTTTTCTCTCCTGAAAACAACTTTATAATTGGGTCATGTTTAGCTATGGAGTTAAGGCGGTGTTTATTTTGTTACAACCTTAACTGTATGACAGCAATCAGTAACTTCCAAGGTTATTTTTGGCTTAGGGATCAGTGGAAAGGCTGGTTAAGGTGGAGTCTAATAACAGGGTGTGTGATAACAATGGAAATAAAAACAGGTTATAAATGTAACACTGTCAGGGGTTTTATTCAGTGTTTTATTGGATGATAGCCAAGTTAACAAACATTGAGCCGCTGACTCATCAATGCTCATCGACATATTCTTCTACGTCTGGATCGTCTTTGTTTTCGACCATTAGCTCAGACCAATTATGTACCAGCATAATGCCTTTTGTGAGTTGTGAAATCTAATGTTGTTCAATGTGTTTCTCAGAGATGTCAACACGGCCATCATGGAGCTTCTGGTCATGGCCTACGCCCTGAAGACGTCCTGTGCCAAGAACATCATCGGGGTCATTCCCTACTTTCCTTACAGCAAGCAGTGCAAGATGAGAAAGAGAGGATCCATTGTCTGCAAGCTGCTAGCGGCCATGTTGGCTAAAGCCGGTATGGACTGATTTGTTATTTCCTCCATCCATTATGTAGTTAAACCTATTGCCACTGATTTAAAGTCAGGTAAACAGACCTGAATCACATTGTCCTCTCGCCTTACGGCTATTGCGCCAATTATGAAAATGATGTGAGCGTGATGACTCGTAGCACCAAGTTGGACCTGTGGTCTGTTCCAGTTGGGTCTGTTGGTGTTGATGGGCAGATGTAATCCTATCGCTTTTGAGCTGTGCAAGCTTTTGGCTGCCGTCCATGTTTGTTTTGGCACAAAAGCAAGCAACAACATCATGCACGCATACCTTTGGCATTTCAGGGCTAACTCACATCATCACCATGGACCTCCATCAGAAAGAAATCCAGGGCTTCTTCAGCTTCCCTGTTGACAACCTGAGAGCTTCCCCATTCCTCATCCAGTACATCCAGGAAGAGGTGAGGCAGAGTGACACTGGACACAAGCACAGCAGGGATGGTGTCCAGCTGGACATCAGAGAATGAGTTTTGGAACCAATGTATAGCTAATATTGTATTATTTTTCCTCAGATCCCAGACTACAGGAATGCCATAATTGTTGCAAAGTCCCCATCAGCTGCCAAGAGGTAACCAGATCGCCTTAAGTTCTCATCCTGCTGTCGTAGTGTAGAGTTTCCCGCTTTCGAGTCACATTATGATATTTTTTATCTTTACATATAACCACTTTTTTCTTTGTAGGCGTGTTAAAGCTTCTGTGATAAATGTCATTTAATTTTTTCCCCCTGCACATTCGTTCATATGTTTCATTTGTTTGTCTCTTGCGTGTCTCTGTCCGCCTCAGAGCCCAGTCCTACGCTGAGAGGCTGCGACTCGGGCTGGCAGTGATGCACGGGGAGGCCCATCATTCAGAGCTGGACATGGCCGATGGACGACAATCTCCCCCGTTCTCTCCCCCCGCTAACCGCACCACCCAAGGACACACCGGCCTTGAGCTGCCATGTAAGACACCCAACCCGGCTTTCTGACTGATTCTGTATGGCTGGTTGTATGGAAACAAAGTTGTTCTACATATTCCACGGAGCCTGCTCTTCTTGGCCCGGTGCCTGGTGAAAACGCCAACAATGTGCCGTGGGTGTTTCCTCACATCTTTTGTCTTTTTTTATTGTTCCCCGCTCAGAGAGAGCTCCTTTTGTTAAGCAACAGTGACAGGGAGAACCTCCAGTCGCTCATCATTTATTTTTCCCCAGCAGTTCAATGATGAGTGGAAGTTGTGAAGTGTTTTCCGGTCAATCACAAGCCCTTTTTTGTTAATTTATAATGGGGGTCATGTGTGCAGCCATAAACGGGAGCATAACTGCATTATCAGCTGGGATCCTATTAATTGTTAATGGAGTGTTTCCACTGCAGACAGGAAACGTTCCTTCCTCCGGCTTCTTGGCCAAATAAAGAGAAACTGTAACTCCTGACCAGTTCTGCTCGTTTGTTGGGTGAAGTGGAGAGCGACATTTCCAACAGGGGAGATTAGTGCTCGAGTTTTGAGCCGTGTGTTTATCGGACTGTGCGAAGCGCCGGGTGCCAAGTATGGCTGTGTGGTGTACCGGTTCCCATACGGTATGAATTTTTCATATAACGTAGCCGTAACAACAGTTGTCGCTCTTCAGCAGGCAGCAACATTTATTTTTCACATCTCATCGCTGAGGGCGCAGCGGTCAGCGCTACTTGTATTACGTGTATTGAGATGGAGTCAGGGTTTTTAACTTTATAACAACAATTAATATCCTACAACTAACACTCTTTAACATGGTAAAACATCAAGACACAACAGTTTGTGACACATAAACAATTTGTAACACTAATAATTGTACATTTATAAAATTACACTGCCGAACTGCATGCTGGGTCCAGCTCGCCCACTATCACAGAAGCTCTGGGGTTTTTTTTCCACCCAGATTCCGCTGGGTCCTAAGTCCCTCCTTGTTTAGCTCCCCCTCGACTTAGAAATGTGTTTTATGTCGACCGTCTCTTTCTCTTCCCCAGCAGGAGCTAAGCTGAGTCACACTCATACAGCCCTCTCTCTTTCTTTCTCTTCACACACTCATTGATTAGGTGAAAGGTAAATTCATGGCACAGAAAGGCTGATTAACCCTAAACACAGCTGCTCGTCCTTTGTAAACCGATGTAATAGTTTTGTTTTGGATATCACGTAAGTACTCTGTAATGGTTTGTGTCCACTGTCTAATTGTGCGATGACATTTCTCCTCCATCCTCTATCTCTTCTCCCCCTCTCTCCCTCTAGCAGGCAGCAGACATCATGCTCCATTTCCTGGCATAGAGCTCCCAAGTATGATCGTAATGCTTGAATCCATTTTGCGCTGCCTTTTGACGCCTCCCTGCATGGAATGACTGAGTTACTGAGGCTTCCACTTCCATTTCCCATCTGAACGTTCAATAATCATGAACACTTGTGTGATCAAGTTTAGGCAGCGATGGCGGATTAGGCTGTTGTTAAGCTGCAAGTTGCAGCACATCATCGCATTTTAAACTGCTGCCATAAAACCGATTTGTGCAGCACGTAGACTCTAAATACCGTATACCAGGATCTCAGCATTTTACTGCACTGCAAGTTCAGATTAACGGATGTCTCCCCAGTGCAGCAAAACTGTGAGCCTATTTAATCTTTGGCCTCTTCCTGCAGCCAAGATGATGTCATCCTTACTGATGTAAGATATTTCACACACTGACCCGAGCTTACTGCTGAGGTTTTAAAGGAATCTACACGTCATCTGTTCAACAATAGCATGGTTCACAATTAGTATTTTTGATTGGACTAGTCATGTGAGTTTACATCTGGGTCAAACGGGACTTTCTACAAAGATATTAAAAGGAATTGGGGAAATGAAACACGCCCACCATAAGTTTCATCAGCATACACGCAACTTGTTTTTGGTAATGGAAAATACTTGGGTCATGAGATGAAAATTGCTTTTCCCTAAGTGGTGAGGCTAATTGTTGGAAGCACTCGTTCTCATATCCTTTTTTCAGGGAAAATGTTGAATTATTACAGGAATAAGAAACTGACATGGATGATATGATTTATGTTCTTCTAGTGTGTGATTCTCAGGCTGCCTAATATTTCAAATATAGATGAAAAAAGACCCATCAGAGACATAAACCAGTCCGTCATTGAATAGCATAATGTTTAATGAACCCACCTACTAGATCTAGCTTAACTTGGAACACTGATGATTGTGAACTAGAGATTTGAATGAATGTATTGCTTGATTTGAACCTCATGTCAAGTGATGATACCCCTGCCTGATTTCTTCCGTTTTGGCTTCTTTCTGCTTGATCTGCTTTGAGTTGAGGGCTCAAACGGCTTGATTCAAGTTTCTTGGCTTCTTTTTCAACCCTGTAACCATTTGAAACATTTTGAATTTGAGTTTTTTGAACAGATGCCTTGCTGGTTGGTCTTGTGGTGGATTTGGGAAGGGACCTCTGAACGTGCCTGGTTTGGAAGAAGGTTTTTGACATGTTAGGTGCCCCGTTGGGACCCTACAAGTGTACTACGGATGTGGTGGGTTCTAGACCTGGATTGATTATTACTTTAAATCCCAAATCTGAATGAACTCCTCAAGATATTTTAATATGCCATTTGGGGTTGAGAGAATTCCAATTGGGGGGCTTGGATAAGCGTCAAGATCAATTACGTTGGGAAAAAAAAGAGAAGGTGTTTGACTAGATTACAAATAATAATAATCAATCCTGTTCTGTGGTTCCTGAAAGAGGCTCTGCTCTACAGCCACTTGGTCATCTCCCACATCCACATGCAGCTGCACCATGTAAACCCATCAAGTCTTGGTCTGCGATAGCCTGCAGTTATTGGATCGGTGCCGTGGTGGAAGCTTGCTGGGGTAGAGATGTCTTGCATGTGACGTTTGCAGGTTTTTAACCCAGTCCCTTCTCACCTTTTCCACTCTTACGTTTATCTCACACCGAGAATCCGTTCCTGAATGGGGTTGGAGGACGGAGCCCTCCATCTTTTTTTGGGGAAATAAACATTCTGTCACCTCATCTGTGTGTTTCAGTAATGATGGCAAAGGAGAAGCCCCCAATCACTGTCGTTGGAGATGTAGGCGGCAGGATCGCCATCATTGTTGTAAGAGTGCAAACGTTTATGTAATTCATTCCTCCTTTTGAAATGAAACATTTGAATTGGAGCGATGCAGTGTGAGGAATTGTTTTATTTCTTGGAAATCATTGTTAATTATGCAGGTTTGTGTGAAAGATTATTTTATAATTTGTGGCATTTTTTTTCTTTTTTTTTGTGACTTTTCTTTCTTTTTTGTGTGCACTACCTGCATGGCATGCCACCTCCCAAAAAAAGTCTTCTCAGAAATGTCCTGCCCTCCATCAATCTAAATGTATATGTTTTTCTTTTCTCTTTGATGCCTAACCCCGTGGACACTTCCTCAGGATGACATCATCGATAATGTGGAGGACTTTGTTGCAGCTGCAGAAATCCTGAAGGAGAGGGGTGCCTACAAGATCTACATCATGGCTACACATGGCCTGCTGTCTGCAGATGCCCCAAGAATAATAGAGGAGTCTTCCATCGATGAGGTAAAGATCATGAGTGGATCTCGTCACTGGAGTTAAAAATCAAAGAGTCAAAAGGTTGATTTGTATCTACATTTAGTAAACTGATCTTATTAATATTGTATGTTCAATGTAATCCAATCCTTTACCAATAATCTAGAACAAATACATACTGTGGATCGAAATTTTGCCATTCTTTCACCTGTAAATACTTTTCACTAGTTTGCGTATATTGATTGATCTTCCTGAAACAAAGCATGGTCACGGTTTTGTGACTTATCCCTATTTATTTACGCTCCATTAGTAAGACTTTTCATACGTTCGTGGTGCCTTGATGAATGTCTCGGGGAGGTTTGAAGCGAAAGAAAGATAACATCCCTCGTAATGCAAACCTTCTGACGGACAGACTTTAACTTGAAGGGGCCTATCCTATCTGAGCACATGTAATTGCATCCATGGTTGGTCTTAAAATACGGACTGGTCCGGCGCATTAATGGCGCATTGCTATCTTTCTTAGTTTCCGCCAAGTATTTTCCTTTTTTCAGATTGTAAAATGCGTCTACGTAGACGGATATTTTGAGTGACAACTTATTGCATTCTGGTGAGTTCTTATGCATCAATTTAGGGCGGAAATGTTTATTTATGCAGGAAAACACAAAATCCTCTGTCAGTCACTCAGAGCCCCCCCCCCCCCCCCCCCCCCAGGTTTCTTTTAAGTCTCCACGCCGGCTACTGCGTCCATCCAGTCCGTTCTCCTGATATCTCGGGAACGCCTCGATGGAATTTCTTCAATTTTGGCAGAAATTCCTTTGGACTCAAGGATGAAGTCAATCGTTATTATGACAATTTCACACACATGACTAAGAGGATAAAGTTATGAAGTGACTGACATGGATGTGAACTGCAACATGACTGGTTTGCAAAGGGCATAATGTATTACGGCCCATTCTGCATCCCAACTGTTTCACTAGCTAAAGGGAGTTGAACCACTAAATGCTCTAAATGCACTTTTAAATGGGCCCACACAGCGTGATAGCCTTTACTTATACTTTGACTTTTGTCTGTTGGTTTGTGGGACTTTGTTTCCTGAATTCAACCTCCCATCAAATGTATTGGCAAGATGTGAGTGTGGAATGGCTTTAATTATTGGGGCATCCTATGTCATGACAATGAGGTTTCAACATGAAGTAAATAACTACTCTAACACAGAGGGGGTTTGTTTCTATACAGAGTAATGTGCTCTTATCATTTCCATGTGGTGTTTGTAATGCCGGCATTATTCCCAGACTATGTACCGCCTCAAGCTGCCCAACTAATCAAACGCTCATGTTTAGAGTTGGATTCATAAAGTTGTAGACATTCAAGTTCAGAAGAAGCTCCATATTTGTTGTTGATCTGGTCTCTTCTAGCTTGATAGTTGGATCAAAAGGCTGACACAAATGCACTAAAGCTGTTGTATTGCGCCTCCAGGTGGTGGTGACCAACACTGTGCCGCACGAGGTGCAGAAGCTTCAGTGTCCAAAAATCAAAACCGTGGATGTCAGTATGATCCTGGCTGAAGCCATCCGGCGGATCCACAATGGAGAATCCATGGCGTATCTGTTCCGCAACATCGCTGTGGACGACTGAGGCGACACACACACACTCACTCGCATTCCCACACACACTCACTCGCATTCCCACACAAACACACAAAGAAACCTGTTGGTCCCGTTTGATTTGCTGATAATCATGTCAAGAGATTGGCTATATTCCCTGCATGGGACACATGAAGCAATTCAAATTGTGCTTTAGTCCACTGATGATGCATAATGGGACTGTACAAACTGTTTCACTCCACTAATACTGTATATGCTTCCTACCATCTCAAAAACATAAATGGCACAACACAATGTATCATGTGCAGCCTCTCGGTACGCTGCAGAATTTGGCAAATAAAACAATTAATCTTGGATGGTCATTTTTCTCCATGTGCAGATTTTAAGCAACACGCGCTTGGATGTGCATGAATAACTGGATGAATGTAGCACGGTACCATTGGGGCATTAGTCCAGGTTTCATTTTGCATCGTAAGCGTGAAGACGTTCCTGGAACGGCCAGACATGTGCAGCCCAGAGGCTTCACACCTGAAACTAAACTTTCAGAAGCGGTTTCAGTCACAGCCGAGGCTGCTCGCTTCATGAAGCATGACGGTTCAAACTGTAGCTGTCAGCTTCGTTTGGATGAAAATGCTCATCATAAAGCATGAGCCAGAAGAGCTCTGCACTGCACGAGGTGTTATGTCATTTTACGGTTGTATGTATGTATGTTTGTTCCACGGCACTTATAAGGAAACGCAGTACGGTAGCGGGCGTTTTGGTGGAACGCTGGCAGGGTTCCTGGATGTGCCTTGATTTCTTTTTTCTTTTTTATCAATCCTGCTTATGTGTGAGAGACATTATCTAAAATTAACCTTTTCCTTCCTGAACTAGTTAGATGGCAGATAAAATGTAGCGTTTGATGCACAAAATGTGACCAATGATGACTCTCCGTGTGTTTAAAGTATATAATCAGTTGGTCAACCTTTTTAAATTACATTTTGGGTCACGATGATTTCCAAATCTAACTTCTGACTACCAATTAAAGAGACATCCATTACTACTTTTTACCCATGATTTAAATGTGCGACTGAGTCTCTCTCTCTCTCTCTCTCTCTCTCACATGACATGAGACCCGGAGAAGAATACAAATAGAATAGACAATAGATGTGACTCATTATGTTTACTCTTCTGTAGAGGCAGAAAATGAAAAGCATTCCTACTTTGCTGACATTTCAACACTCACTCACTATTACTCTTGCTGTGTTCTGCCCAGGACCCTGAACTTGTTCTAAACGCCTCAGAGTTGCTGTAAACCCGCTGAGGAGCTTTGACCAAGTCCAGGGGCCAAGACCTCTGAGAATTGAGTCCCAACTGTATGAATGGCTTCCCTCAGTGCGGCTAATACAAGCAATACTGACGTAAAGGTAGCGCACGTGAAACGGCTGTCCAGAAATCCTCAAATATCCACCGGAGACACAAATTCAAGAGGAACTCCTCGCTACGAGGCGACAAATCCACACACCCGTGTGACCGAAGCTTCTAGGCCGCATTCCTCTCGCAAATGAACAAGAACTGAGTGCGGAAGAGTTTAAATGTGTCCTGAAAGAGGAACTGCCCGCCAACGTTTACTCGGCCACTTCCTCAAATAAAAAAAACAGGAAACTTAGTTCAGTCTAATCTGATGGAGTGTGCACGTGGACCTGTGCACTTCAACTGTCTCCGCTCGGCAGGTTTTCGTGGAGGGGGAACCGTGCACAGCTATTTCAGGAACTGCACCATAGTCCGTTTTGTCAACACGTTCAACAGAATTGCTGCTGAACTATTTCACATTTTAATTTTGTGATGCTCAAGGGGATTTGTTTTAGCCAAACTCTGACTGCTGTCTCTTTTCAAGCCTTAAGAGAGAGACAACACTTGCTTTAATATGAAGTTAAAGCCTCGTAAAAAGCGTTTGTGACAGTATCCAGGCTGTTTCATTTAGGCTTACGGTACGTGAAGTTTGTTGTATGCTTCAGAGAAGTCATCTCTGACAATCCAAGAGGCTCCAACAGTTTGTGTCCCGTCAATCCAACCACTCCAGATGGATAATAACACCGGCACACATTTCTATTGTTCTAACACTATGCAGTTTAGTCTGTCAGGATATTTGATTATTAAAGTGAAAAAACATTTAAAACCTGAGCTATACTGAGATTTTACTAGTTTCAGTGAATGTAATGCATGTTTTTCATCAGCAGATGGCGACAGAGATCTGATAATGTTTGTCTCAGCCAGTTGAGAGATGTAGAGCTCAGACTTGATTTCAGTCCACTACGCATACGTTTTCTAGTTTGTCACTTCAATAATGAATACGATCAAGAACTAGAGCAACACAGGATAGTTTCCGTTGTGCCTGTTGGTTTATTTATTACAAAAATAATCGGTGTTCACGGTTCTGTAATATGTGCTTTAACACGTAGATGCTTCTCTCATACTTCTCCGTACATTTTACAATCAGTGTTCTCGTCCTATCAGAATATCGGTGGCCTTCAGAAATCATTTTGTTCTGTTCTCAGTGGATTAGGATGTGAATCAAGACGACTCCAGCTTTGATTTTATGTAAATTTGAGCAGCTGGCAGTCAAAATGACAGCAGTCCTACAATACAGTACTCTATTCTGTAGCTATACAACTCATTTATTTCTGTATGGTGTCATCAATTGGTGCACTGACAGTTTTAAGTATTTAAAATGTTCAAGTGTGCTAGACTTATTTTTCATAACCTACCTCATTTATAAACAATTGCACACAACAAATTTCACTTTTTGTGTTTATATCTTTTATTACAGTTAGAGCCACATTCCACTTACATTTGTCAAATAAACAGCAAAAAAAATTGTCAGAATATACCATTTGTAAAAAAAAAAGTTAAACAAGAAAAACACCATTAAAACATCGTTTTTGAAAAGTCATTTAAAAATGACAAGTGCATCCACAGTTTACATTTGCATGTCACCACTTAAACGAGTAATATCACGCTCAAAATGGCAAATTGGAATCGAATACAAGAAAAAATGTAAACATCTTGATGTGCTACATACACTGAATTACTAAATTAAAACAATTTACATGAGACGTACAACTCCTGCACGCAGCGCAACATGTTTACACACTTCCCCCTCAGTAAAACATCTGTTGGCAACAGTCCAAATCTTGGTGTCAGTGAACAGTTTCATTTAACAACCTTTTAAAAAGGTATACATTGATCTAAACACCAGCGGCATGTCACCAAATAAGCAGCAACAACATTATATTGAGTAATTAATGAAGCATCCCCTCCCTCTGGCAGTCTGTTCAGGTCCAGTCCTAACACCATTCCCCTCCTCAGTTTCTGTTCCCCTCAGTTTTTGAACCCTGAAGTGTCCGTTGCTGGTCCAGAATCACTCAGCGCCCCCGCTGACTCTCTTTAATCTCTTTCAACGAGTGCTCTCATCACTTGTCCCTCCGTGAGTCAGAACAACACTTCTCCTCCTCCACTAGGACAGGATACAGCTGTTGGTCTTGTTCATGGGCGGACGGAAGTTGGTGTCTTTCGGAAAGGTCTCCCTGCGTCTCCGCAGCGCGGGGCTGAGGCGGCTGGGCAGGTTGGCCTGCTGCAGCAGCTCCTTGAACACCTCCACCACGTTGGAGTTGTCCTTCGCCGACGCCTCCACGTAGCTGTTGTTCCAATCCATCTCCACGGTCGACAGCACGTCCTCGTTGGACACCCGGCGCTCCTTCTCGAGGTCCAACTTGTTCCCCACCACCACGATGGGCGGGTTCTTGTCCTCCTTGATCTCCAGGATCTCATCTCGGAGGCTCTTGACGGTCTCCAGGGACTCGGGGTCGTCCAGGGCGTACACCAGTGCGAAGGCGTCGCTGTTTTGGATGGAGAGCTTGCGCATAGCCGGGAAAGAGTAGCTGCCGCTGGTGTCCAGGATCTCCACCGTGATCTTGACCCCACCGATGTCGTACTCCCGGCTGTGCATCTCCTCCACGGTGCGCCGGTGTTTGGGCTCGAAGGTGTCTTGGAGGAAGCGTTGGATCAGGGCCGTCTTGCCCACTCCTGCTGCCCCCAGAAAGACCATTCGCACCTGCGTCTTCTCCTTCACCTCCAGAGACATCCCGCTTTTTTTGTTGAGGGGATTTTTTTCCCCCGCCAAAATGAGAAAAAGGAAATGTCCCAAAAACGATCTCGGTCGACTCACTTCCTCAGTGCTCTAAAATAGACGCTGCAAATGACAACACCTGTCACTGACTTCTACCTTTCTAAATAGATTCCCTTGAATAGCTCCCTTACAGCAGTTCCTTGAGAGTCTTCATCTTGAGATTCCTTTTCTTGCTTTGTTTCACTTGCTCGGATTTTCTTATTTTATTTAAACTGGCAGTGTCTCTCAAAGCGTCTTAAAGTTGCTTATCAGATGCTCCTGTGCGTCCGATCCCCACAGCTGCCTTTTATGCCTGTTTTGGTGGGAGAGCGTCCATGCCCTCCTGCAGCTGCAACCAATCAGCAGAGGGCAGCCTGTTGCAGCGTAACATCCAGGCAACCAATGGCGATGGAGTATGTAAATCGGTGTACGCGGCCAATTCAGGAGGAGAAAGGAGGCGATATGCAGGCGGAGTGTGGAGAGCACGAGGAAACAAAGACATGGAAACAGGTGTCCGAAGATCCTTTTTAGATTACTGTTCTATTTAGATCGTCTTGCTGCAGAGAGTCCACAACTTCCAGAGTCGAATCATCCTGCTCTCGTGACTGATTAATGGATTCTGTGGTTCCTCTTTATGACAATAAACAAACCTTTGAATCTACACTGTCATAAATTCTTATAATTACAGCTCTGACATCCCTTTGTATGAAAATATTTTGCATGTTCTGCAGCCAATTATTAGAATGCACTGAAGGCTCTGATGGGGCCGGGAACGATATCCGGCACATGGTAAATTCTATTTATTTACTTTTGATGATGTATGCTATGAATGAGAACAACCACCTACAAAGAATGTGTGATACATATGTACACACCGCTCTGGTCACACAGGTGTGGGGAGATGAGAGATGGCATTGCATTAAATATACGGTGTGTATTTCTCATCATGTTTGGGTTATTTTTGCTTTTGAAAACACCTCACAGATTTCTAATTTATTTTCTATATTTATGTACTCACTGTGCATAGCTGAAATTCAATCAAACTGAATAAATAGAAATCCCAGTGCAAAATATTAATATTTGATTTAATAAAAGGTTGTGGCAGAAAGGTTCTACGCCTACATTTTCTGGGAGTTTATTCCAGGTGTATGGTGCATACAAACTGAATGATGATCTGAAAGGTTCAGATGGCTTACATAAACCAATAATAACATTTTGAAATGAATTATTTATTGATCCTTTCCACACCCTGCTCTATATTGTTGACTCTTGTGTACCAAAGACTGATTATTTTTCATTATAAAAATAGTATCTGACTCTTCACCCACTGATGTAACCAGCACAATATTCCTACAGTATTTGAGTGGGGGCCGGTTTCTCCACTCTCAGTCTGTAGTTGCGTTCCTGTTCCTCCAGTAGTAAAGGTGAAGCCTGAGCTGAAACCATGTGATTTACTTCACGCGGTGTGAATTTAGAATAATAAATACCTCTGCAGAACGTATCTGTCCTTAAGCTGATGACATTTTATGCAGATTCTCGGGGGAGCAGCTTATAGATCAGCTCACAAATGCACCACTGAATCGTGAATGGTGTCTAATTAGGTACGATGCATCGCCTGCAAGTTTGTCATGTTTCCCCCTCGAGCCGTGAGCCTGACTCTTGATCTTCCTCAGGTTCTCCTGAGGAGAAGCAGACTGTGACTCTCTGCCTTGTTGGGTTGGGCAACAGCGCGGAACCGAGCCACCAACACACACTTTTAATATTCACTCATACGCTGTACCATCTGATGGGCAGTGGAGCGCAGCTAAGCACTGTGGGAATATTAGCTGTGAACTCTCCTGGCCTGATGCACACAATGTGAGGAACAATGATGGCTGCAGTCACTGCTGTGGGATTTAAAACAGGACGTCTAAACTGATGACAGTTCCCGTCATATTGTTCTGGCAGTGATAAAGAAATATATACATATATATATATTTCCACCTGAAGTCTTTGGTATTCCTCGATAATAGCCATTGCCGCTGAGAGGCAACGGCTATTATCGAGAAATACCAAAGACATCAGGTGGCTCGCAGCCAACGATGCAAACCATTTTTACCTGAAGGGGAACTGGAGGATGGGATTTAATACTCGTTTGTCCGTGTTGTTACTGTGGTTTCATCAGATTTGATGGCAACATAAGCAAACGACGACAAAAATGTCGCTAGATTTTGATATGAATGTTGCCTGATTGGGGCACGGACAAAATGGAAAATAACCAAATAACGTGAAATAACCGAAGCTTTTCAATATTTGGCAGATACGTGTGTCTTCTTGTAGATGAAACCTTTATTTTGATTAATTAGCCAATTGCGATAATAGGTTTTCAGGGCCTTTTTTAAATAGATTTAGTTCAAAATGTTGACACTCACTTGATTGTTGTGATAATCACATGTTGCGCAGTAATTTTGTTGCCTTCAACTTTGCCTTTATTTTAATTGCAAGGACTTGCTAATGCCCTCACGCACCTTCTCTACGAACACACCGCTGCAACATTTAAATCTCTCATCTGGAGGTTTGTTTAGAGGTATTCTGGTGAAAGGCAGGAAATTAAAAACAGAAGTGGGCATATGTGAGGCAAGTGAAGGTAAAATTGCTAAGTACGAGGCCATTGCTGCACACTGTATATCCTGTGATCCAACTTGCACATGACAGAATGCCGCAAACCTACACGGAATACAGACTGAACTCCTATAACATGAAGGTCGGCACCATCAAGAGCTTGAAGTGAAATGAAAAGTGAACCTCCCATCTGTGGCCACTGGATGGATTGTCTTGTGCCTCATGCGCCATTATGTCTCATATCCCGGGCTTTGTATTCCTATTTACGGTCGTGCTGCCCTGCGGTGATGACTATCAGCAGATGGCGTTGCCTGTTGGCCTGAAACGGATTTTCAGACGTGTGCAAATATGAAACTCACATTGAGAATATTGCGGCGTGGAGCAATTGATGGCAAAATGTATTTTATTGACAGGCTGTAGTTCGATCCAGGAAAAGCCCTAAATATATATGATCATCCGGTCATTAATCGGCTTAGTTTTGTTTAGTTGTCAATGCCGGTTCAACAGGTTGCTTTGTCTACGTGACCCGTGTCGTGACACTGAATGCGCCATCGAGTGTGCTTTTCACATGCAACCCTCACTCAATCCTTCTTTTTTTGTCTTTCCCTGTTAATAATTAAATCATCAATCTGACATTGTATTTTTATTATTTCCTGTGTGTCTTTATTTGACATGGATTCCCGAGTGGCTGTGAGGAATAGTCCTGGCTCTGTCTCTTGGCCCCCAGGCCTGATTGTTTTTTTTTTATTGTTGATGTGGAAATGTGACGCATGCCAAATATAAATGTTGCCCTACGTCTGAATTAGCCTTTACATATCTGTACTTACACGGTTGAAGGAGGACTAATAATGTTTTGATGCGGATAAAAAGTGAACGTAATCTAATGAAACCGTTAATGCTCCCCCTCCCCCAAAAGAAAAAAACATAAATAAAAATAAACACACAAACAGAAAAAGAAAACAAGGCCATTTCTTCCTATTAAAGACTTGGATCTTGAAAACCGTTCATTAATATCTAGTCATTTCCTAAAACAGATGAGCACTGTAGTTTACTCAAACAGGAGTTGTTGAGACAGACTTTAAACGTGGGCTCTTCCTGCCCGTCATAAACTGCATCACGTCTTATCAGAGCTAAAGCTGAAATAGTCCAATTCATGCATGTCGGGTATGACAGCCTTCTGTCGCCACTGTGACCTCTGTGGCTGTAACACTGTTGATATGGTGCTTGAGCTTTTTCCAAATGGCGTTCCAGTCCGGCAGAGTCGGTTCATAGGCTCACCTTGTTGAAGCAAATTGAGTTGTACAGGTACAGTGGTTGAGTAAATAGTGAGTGATGATGCCATCTTTATGGTTGGGTTTTTGACTTTATGGCTTTTGTGGCCCGGACATTTATTTCACGACTTCCTTAAGTGGAAACCAATCATCTATTCTTTCCTTTTTTGTTTGCCACATTTTGGAAGAGAGACGGGTCATTTCAAAAGTAAAGACATACGCCCAAGTAGCCGATAAAACAAACATCTTTGCTATCATTGGGGATGAGGCTACACGCTGTAGTGCAGTTCTTAATGACGGACCGACAGGATGTCTGCCAGGATATTGTACGTCAACAGTCAAATCGCCTGTCTGCAACCACTATCAGTGTCCGAGAGAGAGAGCTTCTCTTCTCTGCCAGGAGATAAGGAGGTGTGTGTGTGTGTGTGTGTGTGTCTGTGTGTGTCTGTGTGTGTCTGTGTGTGCATCTGTCCACGGTTAGTCTCGCATTCTGCCCCACCAAACGGCGTAATATTTTGGTGGCTCATTTATGGCTGTATTCTAAAGGACCTCTCGTGATTGCGCTGAATCACACTTGTTTAATTCTGCCACTGATTGACTCCTTTGGCACTCACAGCTCAAGTGACTCTTCACCTGAGTGCTTTGCCGCCGCTCAGCCAGCTGCAGAGACTGTGTTGGTAATCACATACTAATGTACTGCCTACTAAATTAACATTTTACCAGCAGGACTGTGAACACTGAATATGCTCGAGCGACGGTCGGCCCGCTCTCGAGGCGGCTCAGTTAGGACGTTTGCTGCAGCGTTTACAGAGAACTAACAGGACAGAAACATAGATGCTGTTACTTTCTCGCTTAAAAACATATTAAAGCTTTTGTCTGAGACGTGCGAGTGAAAAACCCATCTGATACACCTGCAGCCTAGACGGTGGATTAGCCGACTGTGGGTTGTATCCAGTGAATCACAAAATACAGCATTGGTATTTGCGGAAGCACCTGGTGGTGATCTGCACTCCACTGAGTACACTGTCCTTGTTTATTTTGTGTCATTCCATCAGAAACCTTTCTGCTGTTGTAAATACTCACTGGAGCACCAAATGTGTACCAATCCCCAACTGAAAGCAGTCTCCACCTAACACAAGAAGAATTCCTGTTTGCATCGTTACCCTTTCTGCCTTTGTTCAAATCAGGATATACACAAGAACATTGGTCCCAAAAATCACTGGAAAAGAAGGCTTTTCTATTATTGTTGATCATGTGTCCTGCATGTTGCCTTGATGCTTCATTGCTGTCTACTTATAGGGCTTCATTTTCCCCCTGTTTCTTAACTGCAATGCAATTCAGGGCAGCGAAGCACAATAACAACAATGTTCGATGCACTCCAACTATCTGCGGTCCTCTTTTCTTCTCTTTACTTACGGATGTTTTCTTGAGGCCGTGCACGCGTCTGCAGCCTCAGTCGCCCTGTTGTATATTTTGGACTGTCAAACGTTGGGCTAAAATAGTTTTCTCTCCAGCGTTCATCTGTCATCTTTTGTGGCACTTAAACGCAATCCCACAATCCTTGCTTCGCTGGACATTTGCAAGATTGCACAATGACATATTCAACTTTGTAATCTATGTTTTTTGTGTTTACCTCTGCTTTTCTACCAAAGATGTCAACTCAAAAACGTAACAATTTAATATTATAATATCAAAAAGGAAAGAGGAGCTGACAACAAATCACCTGGGAGTTTATTTTGACAAACATCTCTCTGCCCCGCGAATATATCAGCCTCCTCTCCACATTTCACGTATCTCTTGGGTGTAATAACTAAACCCACCAAAATCCCCAAATGTATGCGCCTGGATTATATATTCCGGTTTTGGATGTGAGCAGCATGTGTGGATGTACAGTAATCCTCCAGGCCTGGACTGTAGGCTCGTGACTCATAGGCATTATGTTAATGTCTGGATTTCAAAAGCCACAACTTCCAATTACTGATTACCAGTGAAACATGCTCAGGTGATAAATAGATGAATACATTGATATTCTAACACATTTCTAACAAAATGTGATAGAATACTTCTGCTGATTTGAGACTTGCCAACGCAGTCGAACATTTTGTGTGTGAAATGATCTGGGGACACTGAGTATTAATATCTTAAGTGGATTAAAAACAACTCAATGCTAATTAAGATGCCACTAATGAGAAACATGTGTCATGCCTGGCACGGCAAATGGGGTTTCATTGGAATTCAAATGGATCCCAGCAACGCATCTGCACGTTCATACACCGCACAGAAGGATGAAATAGGATGATTGTACATTTGCGGTGAAACGCTCATTTAATGACGAATTTAAACGTAAAGTTGACCTCATTTGCCCAGAAAGTTATCATTCTTTAGTGCGTTTGGAGAAGGATCAGATGGGGTTACAAACGTCTCCTCAGTCACGTGACTCACAACTATTTGTTGCAGCGGCTGTCAGGTCCTGTTACCACCGGGAGCTTCCTGTGAGATGCAGCCGTATAGAATGTAAGTCCGACGACAAACTCTATCAGTCAAACCACAGGAGCATGTCTAAAAAGCTCAAATAGTGGGACGTAATCAAATATGTAATGCATTGTTATCTCTTATCTTCATTTAAATTGTGGACACACTGAATGGAAAGTCATCAGGATGTAGGAGAGCAAAAACCCACTCAAGTCGGCAGCTCAACCCCATGACTCGCTTCCAAAAGTGTGAATTAATGCATTCTCTCTATAATCTTTTCGCTAATCGCTTTAGAATAAACTACATACTAAATAACTGTGACTCAGTGATGAGATGCTTCTCGGCATCAAGACAAAAAGAGTCAGAGTTATGCTCGCTTCGAGACTGCGTGTGCCCGTCTGTGTTTGTATGTCAGAGGGAGGGGGGAGAACATTACATCCACACTCTAAAACACACTTAAAAAAGAGCTGCATAGTTTTCTAGATCAAGATGAAGGAACAAATCTGATGCGTCACTCGTGTAAAAAAAAAGGACACGGTGTCATGGCCACAATGTGCAAAAAATAGATATCTGAGTAGTTGGAACAAATATTCAAACATCACTTTGGTAAATTATTCAGCCCTATAGAAGGCTCCAGGTTATGACAGAGATGGAGAAAACAAGAGGATAGCTCTTTCTCTGCTGCATTGATTTTGATCCTTTTATTTCAACTGTCCATCGAGTCCAACAATGTTCAAGGACGGCTTTTCACTAAATAGACCCATTTATGGCTGAATGTTATGTGCACATATTTCTGAATCTCTGAACGACCTCTCATTTCCTATAATTTCTCAAAAGACGGGTACAAAAAGCTTTTAGATTGCGCTAGGTGCAGCTTTTCACCACTTTCTGGCTGGGAGTGCACGTGTGAGCCAGCAGCAGTCGGATGGCTTGTCAGTCTGCATTAAGCTCAACAGTGATCAGTTGGGTGATCAGTCATGCCGCATCCTACCGGATTCATCACAGCGGCATTCCAAGGTTCCACATGATGAAAGTGAAAAAGATGACACATCTTTGAAAAAATTAAAAATATTAGTTTCCGTCGTTCTTGCTGTATAAATACTGCATACATGTCCATATGTGAGTCTTTGTGCGTCTGTGGTTGTTCAGTCTTGTGTGGTCGTTTTTCTCCGTCTACAGGTGCAAACTTAGTCACGGCTTCCATGAAGCTGATGATGATCAGCCAAAGTCTCTCAATCTGAAATGTCACATTTTGGTGGTTTGAAGTTCAGGCCGCCAGCACCATGGACAGATACATCCCTACAGAGAAGAACAATCCTATTTTAAGTGAAAGCGATGCCGATTTAATGGCTTCCCTTTTCTAGCCAAATTAGCCGAGGCTCACTTGTGCCTGATGGCTACTGCATGATACCAGCTCGTCACGTCTGGACTCAAATGCCTTTGAACCACTCTTTTGTGGTTTTTACGTTGGCAAAAGCAGTGGATAGTACCTGGTACCCGGTTAAAACAATGTAATCCATTGTTTAACGAATTGCTGATGATGAATGATGGATGGAGCAACTTAGAATCCTCTACGGTTTCCCGTAGAGGATTCTGTCACGGCAGCTCCGATCCGCTAAGAATCTTCCTAGATTGAGGAGCACCTGGTACAAAAAGGGAGTTTAGTTGGGCCAAACCAAGCAGTGGCGATGAGGCAATAGAGTACTACAGGAGAGACAATAGATATGTCAGCGATCAAATTAAGATCTGATTTTGCCGTACATGTTTTACGAAAAGAATGGATAATTCGATCCAATGTGTTTAAGCGGGATCATTTTCTAGCTTCAGTGGATTGAAAGAACACATAGGTACGGGTTATGGTTAGGTCAGCTGTCTTTCACATTTTAAAACTGATATTGTAGCTACAAGAAACCAGTAAATGGATTTGAGCCAAGAGGCATTGTTTGGGCAAAACTGAATGAGTTAAGAAGGAACAGTCTTTCTGATTGAACCCCAAAGCTACCATTTTATGTATCCAGAAGATAAGTCAGTCAGGTACTGACTCACTGCCACTCACAGTTAGCCCTCCTTCCCCTGACGGTGCTCAGGAAGCATGGCGGTATCACTTCGGTGCCTTGCGGCCACACTGTTCGCCTGCGACTGATGAGATTACGTGTCCTTGTTTGGCTGTTTGATCCGTTCATAGCACAGAACTGTAATTTCGCCACTTCTGGAAAAAAATAAATAAAACAACGACTGGGGAAGTGTAATTGCTCACTTATCCAGAAAATGACATCTTCACCTTTTTAGCAAAGACAAAGAGTTGGCCCCGATGAAATATCGAGAAGAGTCCTCTTGTCGTTGTGCGTGGAGTGGCGCTGTTAGTCACCGAGGGTGGACATGTTATATAATTTGCCTCTGATTGTTGCCCTACATATAATGCCGCCTACTCTTCGAAGCCCATTGGAGTTGTTAAATCTATTCTAAGTTTAAAACCAACCTATTTTTAGGCCTCTGCTCGACAATTACTAAATAACTAAAAAGGGTGTATCTCTGCAACCACTAGGGCTATTTGAATAATGTTGGTGTTATAATAAAAGGCTACACATGTGAGATTTTGTTCAGATGTGTAAATATCAGTCTATATGTTCCTGGTTAAGAGTAAATCAAGATGACACAGCAAAAATGAAAAGGTTTCAGGTCCCTTTCAGGATGATTATTTCTTTGAAATAATGCAGCTGTAGGTCTAACTCTAACCCAAATCATAGCACAATATGTGAACATTCTCTCTGCAAAGGTTAGAGAGGGATTGGTTTTGAATTGGTTAAGTCTATTTTATAAAAAAGGAAAAATAAATACATGCCCCAATGCTGGTCTCTGATCACCCCAGCTGATTGATAGATTAAACCCAGACATGAACCATAACCCTACCTTGACATTTCTGGGCTTTTTAGTGAGATATCTCAACAACTATCAGATAGACTCCAATGGCGTTCGGTACGGACAAACTTTGATGCATCAGCTGACTTCCGAACGTGAGACGACCAGGTGTTCGCAAGTGAAGACCAGCACTCTATTGTCAGTGAGACACATACATCAACCCTCAAGTAGAGGACTAGTTGATATTGTGCACATGAAGTTCTGGAGCTCTGACCCAGAAACGTCCATTTACCCCGCATAAGTAGACAGTTTTATTTTTCTATTATGAATGCTATTGTTGTGTGAGATTGCTGGTAAATGGTGTCGTTAGGCTGCATCACTGATGGAGGCATACAGTACCTAGGGCTCGATGGCACTGTGTCCTTAGAGTTGATACTTTGAAAGCCTTACAGTGAGGTCTTCATCAGAAGCTGACCTAAATAACCATCAACTTAACAATTCAATTGTTCATCATTTATCCATTATCTTAATTTAACTACAGGAGGACATTTTAGTTTTAGATTGCGTAGACTTTTTTTTCCACAATTCTCTCTGATAATAGTGCATTAAAGAAACATGTTTATCTACTTTTCTTGATCATACACTTTGGTGATGTAGTTTTTCAGAAACAAAAGTTTCAACTATGCATTGCTCTTAATAGAGGGCGACTGTAGCTCATGGGGAGAGTGGTCGTCCTGTAAGCACAAGGTAGCCGAGTCGATCTCCTGTCTCTCCATAGTTTGCATGTGGAAGTGTCCTTGAGCAAGACACTGAACCCGGGCAACACACTGCTCCTTCATTACTTAGGATGGGTTAAATGCAGAGAATACTTTCCCCGAGGGGATTAATAAAGGATCATGTTCAATAGTAGGTGCGGCAAAACGTTGATTTAATGATTCTACGAATAAACTGTCAACAAAAACAATTTTTTTTTCTTCTTTGAACTTGTCTCCTACAAAATTACGTTCCTATTCAACTAAATTGCTCTCTCAAATACGTTTAGAGTATTGCAGTCTACACACATGATGAGTGTTTTAAAGTGGAACAAAACAAAACAGTAACAAAACTACTTTATTAAGTCTAGACAACAAAATTAGTAAAATAAAATGAAAACATCATGGTTTGGCTTAAAATTACAACAAAATTGAAACGCAACGAAAGTACTTGGTTATGTTTAGGCAACAAAAGTACTTGGTTATGTTTAGGCAACAAAAGTACTTGGTTATGTTTAGGCAACAAAAGTACTTGGCTCACATGGATGTGATTTTAAGGAAGCAGGGCTGCATTAGTCTACACTTAACACACACTCAACATCTACACCAGCACAATTGCTCAAGCAGCTCATCTGCCCATATTGCTGGATGGTTAATAAACACACTCGAGTACATATCCTCCCACCTTCCATACAGAGAGACGCTGATGGACTCAGTCATTCATTCACTGTCAGTCATCTTGTGTTCCTGTTTTTTATGCAGAGACAAAATGACTCAACATCATATCACTTCATGCCAAGTGTGAATATTTGCTATATATTTATAAATACTTATTTTCCAATGTGTTATCTTGTTATCCACACTCCTTTAACACCACAACCCGAACGGAGACCACGAAGCAACATTTGCCGTTGGTGTGATCGTGATTCTTTACCCAACACATTTGTAACACAACATTAGATACAATATAGTGACTTCTTCTTTTTTTAATAGATTGGTTTGGTTTTACTTTCACAAGATGACTGTTTATAGTATGTAATGTCTATGAACTGCCCAATTAACTTCATTACCTTAATAATATCACAAAGGGGGACAAAGATTTTTTTATTATTCTATTTTTATTTACATAATGTTTTACTGTGTCATGAAACTCTATAGTTGCTGAACTTGATCAACAAGATTTCTCTGTCAAAAAACAGGAGTATTAGTTTTGCCTCCATGTGTCATGTGATCTGCTTATGTACTGCTGTTTTTCTTTTCTTTTTTTGTCATATGTAGAAATGTACTTTTACCAGATTCTCAAGGAGGACGGCACCACCCAGATGAGTCATGATTGAGCTTTGATGAATAATTCTGTTGAAAATACATAATTCTAGATACTTTCCACAAGCGCTTCTCTTCTTCCCTATGCATGAGGCGTCAGCTCAGCTCATACGGTTCAATGGAAGGAAGAATACTGAGGACAACAAATTCCTCCAATAATACATTGTGTTGTGGCTCTCGGGGCTCACATGTCCTGCTCGCTGCATGACTCAGAGGGTCTACTTATCCTCCGTCTGCCTCGCTGTCCCCTTCGCCCTCCATGCGCCTGCGACCCAGACACAGCAGGGCTCCCACATGCGCAGAGAGACCTCAGAATGCTCGTCAGATATTTAACCGAGCTTCTTATGAGTCAGAAATCAGACCAATTAATGATTACTCATATCACATGAGCACAGGGACGGCTGTGAATAGCTCCTTTTTAATCAGCTGTAACCTGCTTCTCTCGTCACGCTTCCTCCTGTCTCATTATGTGACAGATCAATACGACAGCTGTGCATGAGTTCACACCCGTGTGAGTGTGTCGTGTGTGTGTGTGTGTGTCAGTCTGCGTGAGCGATGTAGTGAGGGCGTGAGTTCACCAGACCGTAAACCACTGATCTACTGAGCTCTAATGGCGGTGTGAAGCAACAAGGGGAAAGACATAATCCCTAACCAGGTATATAATGTGCCTTTCTGGAAAAATCTGATTCCACAAATGGGAATTCCCTCTATCTCTATTAAGGAAGTCCATTTTAAGATGCTTCTGTTACACAGCAACACCAACAGTGTTGTTAGCCTGAATCGGTGTGATAATGGGAAATGACAACGACAGATGTGACAGTACCAACAATGCTACCATTCAGACGCTGTTTCCAGTATAGTGGGAATATTCATATTCTAATAATTATGTGTACACGATCACACAACCTCCGATTTTCACTTGCATGGCAGCTTCCAATATTCTATACATTCTAGGAGTTTGTGAATGTATTCTTCGCTTGCATGTGTCCTATTGATTATTTGCTTCTATGCATCAGTTTCTGACATCCTGCATTTCCCAGATGCTTTCAAACAAGAGACAGAACCAATGTGCACATATAGGAACTCGATGTGTGGGCATTGTAGCGTGTCGGTGATCATGGACCTCACAGCACTGACTGCATTGTATTGTATGTATTCGGCTCTATTGATGCAGCCGTCAGTGAAGGAGTTGCATTTCTTCTATGGTGGATTTCTTCATTTATGATTGTTTTGTGCAAAAAGGGAGCTACAGACAAAAATACATCACTTTTTCTAAATCCCCATATTTTGCACAAGGATAGGTCCTATAATGCATGCAAAATATGTGAAAGTCGGAGGAACGCCAACCTTTCGATGATGGAGCACTTTACTTTTCTCAGGGTCTAGTAAGGGGTTGTTATAGTTCTGTTTTATTTTGTAGCTTCTCCAATCCCATTGAACACTGTGACCCTGTTTAATAAACTCTGTATTCATTCTAATCCAAAATATTCCTAAAATAAAACACTTTTGTTCCTTAAGTATGAAACTTCAACTCAGGAATCTTGAATATTTGGGGGAGAGGAGGAATGTGTTTCTCTCTGTGCTCTTATCAAGTGGGTAAAATTGATTTGAACTGTCGGCATGATAATGAAATATTCAACAAATGAATGTTGATCATCAATCACAAAAACAAAAAGTTATTATCTTCCAGAATGTAACTTGTTTTTCTCTTCCCACAACAAATCCAGGCTGAGTGTGTAGATGCGCGAGATGAGTGGTGTTTTCATCTCGCATTAGCCCGCTGCATGGCATAGTATTGCTGACAGGTAAGCTGTCAGAGGCAGCAGAGGGAGACGGCCTGCTGGGCATCCATGTGCTAACAAGTCACATCTGGTTGTGTAACACTGTCAGATATCTAAAGTCTAAACCGAAGTCTCTCTCCGTCTCTCTTTTACAGCGACACACTGCCTGAGGACATTCACAGGCCAAACAAGACAATACATAGTTTTACATCGTCATCCTCTAATGGTGCGTAAATGAATCATATAATGTTCAGTCAAACCATTAACTGTATTTAACTGCGTGTGTGACAACATCATAACATAGTTTGTCAAAACAAATCTAATGAAACATGTCATAGTTTAGTACGTCATAAAAATGGAGAAATGTAGTAGAGTATGTCATTAAATTGTATATTGTACTTTGCCATAAAAATATTGTAACATAGTAGGCTAGTATGTAATATAGTACGTCATAAAAAAGTTAAATTGTAGTATGCCATAAAATTGTCATAAAAATATCATGGTATAGTATTATAGTGTGCAATAAAATGGCATGATGTAGTTTATCACTATGACTTTTTCCAAAATGCTGTACCAGAACTTTTTTGGGACTATAGTATATATAGTATATACTCTTTTATTACTTTTTCTTTAAGAAAAAATCCCCGACATTCTATACAATATATAACTTAAGTATAACTATACTTTTTTCAACATACATAGTGTGTGGTGGTGTCAGTATCTGCAGGGACACTGCCCTCTACCTGTATTTTGTATGTTCTTATTATTTTCACGTGAAGGTGTAACACCCAGACAATAAGCAGGGAGCGAGGCCCGCCCTCATTCCCAGGTCACCGCCACACCGTCAGGGACAGGCGTCTGCATGGATGATGGTCTGAGGTTGAGAGCGTGTCGGGTGTTTTTGGTTGCGTAACATTTATTTACTGAATGTACTTTTTAAATTTTTTTTATAGTTAATTCTGATTATTGTTGCTGGATCCAATAGTTTACAACATTACTTGAAAAACTAAGGATAGAAGGGACACAGCTGACCTCATATTCTCAATGTTCTGTTTATGTTGTGACGCCTTGTCTACATTATTTTTTTCAATTTCTATCCGTAATAAACGCACTTTCAAAGCTCCCACAGGGCTCGGGTGAAATAGATTGGAAGTCTCTACCCAGGCAAACTAACTGAGAGTCATCGTTAGACAACAACGTTGGGTTAGGTCTGTTAAGAACTGTCCTTCATTGAGTCCTTTGATGAAGTATGAAGCACACAGCTGAGCGCCAGAGGGATGTTAACAATTCTGTATGTGGGCTCTGAATCATCGACACAGCCTTCTATTCTAAGTGCATTCACTCTGTAAAACACTTCATCAGGGAAATGTTAGGATGGGAAATCAAATTAGTGTCACCATCAGTTGAGAGTTTGTTTCTCTTTGTGTTTTGGCTCCTGTCTTGCCTAAAGCTGATGGTTGACCCCAGACAACTGGATTCATGTAGAGAGCAAAGTAGGTGTGAAAGCACTTATCAAAACGTATTAATCCCTATTTTCTCTTATTCACTGTGCGCAACGTCAACCGTCAGTTTGTGAACTGCTGTTTTGAAGCCACATGATCAGCATTTTAGCCGTTGCATCTTGGTTTTTGCAACAGGAAGTGACACGAGAGGGAGGAGCTATATACCACTGAACACTGTATTGTTAGGCTACCAGGAGAGGAACAGCATCAGACATTATTTTATATTCAAACCAGTTGAACATAATGCTGAACTGAAGAAGACTTGAAACAATTGAGACCATACATTTGTGTTCACACTGGTTACAGAAGTAACACATCAAGTGAGAAGTAGCGTCATTTTCCCATAGACTTCCATACATTCTGACTTCTTTTTGAGGTTGCCGCCTAAGATTAAATATAATATCAATCTGTTTCAAGACAGCCAATAATTAAATTCTGAAATTGAAATGTTTCTTTGGCATACATTTGAAAATAAATGTATGCTTGCCAACAAATATGTTGTCCTTACTCCTGCATCTTTTACTTGCCATTTGTCACATTAGGTTTCATAGGTTTCCTACAGTATACTGCTATCAAGGTTTGACAAGTCTAACTAAAAGCTTGTGGAGGCAATCCATTACATACATGTTTATTCAGACGTTTTATTGTCAAAGGATTCAGCACAAATCAGATTGTATCTCAGCCCCGTGCCGCAGAAGGATAAGCTGCCACTACAGCTTTATCGGTTCATTAGATTTGTGAAAGTATGGAAGCTAAGTAGAGCTGGTCTTATCTTCATATTGAATGCTAATGAGAACTTGCTGCTGACTACATGCACTTTTGTGCTCCAGACTCTGAAATGTGCTTTGACAAATAAAATACTTTGCTCTGTGACCGATGCATACTTACAGAGGAAATCATTGAGATAAGACTTCATCTTTTTGGCATTAAAATGGAGTTTGTTCTGTTTCCTTTCAGCTTGGGCATGCTTCCCCAAACTCCTAGAATTCATTCTCATTATTTCGTTTCCATTATTCCATAACCTTGTTCTGCTCAGATCAGATCTTGTTATGCATATCCTTTCGGCTTATGCTTAAATGCACATTATGAACTTTCTTGAGAAAGTGAAATAGCGAAAGACAAAAAGATGGGTTCTACAGTTTGGGCGTGCTCCTTTTGTTATTTTTATAGATCCAATCTGAATTGTGCTTTTAAAAAACACTGCATTGTTATTTACAATATCTTAGAGATGTACTGACTGCATGGACGTTGTTAGGATGCAGAAACCTTTCAGGAATCCTCTAGTTCTGAAAAACTGAAAAAAATTGAGAGGAAAATTGTGCAAATATTTTGACATTACTCTTTCGGAACAACAAATACTGTTTTTTAAAAACTGATGAAATGACACAATTAAATATTGCAAAATGTACATTATATGACGTCCTTTATTTTTTCTACTGACACAAAATGTATGTCGAAAATTAAGAAATGTTTTGTTTTTGCCGTATTCCATTGAAATAATCACATAGGCCTGTGCTTATCTCGTGTAATTCATATATGATTAATACTTATTTTCTTTTGAACACTCTGCTGAGGGTTTTAGGGAAAGAGGTAAATGGACTTCATTCATATTGCGCTTTTCTGGTCTTAGAAGCCATTCAAAGCGCTTTACAACACAAGGCAGCATTCACACATGTTCATAACACTACTATACTCGGCTCACAGCCATTTGCCCAAGGACACTTCAGTGGACAACTGCGACACAGCCCACAATGATACATGGACTGTATTTACATAGCAGAAGAAAACCTGTGAACAACTACATATTAAACGCTACATTGTGTGTTTGCATCCACAGCAGTGTTCAAAATATGGCAGCAGAAAACAAAATCTTGTGCTGAATCACACCAGATGGAGTTAAATCCCATAAACTCTCTGCGTGTTGCAAACAGTACGGTTCCCATCCGCTTTGATGGCAGAGCATGATGTTGCCCTTGACAACAAGCTGCCCCGCAGGGCCTCTTTACACCTCAGTCACCGAAAGATTACGGATCCTGATTTTCTTAAATCCCCCATGGGCTGTGCAGCAGGTGAGTCTCTGCACAGGGTGGGACACTAAATATCTGAAGAAATCCGCTCCTGATATGTGCACACATACACATGGTGGTTTATCACAAAGGCCAGCACACACCATGACCTTAATCCGGATTACCTCTCTCTCCTCCACTCTGCTCCCACCTCGTCTTCTCACTTCTTCCTCTATCTTTCCTCATTTTGAAGTTGCTTTCTTTCCGCTCTCTCGTCAAACACATTGAGGCTCCCTCCGTCTCATGCATATAATGACCTGAACACTTTCCAAGGATAGAGAGGAAGGCAGCAGCGTTAACAAGCTGACAGCTCTATCTGCCCTCTGTGTTTCGTCTGTAAGGTTATAGCAGTAGTCATTCGTCTATCAGGGTGTTCGGGAGCTCCTTCAATCCTTGCTGCAAAACAGAGATTCCTGCCAAACCAAAGAGGTAAATTACACTGTGCTCCTGATTCTTTCACTTGAACTCAGAGTGTGAGTAAAGCTTCTCTGTAGTACCTCGTGATTGGGTAGACACCCCGGCATAGCACTCCCTAAAAAAAAAAAAGCAATCCAGTGCGTATGCAATTCACAGGATATGGAAAACACTCACTCTTTTCAAGATGTTACTCCACTTGCTGTGATGCTGATGCTGATTCTGGAATTGCCTTTTTCTGCTGTGTGTGGAATGGAAATAGGGGTCTTTGATGGAAATTGGGGTCATTATTGGGAGGGAATGGGAACTTGGGCACATTAATTAAAAGCATATATTCTTCAGGTTACCCCTGGGAATGAGAAATTCAATTTCAAGGGTAAATAAGACATAAGTAAATGTAACATAATGTGTAATGTCGAAAAAGGTTACCCGCTTCTGGAAACATTTCGCCATATGACAGCTACTTTTAAGCTCCTCTTACTCAAGCTGTCTCCTACTTCTCCACACTCAACAAACCAATTTTAAAGCTACAATGAAGGATTTTTTGGCTACTAGGGGCCGAAGAACTCTAAAACAAGCGGACACAGACCTGATAATAAACCTGAAAAGGTGGTTCAGGGTGCTTATCACTGTATGAGACGGGTCTTAAACAATTGCAATCTATGTCAGAATGTTTTCATATACATTCTGGGGCATGACCACAGTGCTGCATATCCGTGCATCAAAAAAAAACTCAACAGAAAAGAAGAACGCCTAAAAAGTTGGAACATTGCAACTTTGCATCTCATGCATCTACAATATAAATTAAGCTTCCATTACATTTACATTTAATGAGAGTGTTCATCCTCAAAATCGCAAAAACAAGAAACAAAATCAAATCGCAAATGATTGGTTTATTCATTTGTGGAAGTATAGAGGCTCAGGAGCAGTGGTCTAAGCTGAGAAATGAACGCTCATCCTCCAACATGTGCTTTGAGAGATGAAAGACTTTGCTCTGTGCTTGACGAATACTTGCAGAGGGAATAAGTAGTGGATTTCAAATTGTATATTTCATACCTTCCAAACAGTACTCTAGCACTAGTATTTAGTGCTACGGTACAAATGCAACAAGTTGTGTTTCTGGCCATCTGATGAGGTCGGATATACAGTACTGTTCCAGAGAAAGATATCTGGGTCTTATTTGCTCGAAACTTAATCGAGTTAGTTGATCAATTTTGTCTGGTTTTCATTTGGTACTGGCCGAGGTTTGTCCACTCTCTTTTTAGCTTAAGCTGCTGCTCAAACCATCGTTGATGAGATCAGTGGGACTGAACCATTGAGTAAATATGGGGGCCATAAAACCTAAAAAGCTTGCAGTAAGGTGGTAAATCTCAGATAATTTGTCACTGTAAGCAAATCCCTTTTACTGCACACATTGTCATTTAATTCAATATCAATATGAACATATTGATAAATGCGGCTGGAAATAAGCACATTTAAAATACTTTGTGTTGTGATGAGGAAAAGCAGAAGCTCTATCGTGGAAAAGGTTGCATTGGTTTCCCAAGCGCAATCCAGCAGCTCACTTATGAATACATCTTTGAATAAATTATGGTCTATCCCTCCTGCGACTGGTGGACACGGTCATTCTCTGTCCAGGGTCTGACCATGTGTCTTGTGTGTGTGCACGCCACATACAGTATGAGTGATTTCTCCCTTCTATAAAACTCATTACATCCTCCACATCTGATTGTGTGCCGTGTCTCCGGTCTGTAATTGCAGTGAAGCAGAGGGAATATTGATCTCATCCATTCCCTCAGCCCCTCCCTCTTCCATAACTCTTTATTTTTTCCATATTCTCCTTTCACATACACTCATATGTGCCTCCTCCTTATCTCATCTCCTATCTCTTATAACCTCCTTGTCCTTCACCGAGGCAGATAATGAGCCCCGCTCAGCAGTGATCGGTTTCCATGGTATTTTACAGGGAGCTTTCTACCCATTCACGATTCATTCAAGTATTTCATTATATTTGTTTCTCCAGGGTTGGTCCGTCTATGGGAACTATATTCCCTGTCATCAGGTGTGTATTCAATCAACAGTTCAACCGGGAAGTAATTTTCAGCAATATTCATTTATGTTTGAGCCACATGTAAATAAAATGATTTAAATTATATATATATATGCACGTGCCAATTAACATACTGTAGTATATGAAGCACAAGGGCTAATGAGTTTGGAGCCAATGTATTCACTATAACTGAAACAGACAGCAGTTATATAGAGTTTCCCATACACATTTATTGAAGGGACTGTGGAGGTTTGGGGGCCATATGAGTTTTTTTAGGTCGTTCTGTTGGTTGTGGTGGTTGTGCTGACCCAGTGGTGGTTGTGCTGACCCAGAGACAGAGAGAGCGATTGGGCCATCTCATAGAGCGTTAGCTGGCAGTGATTGAGGTCGCTTTTCTTCTTCATAAGTTTTGTTTGAGTTTTGTCCGCCTACATCTCTAATAAAAACCAGACACAGGCTGACTTGGTTGACAGTGTCAAGCATATTACTTTTTTTCCAACCTTTTTTCCAACTTGCCAAAGACCGTGCTGTGTTTGCAGATGGTGTCAAGAGATGAACGAGAGGAGAAACAACTCAATGAATGACAGGTGGCCAGAGGGCTATTCACCTACTCCCACTGTGGACCCACATATTGGTCTCCATGAGGTTCTCACGACTCCAAGCCCACTCAGAACCTTGGATTAGAAACACAAACCAATCACACAGAAGTATAGACTAAACACACACACACACACACACACACACACACACACACACACACACACACACACACAACCTACCACTTTTATACAACCACAACAATAACAACTCTACTGTTGGGCTGTGGTGTTATTGATTTACTCAGCCTGATAGTCTGTTGTGTTGATGCCAAGTATATATGGGGGATTGTTGTGTAACCGAGATGAAACGTCTGCAGCATCCTCGGCTCTGGTGGAAATCAAAACCCTCAAAAACAAGTACCGCCCTCTTCAGAGTTGGCTGGATTGATAGCGTGGAGCTATATTATGCAGCAGACAGAGGACTCTTATTCGTATTTCAGACTCATTTTAAAATGACGCCGGAGCAGAAAATGGAGGCTGCTTTCAAACTCAGAATGCAAATGCATATAGCTGGGCATCTCGCCCGCTGCAGTGTGCACGGTCTGCATTCATACACCTCAGTGGACAAAATGATCATCTGTCTTGCAGGTCCCCACAGTTTTCATATCGCATGTTAAATACACTTTTAGAAACACATGAACGCTACACAATTTCAGTTGCAGAGTGGATTTGTTAATCCTTTAACTGCAGCACAGGGATTAATTGCCACAGATTACTTATTATTGACTCTGTCGCTTATCATGACATTGCCAACGAATGCCTCCAGAGCTCAAGTAAAGCTGCGAGGAGAAAGGTTAAAGTATGTTCTGTGTGCTGAAGAGCCCGTGTGATTAACAGAGGCTTGCGGGAGAGGCATTGTGAAAAAGGACGGCCATGCAGAGCAAAGGGCAAAGGACTTCCACTCAGATATGGAACACGGCACAAGCGCATTTTAATGCTAATCCTCCCCCATTTCCATACATCTCGCACATATTCTCCACGGAGATGAGAACCACTGATTTCGCACAAAAGCGGCGCTCCTCGGAGAAACAGACTTCTCTTGGACGCTGGCACAATTATCTGCATGATTGATCGTGTGTGGATTGCAGGGCTTTCAGTTTCAACTGCAAGCCCCTGAAATCTCGAAGGTCGCAGCTGTGTAAATAACATATGGATTGAACTGTTGGATGAAGGTGTCCCTGCGGCAGGAAACCGCTGTCACTCACACACCACATAAAAGGACTTGAAGTAAATGCCAGGTCCCATGCGATAACAACATATCCACTTGCTGGGTGAAAGGCAAGCCGGTCTTTAGAGTAGGAGGAAAACTGTGTTGAGGTCGAGGCACTTGGAAGCTCCACAGCGGACAAACAACGGACGCCATACCAGCTTGCTGTTGATCATGAACACACCTTTTTTATGGATGAGAGCGGCAACAAAATGTAAAACGCACTGGCCTCATGTTCTTCATGAAAACAGAGTCGATAACAGCGGACTTTTGTGCTCACTGTCATTTCTGCCATTCCGGCTTGTTAATGTGTGCAGAACTGTGTTTGTTCAGCGTATTTACTGTAAGTTCCCGGGCGGCAATCAGTGCTAACATGTTTATTTTTCTCTCTCTCTCTCTCTCTCTCTCTCTCCCGCTCTCCCGCTCTCTCTCTCTCTCTTTCTCTCTCTCTCTCTCTCTCTCTCTCTCTCTCTCTCTACCACTTTGGTTGATACCTGCTACAGTTATCAGTCGCCATGGAAACCCCGAACCAGCCTGTTAAACTGGCAAATAGGTTAATGAAGGGAAACACGGCCCACCTGGCGAGTGAACACTCTGCTCTGGTTATTGCAGTGATAATATCAGAAAGTAACAACAAACATAAACATTTAGAAAATGTCAGCTGCTGGGTTCAAACAGATTGCCCTATAATATTCAATGTTATAAATCTAATATTCAATATATGCAAGGAACTTTTTAATGTATTTATTGGACAGTTTCCTACCAGAGTTAGTTGTGCACTAATATAGTGTACATTGAGACCCTGGCAGGAATCATAAAACAACCTCTCTGTTAAGAAATAAACACTGATATTACTGATATTTTGTCTAGAAATTGAGAAGTGAGAACCAGTCATGTTTTCTATGGACGCTCAGTTTCCAGTTATTTGGCTTTTTCTCTACTGCTTTCACCACAGAATTTGAAACGCTGGCATTATATTAGTCTTAGAAATGGACATAATATTGCTAAATACTGTTAAATACAAATAATGAAAGTCTCTTTATACTGAGGAATCAGGCAAACAAACAATTACGGGTAATGTGTTTAAATATATATTTATTTTTTATTACATGAATGGTATGAGATAGCTGTATAATTACCATATCCATGGTTCCCAGCCAATTTATCCTCATGGCTTTGGCGATCCAGTGATGTTTCATCTAGCCATGTATCATCAGGTCAACATCTCAATTATTTCAATCATTTGCTTTATTACTAAATACCTGCATGACGAATAACGTTCCCATCACCCTCGGCTGTGCTTTGTGTAATTAACTAATTCATTAGTCAATAACATCATGCCAACAAATTAAATGAAAAAGCAGTGAACATGCATCATAGTTATACCTGCTCCGCATCAGTCTGTTACAGATGTGGTTATGCAACCTGTTACGGCTGCGTATGCTCACTGTGCTGTTGTCCCTTTTCCCTCTGCTTCTTCGTTTTAAAAAGGCTTATTGTCTTGTTTGTATGTTTTTTTTGTTCATAAATCCAATGGATTTGATTGTTTTATAGGTGTTTTCTGTGGTTGATTTGGGTCAGTGGTGTTGTGTTTTTGGCCCCATTGGCTGCCGAAGGATGATGCGTAAAACGACCCTCACAGAGCCGCTGGCATGGCTGTCTTCTCTTGCTCGTGTAGTTCGTTTAGGCTCACACACGCACACACACACACACACACACACGCACACACACACACACACACACACACACACACACACACACACACACACACACACACACACACACACACACACACACACACACACACACACACACACACACACACACACAGGTGTTCATGTAAACATAATTCACATGGATGCACCAGTTCTTATACGGTCATTTAGAGTTTTTGTACACTGCCATCCTGCCAGTTTTGAGATTTTAGCCGGTAGGGAGGTGAGGGTGTCAAAATAAATCAAATTATCTCTCTCTGTGACTTCAGCTTAGCATGCTTGACTTGCTTTGCCCGAGGTTATCCTCGCTACAGCCGAGCCAGTTAACAGCACATGAAGAAGTATAGCTGAGTATGAAAATCAATGAAGGCAGCAGTTTGGCAGCAGTCATTTGTTTTGGTGCTGGTATAAAAGCAAAACTACTCTGTTTATGTAAATACTTTCCTGCAGTTGGGTTGATATCAGGCACTTTAACAAGGTTTTTGTTGGCACCAGTTAATGCTGAAAACATTATGTTCTAACCGCTTTCCTCCAGTATTACTGTTTAAATTCCAAGCATCAAAATCACACCATTAAAAAAAAAAGAAGGTCCCCCTCAGTGACAATGTTCGTTGCGTGTGTGATGTTACTTTCTGTGACAAGTTGTCTCTCCAGTTTATTGCCAATATATCAGTTGTGGCATAGAAACCAGTCAGCTCGTTTCTTCTTATTTTTTCTGTGCCCTTATAGCTGTTCCAACTCCATGTATGAGAGGAAGGGAATATACATCCTTTATCAAGTACATATGTGTTATCAAGGATATTGAATCATACTGTTAGCTTGGAAAAATACAACCCAATCACATGTATCTGTCATGTTAAAGCTAATATGGGGTTATTGCTTTATTTGTAGCTTTTGGCCAGTAATAGAATGCCATTTAAATAACATATATAAATTGATTTGTATTAGAGAAAGTGTTGCCAAACAAAAATAGAGCTAAACCTGAGCACACACGCTTAAACACTCACACGTCCTCTTTCACTGTCAGTCTGCGTGTCCTTAAACATCAATCAAGCGTAAATATCAAATGTCAAACAAACAGAAAACGTCTTCTGACTGCGGGTTCAAAAGAAAAAAAGAAAAGGAGGGAGAGTTTGGGGTTTGGAAAGCAGCGTCCCTCCATCAGTTGTGTGTGTACGTTCATGTGCGTCCATGCATGTGCACCAGATGATGACATGTAGTTCTGAGGTCTTAATCCATCTGGAAAGCTCTGCGGGGCTTCTGTAAAGAGAAGCAGGCCTGATTGATCACGACCCGTACATTTCTCTCTGGAGGAAGGTCAGAATAACCTCGTACAGCCTCCTTAGACCTCTGTCGTCTAATTTACTCTGCTGCTGCAGTCTCTAGCCGGGCTTGTACTCCGATTTCATGTATTTTTCTTGTTCAGGAGGGTCAGCCTGACAATGGGCTTTTTTCCCCTCTCCCTCAGTACCTGTTTATGCAGCAAATACGTATAACCAAAAATCCATTTAGACCGAATGTTTAATTCATAGAGAATTGAACCTGCACCTAATGTAAAATGTGAGGCTGTTTTTCTACAGACATGAAGTTATGCAAATTGTGTGAGTCTCAAACTGCCATTATGAAACATGTACTTTATATCAGTGCAAATTGAGTGACAGGGACAGAATGAAACTGCAAATGAAGGGTGTAATTTCCCCCATGGCTCAAAAAAGTTCAATAGAGCAGTCAGCCGAGCAGTAATGTGCCATGGCTGAATGGATAAGTTAATGGCTAAGTGCTGCACTGCAAGTTTTCCAACAGATGCCTGCTCCCAAAAAATAAAATAATCACATGTACCAAAATAATATTGGAAACCCCCCAATGTATACCTTAAATATACTTTTTGATTCCTGTGGGCAACCTTAAATGTGAGGATAGGTTTAGGTATCTCCCTGACTTTCCTTATAACAACCTTTTACCACATCTTAAGTACTTCCACTCTTAAAATGACCATTCATGTATCAACTAGAATTTGTATTTGAAAGTAAGTAAATTTTTTTGGACAGATGTTTTCACACAATACTGCCGAAGCCACGCCGTGAACAGCTGATCCACTGAAGGCCCAGGTAGAAAATCCACGGCGCGCCACTGGAATGCTGGTATAGTGGCGTCGCCAAGGGGGTGGCTGGTCAGGGCCACGGCTACTCTGATACAACCGCTGTATTTATCCCAAATACAGTTTGGCCAAAAGGGGATGTTGTGTGTGTCTTGTTGAGTTCTGTGTATGGGTGTCGGATGTGAAGCTGGGACTCAGGACGTCACGGGATGTGAATGCGATTTGAATGCACCGCTCTGCCCAATGACCCCTATTTGATTACAGCTGGAGATTTATCTTTAAAAAAACAAAAGGATAGGGGGGTTATATCTCGTGTCATGAGCTGAACAGGTTCCCGCCAAAATGATGTTGTGCATGCACATAATGGGACATCTTCGGTGGATAAAATGGTTGACTGCCACAAATCAATACTAAGCTGAGTAGACAGGCACACACGTAAAATGTGTACATTGTGTGTGTGTGTGTGTGTGTGTGTGTGTGTGTGGCATCTGTAAATAAAAGATAACATTTTACCAAAAATTGGAGGTATGAATAAATCATACCATGTTTGATGATCATGAAAACACTTTACAGACACTCATTTCCTCTCACTGAAGCAATGTCCACAGAAACACGGCAAAGGTGTGAAAGACGTGTGTGTGTTTGTGTTTTATTCTGTGTGCACTTGAATGCGCCTCTGTCTGCTTGTGTACTTGCATGTGCCATGTACATGAGCATGTATGTGCTGCGTGCATTCGTGTATGTGTTCAAAACAAAACAAAAAGTGTCTGTTTTATTTGTGGAGTGCAAATAGTTCTTTGCACTCAACACTTCAACACTCCCTGTGTATTGTTTTATCCATTATTTTTCTGGTGACCTTTCCAGAATACGATAATGTAGAAATTGTAGAAATGATGAAGAAATTCAGTTGAATGTTCGAAGAGAAATTACGTATATTGGTACTTAAAATTCTGCAGATTCACGTCACATTTAGAAAAAAGGTCACACGTCAGGAGTCAAAAATCAATCCTTAGATCAACTCCCATTTGGTTTACGTTTAGAAATAATTGATCCCTAATAATATGTTACTGTAAATCAATAGATCTACTTTTCTCCTAGACGGCTCTAATGTCACTTGTCGTTCGATGCCACAATAGCAGCCTCATCTTAGTGTCTTGCCGGTTGTGTCATAGATAATCCCGTTCACAACTTTGCAGGATGATTCAACATGTAAATAAGAATCAATTTATTCCAGGCGTTATGACTGAAATCAGATACCTGCAAGAAACCCAGATGGCATTTGATTTCCGTTGTTTCATAACCTCCATCTTTCACTAATTAGGTGCTTTTCATTTGCCAAAATTAAATGATCCGATCAGAACGCATGAGGGGAACTAATTACCACATACAGATATACTTTATTGTGCACAAAATTGGTCAAAACAGGAGCTGATTATGAGGGAAATGAAAACTGAGATGAGACGGAAAAGTGCTTCTGACATCTATAATTGCCTTTCCCATACTAGCTTTTCAACTTGTACTCCAAGAGTGAGTCATCTACCAGATGGAGTGTGAATATAAAGTTATATCACAGAAAGTCTAAAAACTAAATATATAGCAGAATCATTCCTGAGCGCCCTTTGAATTGGCTCAGTTTCTCCCACCTTAATGAGAGACCGCATTAGCCTCGGTCATCAAACAGCTCCACCTCTCCTTCCTCCGACGCTCTCGGTCACATCTGTTGTACTTGGAAAACAGAAGTACTCAGATCTAGTTATATGGCAATCACTTTATAAAAATGAAATAGCCAGGCATGCTCCCATAGCTTTCAGTCAAATAACTAGATGCACAGTGCTATCAACCAGTTTGGTGGTCAGGGTTAAGGTGCTACATAAATCCTTGAGTTACATGATTTCACAGACACAGCCACGCAGACACACACACACACACACACACACACACGCACAGGAAAACGAAGCAGTGAAACGTACTGTGAAGCTGCTGGGGTCTCAGAGTAATGAGGACCATTTGGATGGTGTTTTCCGAGCACATCGAACCATAACAATCATACACCAGTTCTACCTCCAGTCCTTTGACCCTCTGTTTGTGCAAAGTATGGATGGTGGGCGGTGAGAGCTGTAGATTGAAGGGAAACGCTGAGAATGAGCACAAATTACCTAAAATCTTCCCCTTTCTTTTCGGAGCTGAAGTGCAAGGAAAATGGGAAGGTAATATACACGGAGAGCAGACGGGGAAGACTTTTTGATACAAGCTAATCAACAGCCCTTTCATGCGAGATGTGGAGGTGATTGCAATCCTTCAGAAATGATGTGTTGTGTAACAAGTGCGGGAAATTGAGCTTTTATTGATCCATATTCTAAAAGGACTTGATTTAAGTCTGGCTTGGTCGGTTCTCTTCCAGGCCACCTCCTCAAACTTCGTGCTGTTGTGTGTATATATGGGAAGTTTAAAGCCTTCTGAGTCATACAGAATCGATATCTATTCTGTATGACTCAGAAGGGTTTTAACATGCATATTTCAAAAGTTATCCAGGAAATACCAAGACCCACTCTGTATGAGGGTAGAGGACGCACACAATTTGTAGTCTAACAATTGGTTTGCAAGCACTCAGTGCAACTGCATCTCGGCAGTCTCTCAATATTGTCACTCTAATTTGGACTTTGATCAAAAAAAATTGACCAGTTTTCCTTTGATGATGTGAGTAAGAGCCCTCCTGGAACAGAGAGTCACTGAACCCATGCAAGCAGATGCTTGTGGGGCTTCCTGGTACAGTTTTTGGAGTCAATTTTGTCCTGTGACTTTGGAGTTTTTTAAGGAACATGTAATGTAATCGATGACCTCATGTATCCATCTTACCGGAGATGAAGGTAGTGTAGCACTTATTTTCTTCCCCCCTACATCCCTGCTCTTGTACCGTACTTCTGTGTGTTCCTTCAGGTTGCAGTTACATAAGTCGAGGATACAGCAACAATCAATACATCCCCAACGGGAGAGCGGTCCTATACCTTCTCACAAAGATTGAATGATCAGCGGGTCTCCTTGAGAATGAGGCTTGATTGATGGAGTGCCAACCTCACTCTTCAGAAAAAGATTTCAAACAGCGTTAATAAGAGGGTGTCAGTTTAAAATGTACATTTCTGTCCTCATTGTTAGTCTGACACAAGCATTGCAAAATGAAGGGTCTTAACAAGCTGTTGAGGCCATCGTTATGCACAGACACTTCTTCACAGCAATAAGTTGCTTGTTTCAGAGGCGTGACTGCGTTGGGGTGAAATACGATCTAACATCCAATGCACTTAGCTGAGCCCGGTTATCTCAGCACACTATGTACGTATCCGCGTGTCTATGTGTATGTATCTGTGTATCATACGATGGGTCGGTGAGTTGTTGGTCAGTGTCTGTGTCGTACCTCTCTCACACTCAGCTTTAAGGTTGCACACAGAGACATGCAAATGTAAAAAAAAAAAAAGCCTCAAGCCTCAATCTCTGCACCAACATCATGATGCACAGTGAAGGTCAAACATCCAACCGAAGTAACAAAAAGAGAAACGCATTTTTGAGCAAATACATATGGAGGAATGAGGGGATTTAAGGCAAGTACTGGTTATGCAAAATAGAAAGGTTTTTAGAAAGAATGCATGTATTTGGGAACAAACTCATGCATTGGACTTAATAATTAGACTCGGATTATACAGCTAGAGTTGCATGAGTTTGTACATTTTGATTTAGTTTTTCTGTTGTGTAACACAGCTTCCATCATGTATCAAGGGAATTGATACATGAGTAAAAAAAAAAATCTGAGTCTGTACGTGTTCACTCTGGAAGAATGGCCCTATAAAGCCATGGTACACCTGCACGGGTGCGTTCAATTATTTGGGCTTGAATGGTCTCATTTTCACCTGGTGATCGACTGCATGAATGACATTTCCTCCACAGTGACACCTGGTATTAATACGCGTTCTGGTTGTACTTCAGGAACAATGGAGCCGCTCAGCTCATTTCTGCCCCTCGTGGGTTCATTCTTTCGTGGAATAATGGAAATGTATGAAATCATTTAAATATGGGTATTCAAATGTGCACCTTTTTTAGTCTCATTGCTTTCCCCGAACAGTGTAACATGCCATCATCATTTTACTGTGCATTGCAAATGTGTACAGTTTTTTTTTTAAAGGTTTATGCTAATGAGAGCTTTATTTTGAGAGGTATGGATTATAACTGCCCGTCGTCTCCCACAGCAACAAAGACGAGGAAGGCATGCATCTACACAAAAATGCACATTTCTAAACAAAAATGCCTTTTTGCAGTCTGTGAGCTGTATGAATGCACCAGCTATAGTGTGAAATGTTTTTGAAGGAACAAAACCTGAAGAGGTGAAATGCACAACGCGAGGGAACACTTGAGCTTCACGGTTTCTTCCGTATGAAGCCTCGTGCATCACATCCCGTTTATTCCAGCTTTTAGTCAGTGGTTCTCTTTCCCCATGCATCTTTCCACACAGCTCACTGGAAGTAACGAGGACAAGAATATGTACTGTCACACAAGGGCTCCAAGCCTTAGGTATCGAATGACTTAGGCACCATCGTACCATAGCTATTTGTATCTTCACATATAGGAGGAATCAGAGATGATACAGATGGTGAGAGAAAGAAAGAGAGAAAAATATCAAACTAGGACACATTCACACAACTTTCAGGCTTAATCTGTCAACTAAATGGGGGATATGACAGCCCATATTTTGTCTTCGCTGTCTCACCTGAGAGGAAGACTTAACAGTGTGTGTATCCAAGCCCTCTGCATCTTAGCGTTAGCCGTAATATTTCAGTATCTTATTTTGACACTGAAGACTTCACTGTGTTTGTTGTGAGGCTTCCTCCAGGCGGTGTCTTCAGACGAACAGGGTCGTCGATCCCTCACAGTCACATTGAACAGCCTTTGTCTCCGACTGCTGCAACATATGGCCTCTCAGCGCTTATCGATCTTCGTTCTCATTCATGCTGTTCAACACTTCTACATCTCCCGCTGTAACCGTAACATTTCAAGACAGCGCCTCCTCTCAGCATATAGCAGCTCGCCCCATTCGTGTAAAGCAACAGCTGTTATATAAAAGCTGCCTTCCAGGAGTCTGGATTAACACTGAATGATGGATGAGTTTGTACTCTGAAAAACTTGAGGAAAACTTCGGAGGAGAATAACCAAGACGGCGTCAGTGTTGGAAATGTTTGAGTCACCGCAACCTCTGATCAGCTTCATGATGTTGGCAGTGCGGAGGAGGGATGAAGTGTTTAATTAAACATCCAGTGTTGTCTGTCACCTGAGATATTTACAGAATTTACACAGACATAGTAGGCCGTTAAGGGTTTGAGTCACCAGTGCTTTCTCTTTGACCTACAAACACATCCTGTGTAAACTGCACAGGTAATATGTACTCAAGTACTGTCATTAGATAACATTTGGAGGCACTACACTGCTTATACTCAGCTTCATGTCAGAGGTAAATATTGTTCATTTGACTTTTTTTTTTTACTACATTTATTTACTATAATCTACTCTTTTCCAATTTAGATTTTTAAAGTCAATTTATCCCATTTAGAAAAGATAAAATATGATGCATTTTGTGACGGCTGGAACTAGCCGTCACAGCGACAGGCCCCATTGGAGGTGATGGTTTCTATATCTCTGCAGTGAACACCCCTTTTAGAGGGAACTACAAGCACTTGTGCAACCCATTGTCTTTATTGAGTGCACGCAATTTGGATATATGGAGTTGAGATGAGTGCTAACAGTTTGTCAGTTACCTGCAGGCGATGATCCGTTAAAGAGACTAGCACCGCTGCAGCACACTTGCCTAAATAGGCTGGCCTGGATGATTGGGCCGTGCCATGTTGCCTCGGCCAAAGGGGTGTCCTCAGCGACCGGGCTGTTCTGCACCACTGGGGAGAGGGGTCTCCTCACCCCTTCCAATTAGCATGGACCAGCCGACTGCTATATACCCTGCTGTGGGAGATGGCTGGGAGTGTCTTCTGTACCATGGAGTGCTCAGTATGAGTGTTGCTTCCTTCATGGAGACCTCACTATGTCTGTTTATAACTTTAGTTTATCATTATTGTCACTTTGTTCTGATTGTGTTCCCCATCTGAAAACATCTAAATAGCCTTGGGGCAATAAAATCCTTGTTTTTCCACACTTTACTCTGCCTTCCCAGTTTTGCTTGCCGTGGTCCTTCACAATTTGTTTAGTTTAAGCTACCTGACAGTGTATATAAAGCAGTTCAAATGAATCAAATTAAGGTACTGCTGACATATTCACGCATCAGTATTAATAAGATCTTAATCCACAAAATGAGTAAATGTACCTGTTATACTATAAATACATCGTTAAGTTACATCTAGTTACGGCTAGAAAGCTTTATAAATGATGAATGAAGTGTTTACTCATGCTTTACTAATGCTAAATAGTGTGTAGATATTATAAAGTGTAACCCAAACTCTTTACTTAATTTGAATACTTAAAATACATCATTTACTCGCAATTTGATATTTTAATAGTGTGCTATTGTTGCTCTTTCTTAAACCTGCAAATTCATTTGTCCCCTTGGTATTAGCGCAAACAAGTTATGAACATAGTACATCATCACCTTTTAGTTTGATATGGTGAACTTTTTAGCAAACAGTTGCTTATTTAAACATCCAACAGTTACGGGGCCACATTATCATTGAGTTGGATTTGTGTTTTCACTCTTTTTTTAACTGTTTTTGGTCTCCTCCAGCTCCTGAGGCAAATATATCTAATTTTTTAGCTGCTAAATTCTTTACTATGTTCACCAGCTAGTCCCTTAAGTGTCATATCTGCTTTAATGTACTGCTTTCATGCCTTACGATCCATTAATATAAACATAAAATACTGACAGGGGTCATTCTGCAATATACTACTTTTACTTAATGTGTCTTTAAGTACAAGTTGTTGCCAATACTTATGTACATTTTATTAAGTACAGATTACAATGCAGGACATTTCCTTGTAAAGGGTTTTTACAGCTTTTACAGTATTACTGCTTTCACTTGAGTAAATCTGACGTTGCTCTTATGCTGAACTGAATAAAAACATGCTGCAGGCTGTGAAGAAATTTCAATGTTTCTTTGTTAAAACCAATCGGGGGCAATCTTATGACAAGTGTGTAAAGTCAATGTAACTGCATATCGAGACGGATAGAAAGCACGCCGGAGTCTACGGAAACTGTGCCGAGACTGCCACCAACAGCACGGATCCTCGTGCACATCAGCTCTCAGGGCAATTAATCCTGAGCCAACTCCCTGTTACCGTAACATTGTGCGACTCATCAGTGCTTCACATAAAAACCCTGTTTGTTGACAGAATCTGGCTTTTATCTCCTCTTTCCATTCCTCTGTCTCGCCGTCTTCCCTCTCCCTTCCCCGTCCTATTTGTCCATCCTGTCGAGCTGCTTGTCGGTCAGTCAGTTTCTTATCTTGTTTCTTTTTTATCTGTGTGCACCCCCCCCTCTCCCCTTTCCCCTTCTGCTCTTGTGTATGATATAACCATCTGTGGTCGCTCACCTGACAACGACCACCAGGCTGTCACGGTGATAATGTAAACCTCTCTGAGAGGAGATAACATAATTGGCTACACACACACACGCACACACACACACAGGAAGCCATGGGCACACAGTGAGACACTTCTCTGTTACCATGGGAACTTGACCTGAAGCCCCTGTATACACTCTCTCTCTCACTCACGCACACACTCATGCATCTCAGTGACACACACACACACACACACACACACACACACACACACACACAATGTGCACTTTGCCCAGATGAGGAGCTCGCAGGAGAAGTAAACTTCAAACATGAGAGATGATGTAACAAGGCAGCAGAGAAGAGAGGACGGAGACCCATGTGTCCTGAGGGACCAGAGGAGATCCGGCCACTCGGCTACAACGCCAACATAATTATGTCTGTAATGAGAAGTGCTGCATGGTAGCAGATGTTTATTCAGATTGGGAATTGCTGGACACATTAGTCTGGCTGCAGGCTTTATTGCAACATGTTTGTAGTCTGTTGAACAGTTTTTACACCAACCTCATATTGAAGCAGAGTATGTATTGAGCAGCGAAGATGTTCTCTAAATTCCCTCAGCAGGAACCTGGCTCCTTTGAACCCTGCAGTCCAGCAGAAACATGAAACGCAGTGTTATTTGCCCAGAGGACGACTCGTACGTGTGTAAGTTGTTCCCTCTTGTGGTAGGAAGTGTGTGCTACAAGTACGGAGGGCGACAGTGATGCAGTTTGTCATGTGTGCCGAAGAAAATATTATTCCACTGGAATACAGCAGTTGATCTCGAGGTTCATTCAGTCAGCTTTCAATAATTTGTTTTCTTTAAAAGTGCAGATGCTCAAATTATATTGTTCAACATGGCACACTGTTTTACTTCACCAAACTCCAATTAACAATGGGTTGTATATATATATATATATATATATATATATATATATATATATATATATATATATATATATGTTTAAAATAAATGCTAAATGAGAATTACTTTAACTTTAATAATTAATAAATAATTATTAAGTAATAGTTCATCAGTAATAATTACTTCATGAACGACTTGAACCATTATAAAGTATTACTTGGTGTGTTATGATTGCATCACTATGTTAAATTATGATATTCATCTGTTAGCTCATGGTGTATTCAGTACTTTTTATTGTGTTATATGGCGAGTAGTTTAAATGTGTATTGTTGTTCCTTCACCATGTCAAGTGCGTGATCCCCAGGAAAATTCAGCTGCGATGCAAAAGCTAATAAGGATCTTGACAAACAAATACACATTTTCATCGGCACATGGAATTTGCGCATGCAGTTTTAATGTAGTGTAATGTTCAAACATCCTTCTTTTTTGACACCAGGACTTCTTGTCCAACATGGATACAAAACAAAAAGCCCATTTAAAACCGTCACCAAAAGCTCAAGAATAGCCCCTGAATGGACCTTGATGTGTAATTGTTTTACTTGACAAAGCCAAGAATGGACTGAAGCTCAACTTCACAAGTAGAACTTCATTCTAACTTCATGCAGCAACTTAAAGCCTCTTATATTACATTCAATGTTGCATCTGGGATCAAGCTGTGAGTTTTGGGAAACATCACTTCCTGTCCAGCTTCAATTCATCATACGACTTACATTTTGCTCCAGATTTGTCTGCACACCTTTCCCTCTGAGGTTATCAGGAATGGAAATGCTGAAGAGGTTTTTGATTCATTAAAGAAAGATGAGGAAGCTGCACGTTCATATCTTGCAGTTCTGTCTTTTACTGATGTTTTAGCCTGCTGCCTTCTATAGGTGGCAGTCGTTAACATTTGCATTCATAAATTTGGCAAATGAGGTACAATAAAGGCCACAGTTAATCAAGGAGAAGAAACAAAAAAATATTATAATAGAGAAAACCACCACAAAGCATTTCATTCATAAATGTTATGTATTTCTCTTTAATTAAAGGATCTATTGTAAAAGCTTACAGCAGTTATCACTTGTAGGATTTTTTTGTAAACGTTTAAGTCAGTATACTTCTTTTGAGAATCACTACATGGAAACAAAAATCAATAGTGTTCACAATCATGCATTCTGTTATAGATAATCAGACAGCTCCCTTTAAGGCTGATCAAGACTTCATTAAAAAGATGTAGCCATTTTGAATAATCCAGTAATCACCACTCAGTTTGTGAAAGCGTTATTTAGTCTTGAGATAATACAATCGTCTGTGGGAGTATTTCTCAAAAGTATGCCACTGAGAGATCACTACACCAAGAATGCCCACTGTGTGTGTGTGTGTGTGTGTGTGTGTGTGTGTGTGTGTGTGTGTGTGTGTGTGTGTGTGTTTATATCTATGTGCACTGGAGTATTCAAGGTGATCTCAAAGTCATTCCCCCAGCGGGCTCTCAGCTGCAGCAACGTCTTGCTAAAGTTGAACCTGCCCCTGTGTGGCAACGATTTAGTGACACCATTAGCAGAGAGTCATTCGGTCGGGAAAAAGGCTCTCAAATGTCTCCTCTAAAGGACGATGCACTGCGAGATGGTTGACGTTGGGGAAGAGGAAAACATATGACCTGCTGCACCCAGGACACATTTCGAAGTGAAACCAAACGAAACACACAGTTTCTAACTCGGACCAGCTGGACATCATCAGTGAACCAACCCTTTATTTGCACCCATTCAGCCTTCCATGGACAGTGCAGCCACAGTATCATCCCACACTGACCACAGCTAGCTCACCAGAGGGCAGCATCCATCCACGATAGCTTCACTGAGAGCTTCTGGATCCATAATGTTGCACACAAAGGCTTCTATGTGATTGAGGGAAATTCCTGGGCAGAGCCCATCTTTTTTAGATCTGTGTGTTCAAAGCGTGCAATCACGTCGTAGTCATAGTCAACCATCCAGAGGACACGCGGTGGACACACCTGTCAGCAGACATTTTTTATCTTAACCCTCTCAGAAATGTGTGTGTGTGTGTGTGTGTGTGTGTGTGTGTGTGTGTGTGTGTGTGTGTGTGTGTGTGTGTGTGTGTGTGTGTGTGTGTGTGTGTGTTTGAGAGTAAGGCAGACACCAAGCTCTGCGCATGTACCGGCGACCCTCTATTGAAACAAAACAACAAAGGTATTTGTATACAGCGTAATGATTATTGACCTCCCAGTAGTCTGTAATTTACTTGTCTACTTCAGTCAAGAGCTAAAAGGAAGAAGAATAAACCATGAGAACATGCAGGATAACTCATTCGAGAAAAATAATCTCAGTACCTCATTGTTCCTAATCATTCTTAACCATCACTTCACCCAGATATCTCATCGCACTCCATTATGTGGCTGTACTTCAGCAAATCCATTATTGCAGTGTGGCAGCAAGTACGACTGAAATACACAAAAGTGTCCACACAGGTCCGTGTGATCCAACTCCACTCCTGTTCTTGTTCCCTGTTCTAAATCTGGACGGGGACTCTGGATTCAGTACCAAATGGCTCGCAATGTATCGTCCAGATGCGGTACTCATCAAGGAACAGTTGTGGGGCACGTGTGGACTCTTCCGTTCCAGGTAACTTTGAATAGTTAGCCAACCCTCTTCGTCCACATGTTTCGAGGTGTGTTGGTTTCCAGACCTGTCTGAAAGCTTGTGGGAGCCGTGAAACCAGTGCACATCTCCATCCGGGTAGACATTGTTGAAGGTGCAGGTGAGTCGGTCCTTTGTCCAAACTCCCTCAGCGACCCCACAACATTCTGAGGGGAAGACGAGAAGAAGAAATGAGCCTTAATGAAGCATTTTTAACTGGTAATGTTTTCATTTTGTATGTGAAAACATCAACGAGCCTCCAAACCACCCTGATCTTCATGACCATATCCATCCATACCAATCACAACGGAGCAGTGGTGGGGGTGCAAATTTACTCAATTATTGTTGTGCAATTGCAGTTGTACATTGCTTTATACATGCCACATTTTATAATAAATGAGTTAATTTGACAATTATAGAGACTTTGCATTTTGAGATTTTACACACAAAACACATTATGAGTTGAGGAAATAGGATGTTTATTCTAATTGGTTCCACCTGACGGTACAGAAAGTAGCTCACAGTCGCTCAACCAGCTGCCACATTAAACATTGTAATTAGGCTTTCTGGTAATTCATGCAGATTTGTACATTTTAACTGATGTATTTATGAGCTAGGAAATCATTCATTAATGCATACACTGTAAAACATCACAGCCCTGTTTAGTTATGTCCACTTACTTCTTCTCTTTAACTCAAAGAGCTCTGACAAGTTTTTGATTTCAACTTAACTGTTCAAGTTAAAACTTAGTTCAACTTACAATAATGCTTTGTGTTGACTTTTTGAGATTTGTTAGTGTTCATTAAACTTGACTCTTTAAGTTATCAGAAAAAAACCCCCAGAAAAGACTGGAAAAGGCGGGGTTGAGGATTTAAATAAGCAAATGCTGTCATGTTTGTGTTTTAGGTAAACTGTACTTTTTAAACCATGGCCAGGGTGAAGCCTGGCCAAAATCTACTGGTTAAACACTGCAGATAAGTCATATACTTAAATTCCAATGAAAATATAGGCATTTTGTGGTAAACAAGAAAGGACTATTTCCACCGGCGGAGGGATTCTATTAACCTGACAACCTCCAGTGAATGAGGCGGAGTAATTCACCGTTACTTTCCACCTGCAACAAGTAGAGCCAACTGAACAGAGCGCTGAGGATTATTTTCGCTTGGGCACATGAAGGTGAGTTTAAATCATGACTTTAAGTATTTTTCTTAATTAATAGCATGTGTAACGTTAGTAATGTAACACAGCTATGTAGCTCGTGCTTGTCAATGATCTGGAAAGGCTTAGATACTTTGTGGCGTTAATGTTTAATTAGCTAATTAGAACTTCTTCTAAGACAAATGGTTGACCTATTTGATCCGTCCTGCAGTTGATAAAACGTAATTAATGTAGAAGTACAAGCTATTGGTTCAATTTTTAATGTGGCCACAATTGTCCTGCATTATTTCATGCTTCATTTAAGCTTGGTGGATCAAGTTCAAACAACAAGGGACAAACAGTTCACTCAACTCTGAAAACTTGAATCATAATGTTGAGACAGCTAGCACGTTGTAGATACATTAACCTTATGAACTTTAATTTATCAGTTGAATCAAAGGAAATTTCAAGTTGAGTCAACCAGATCTCTCAAGGCAGCAGGTGAACTTTCGTTTGCAAGTTGAACTGACTTAAAATGTCTTACGGTGTATATGCAACCCAAATTAGCCAGTATAAAAGGACAAGTTTTGGCTTGCAAAGTTGTAAAAGAAAATGTATTTGGCTGGTGTTCGTCTTTAATGAGCATAATTGGCTTTGTCTTTATACTATTCAGCTAATTAATTCATCAGGAAATATCCTCCGATTGGCTGATTCAACCACTTTATTTCAGCAAAAGAGCTGCAGACCAAAATCAATTCATACCTGGTGCCTCATTAGAAAGTGATCAGGTATGCAGTTAAAATGTGTATTAGGTCATTAATAAATGGTTTATTCAGCAATAAACCACTAAGGTGAGTACATTATTTAAAAAAAGTAGTTGTGGATTTCTCATTTCCATATATCCCATTAGTTTGCAGTTGGAAATCATGAATTAATAATTTCTTTTTGGTTCAGATTCTCTGCAGTTGTTTCAGTTGAGAAGGAGAATAAACCATTACGTGTTATCTCTGATGGGGGATAAAAAAACAGGAAGAGAAATGTTTTATAACTTGACAACTTTGTTGTGGTTATTATCGGTCTATACAACGGTAATATGTTACCTATTAGTGATAAAGCCTAGTTGTAATTTACCACACAGTCTCTGAATTGCAGTGGAATCGAAGTATAAAGTAGCAGGAAATAGATATACTCAAGTAAAGTACAAGGTAAGCCTAGTTTATGGTTCTCCGTCAGGTCGACGGCGTACCTACGCTGTCGACGTGACGCCGTCGTTGAGCATTCGAAGTTCTGCATCGAGGGACCGCGTTGCTCTGCAATTAACCGCCATGCCGCCAGGGGGGTGTGCCTGTGTGGCTGTGTGGTTACAGCCGAATTCCGGTCACAGTAAACAATGGCGACCAAGTTGGAGCGGCTGCATTAAAGTTGGAGCTCATCAATATTGAAGATGTTGAAATGTTGAAGCGCAGGCGACAGAGAAGACGTTTGCGGAGGTGGTCTGTACGACCACTAAACCGGTCGAGGCTGGGAAAAAGCAAATGCCGGAAATTACGTTCTGAGCGGACCAATCACAGCGCTTGTGGTCCGCGTCAACGCGACGCGTACATAGGATTCTTTGGAGGTGCGCGTCAGGCTACGGTGTAGGGGTCTGCGTCGACGGCGTAGCTACGGCGTAGGTATGCCGTCGACGTGACGGAGAACCATAAACTAGGCTTAACAACAAATGTTACTCAAGCGCTGTACTTAACGGAGCAGTGTGTAGGATTTAGTGCCATCTGGTGGTCAGGTTGCAGATTGCAACCAAATGAATACCCCTCGGCTCACCCTTCCCTTTTTCAAGCATGAGAACCACGGTGGCCTTCGGGTAACGTAGAAAACGGGAAAGGCCCTCTCTAAGTCCGTGTCTGGCTTGTCCCTTCTGGACTACTGTAGAAACATGGCGCTGCAACACAAAGGACCCACTCCCTATGTAGATATGATGGGCTCTTCATGAGCAAACACAACAATTTGTAGTTTCCGATGATTACAAACTAATAAAAATATAGCTATATTACATTTTTTGACAATAAATTCTACTTCCTACCACTGGAAGTAATGGACCACAAGCAGCGCTATGAAGCTGACATTTATGAGTGGGTCTCAATTTTCATTTCACGTGCACTAGTACACGCACGTGCACACTAGGATATTGTACTGACCACCATGAGCCGGAAATGCACCAAGAAACAACAATGAGCCAACAAAGGCAGTGAAGAAGAACACCACTTGCTCTTCTCGTTTCCCTATTTTTTGCCTCCTCGTCTATCCTTTGCGAAAATATTTTTGACATCTCTGATGTATACAAGTTGGCGTGACACATTCTTGTCACGTTGTAATATTACATTTTGAAAAAATAAATTTAGATGTTGTCACTGTTATGCTCATCAGACAGAGTTCATCAAATCCAGCAGTATAACTAAACAATGGACAGCTGATGCAGCTGTGCCACACGTCATCTTTGATTTATGTTGCTTTAAAATGACGGCCCGAGGATGTTTAAGCCTGTTGCCACGACTCCTCCGCTTTCACCTCAGGTGTGAGGGACTACGATTTGAAGAGAGGAGGCGAGGAAATGAATTGACTATGTGAGAAAAGCCTATGAGCAACTATGTAACCGATACAGGCTATCACATTGTATGACACCCACAGAATGCATCATAAACATGGTTACAATGTTTTAAAATATGCTTATAGCACTTTATAATCACAGTTATAAGCAATAACAGATATTCCTAACGATTATCCTATTACGTTATTAAGCATTTTATAATGACTTCTAAGGTCAAGTATCATAATGCTAATCACTCACTGGTATGTGTTTTGCAAGGATCATAGTGCATTATAATCCCCACAGTTGTAACACATTATACTCTATTTATATTGCACTAAACTGTGATTCCAAGTTATTCCAAGTGGTCATTGTTTCAATAGAATTAAGAAAATATCATTAAATCTAACAACACCTTGAACTTAAAGCAAACAATGACCACTTAGAGTAATTTATGATTACATTATAATGCACTATAATGTGATTACAATGTATTTTAACTATGGTAATTATAGTACACTATGATCCTCGCAAAGCATGTCCGTCAGTCCGATACAGGATTTAAAATACATAATAAATCGGCTCCTCAAATGTTTTATAAGGAAGGGAATGCATTCAACCCATTTGTTTGCCCTCAAGGATACACCCAGTGCACTTTGTATGGAAGCCCATTTTCAGACCTGTGATAAGAAAATAAATAAAAATAAGATAAATCGAAATTATGAGCTAGTTAAGGATACTACTCTCTCATAATTATGAGATACTACGTTGACATTATGAGATAGTATCACTACATGTGAATACCTTACATTTAAAACGCCACAGGGAACTTTTATGTAAAGAATTTGACTTATGCCACCTCTGTAATTGAGGAAGTGGCTGAAGCCATTCTCTTTGTTTTAGTTTTATGAACGGTGTATCACGGCTTGTATCTGACACTGACCTTGTAACTCCACGCTCGTATCTGCGTTCCGAGCTCCCCGGTTGGACTTCAGTTTGCACGTGTAGTTTCCTCTCTCAAGTGGCTTCACGCTCGTGAAGATGAGGGACAGTTGTCCGTGTTCGTACTCGCAATAGAAATCGCTCAGAGACTGATTGTTTTTTCTGACTGTTCCCTCCTCGTGCACTGAGCAGATAGACGTGTCGCTCTGGAACCACTCCATGTGTTTGATTAATAGTCCCTTTCGCGACGATGACACATTGCAGTTGAGGGTGACCTGTTTGCCACACTCTGCCTCGATTCCGGGACTAACACTTAGTTTCACCAACTCTGTTGACAAAGACACAGATACTGAGGTGTGAAGGAAACCAACGCTTCTTGTCGCTTCCTCAAACCTTTTCAAGGGTACTTCAATAAATATTTCTGCTCAACAAAAGTGTGTAAAATACCTCCACACAAGCCTACCTTGTGTTGTAAAAGTGAAAGCAGGTAGAAGCCAGACGAGTGTGTGCAATATTTTGTACTCCATTGTCCCTCTTTTGCATTTCACTATAACATGGAGAACAATCAAATTGAAACAGAGTTCAGTGGACACGTTTGTTATGCCTTTTGAGTGGAACTGACCTCAGGAGGGTTGCTGCTTCTCCTTAGCTCTGCTCAAGTCGTTTCCGATCCCTCACGATGCTTCTCTGCATAAAGACCTTCCGTCAGACTTGTCCCTGTGTGCAGAGCGTTAATGATTACAGAATTATTATGACGAGGAATTACGAGTAAGGCTTTTCACTGCGGAGGGTGTATGCTGGCATCCTGATCAACAAGGGGAAGGGAAAAGAAGAAGTGTAGCGTTCTCTCTCTGTGTGTGTGTGTGTGTGTGTGTGTGTGTGTGTGTGTGTGTGTGTGTGTGTGTGTGTGTGTGTGTGTGTGTGTGTGTGTGTGTGTGTGTGTGTGAGATAGAGAGCCAAAAGAGTGAAGGCCTATTCATGAAGAAGTGAAGGCTGCAACAAGTTGACACTTGTATCACTGCCTTTGATGTGTTGCAGCAGAGTTCTTCTGTTTCATACTGTCCATATAGATTTTCCCATGAGGTCATTATGGCTTCTGATATTGTTCACACTCCTTGGCAATAGCCACTGGGCAAAGTCTTTCATCTATTGTATGCTCCAGAGGGTTTTTCTCACACAGTTGAGCACTTGAGTTGAGTTGTTGTGTCTTGTCGGAACTTTATTAGTCATTTCATCGGAAGTGGTCGTGCAATCATGGAAAAGAAAGATGATTGTCAGTGACACACAGACACACAGACACACACACACACACACACACACAGACACACACAGACACACACACACAAAACATTATTTGTTTCACAAGACACACAAATGAAAGGTAAGTGACCCAAAGGCTGAGAAACAATGACTCATTCTTGTGGCCTTCACACGCTTTCTACCTCTGTTTTACATCAACACAGAGAAAAAAGATACAGTATGCCTCTTTTACTGTTCATGTATAAATTGTATTCCTTCATGCATGTACTTATTTGCGTCGCCATTTGTTTTGCTGCTGAGGTTCCTTCTTCATTCGTCTCGGTAACAAAGTGCTGATGTCTAGGAGACACTCGGAGGAGTCAGTCTCTGTGTGTAAACCTCGTGTTCAATTCTGGAAAAGAGGGAGAATGTGACCAGGTGATGGGAAAGCTGTATCTTTTAACAGAAGTCTTGCTAAATGCAGCTGTATACACAGATCATCTACTTATATGTGTCGATCAATGGAATGAATTTACCCTTTTATCAATATTGCTCCGTGGCACAAAACTGTATCATTGTCCAACATCTATTAAAACACATGCAGTAAAAGACCATGCAATTGCATTTACTGACATATTGTGTTTATTTGAACTGCCCACTCTTAAAATGTCATCTCAAGACAGTATCTCAATTCCACCGAGACATCACTAATGCTAGGGACTCTGTGCTTACACTGCTCTACCAGTTTGACAAGACGCAGGGAATACCGCATGTTCGATATTGGATCAGGAAATACAGTCACAACTTGGGAAATGCAGGAAAACATCTTTTACTGGGTGATGCCGGCATCGTCCTTTAAAAACTTGTCTTTTATGAATCCACACAACAAATCCTGTCATAATGCACACTGATTTTCATGGCACTGTGAGTGTTAATTCGAGAGCTGCTTGTCCAGTGTGTGACAGACACTAAGTAACTGGAAGTAATTTATATAATTAAGCACGAGGAGACAGGGAGCAGAGCAGTGACTGTCAGAGAGATCTCAGACACGTAGGACAGGAGGAATATGAGCAGTGTTCAACTGAGAAAAAGGAGCATCAATGTTGGGCATCAAGGTGACAATTCAAAGGTTGATTTGTTTATGGCTTCCCTCTGTGTCACCATATTGGATTTTAGTTCCAGTTAGTCTGTTCCAATCACAAAATAACGGAGGATAAACTTTTCTTATATCGTACATGGCTGTTATTATTTTTGGGGACATCTGTAACAATAATTAAATGAGAAGGAACACTTGGTTGTTAAACTAAAAAGTATGTACAACATAATCTGAATGCACCAAGATGCAGAGCTCCATCCCATACAGCCCGATTAGAGGACTTCTGGATGTGATTATGGAACTCAAGTTACCAAGTCTAATTATAGTATCCTCTCTTCAAAAGGGAGCAGCATCTTGGTGTCCATGTTCAGACAGACAACAGAAAAAACATAGCATCCACCGTTTGTTTGAACAAGGCCAAACAGTCAATGGCTCAAGGCTACATTAGCCACCGCTAGCACACCCACATATTTGACCAAAGCTGCCTTCTTGTTGGATTGTGAGTAATGTAGGCGCATGGTTGTTGACTCGGAAGAAGAATGTATGAAATAAAACCTTGATATCTGCGGTTCTGCCGCATGGACTTCTAAACATTAACCTTTTGACCTCCTGAAAAGACACACTCTAACAAGATAACTGTAGAATTTACAGTAACTTGCTGACAGCAATTAGCAAGTAAGTAGCTGTAATATATTTCACAGTATGCTTAGTGTAAAATTATTCACAGCAATACAGCAAATCCCAGTTTACTGTAGCATGCATCACTGTATTCATTGTAATACTGTAAAAGAATAACAGTAAAAATATGAAATACTGTAAAATGAAGACGCAGTTGTTTTCAACAAAAGTCATTTATTTTAATATTTCAACATTTTAAATACAAATTTAACATTTTGTTTTTAGTTTATAAAAGAAAAAAGTTTTGTAAACAACAACATTTTCTATGGTATTCTTGAAAATACAACATTTTAAATGTTCCTTTTTCTTCAATTTACTATGACAATTTAAACATGTTTTAAAGTAATTTGACAGTAAACAGTCAAATTCAAGCACTGGAAGCAATAAAATATTCAGGTCAAGGGGGAAATGTATAAAAACTATTTGAACTGAACAAATCAAACAATAAAATGTCCATAACTTCAAACCAAAAAAGCAGATGTTTGTTATGGAAACCATCTCTGTCCTGCTTCATGTCCCCCCACGTGAACCACACTTCCAGACTAAACAATGCTTATCTTCTCATTTTCCCCCTAAATACACCTGAAACATCAAAGTAAGGGTTACTTTCATGTCTCTCTTAATAAATACGGTACTATTGTCTGTTTATTTTGTGTTGCAGGAAACCTCCACCAGGCTGATGTTGAGGCCCAGGTGTCCCTGCTGAGCCTCAAGGCTCATCAAGCTTGGTAAGATCCCAGGACCAGACAAAACACCACATAGGCATCGTCAGTAGTAGAAACATATTGTGGTATTTCTAATGGGAATTGGTAACCAATGTCTCTCTGTCCTTCCACTGCAGGGAAGAGGACTCCTGCACAGGAAGAAGACTCATTTCAGGAAGAGACTCCAGTTCATGGAGAGGATTCAGTTCACAGTAACAATAACATCAGTTTGAAATGTGTACAACTTTATATATGGGACTGCGAGCAGGTGTTCACACAAGTGTGTGTGTGTGTGTGTGTGTGTGTGTGTGTGTGTGTGTGTGCGTGTGTGTGTGTGTGTGCGTGTGTGTGTGCAAATGCCTAGTGTGGAGGATATCATAAGGTCTTGAGGCAATCCGATGTAAAATACAATATTTATGATTGATTAAAGTTGTAAATCGGTCAGATTAGACACGAACACGACAGGAGGGATAAACTAGCAACAATGTTCAACGTTATACCAGTTGTTTCAGTCTGCCCTGCCATGTAGCGTTAGCTCAGAAAACCCACGCCTTGTTGTGCTGTGTAAAAGTCTGACCTGTTGTGGCGTTCTGGTTCACTCACAACGTTCTGGTTCACCTTCAATGGTGCTCGTTAACGTTATCCACGTCACGTGGTGCCGCACGGTAGCTAGCGAGAGAGAAAAGAGTCAACACTCCTCCAAACGGAGCTAGCCTTAGCTAACTAGCGCACTAACACACACGCACACACACGCACACACACACATACACGGCGACGCCGTCACACGATGCCAATTAATTTACAAGTTACACTAAACGCATGCCATGTATCAACTATATGAAGCCAAATTATTTATATCACAATTTAATGAGCAAATTCTACATTTTGGTAATATCAGTAACACTTAACGTTAGCTTGTTAGTGCAGGAAAGTGTGTCCTTACTTCCCTCTTAGAGTCACGTAGCGTTACACGGTGACTTTACTTGAGAAGACTGTGCTGTCTGTAATTAATGCAAAATGCCTGGCAAAAAGGAACTATGAAGGAATAATAATGAGCTTCGTTACCTTGCTGTTGCTGAAGTTGAAGTGGACTCTGGTCAGAAATGTTGTAGCTCTTGCTCCAAAATTGTGTCGAGAAAAGCAAGTGTCCATCGGCATACAACATTATAGTTACTGTCATGTTTGTGTAACACAACGGAGGTATAACAATGTTGTTTCCCCCTCTGTCTGCGTGAACTAACATCTGTGTTGAAAATAATGCTAAAACGGATTATGGTGTATTGCTGAAAAAAGAAAACCCGCTCAAAATGTATTTACAGTAAGATTCACCCAGGAATGAATTTTGACCATGATGCATTGCAGATCTACATCAACATGCTGTATAGGAGTTCTACAGTAAGAATATGGCCAGTATACGGTTATATTACTGTGAAAACTACAGAAACTTGTTACAGCGCAGACTCGGAAAACAGCGCAGAAGTTTGATCATTTAACTCTTCCATGATTTGTTTTTCCTCCAACAGCACATGCAACTACTGAATCCGGCCTTTCAAAGTTCGCCTGACAAAGGATCTGAAAACTGCGTTGCATGCAGGAGTGGTGTCCGCACCAGCCCACACTAAAAATAAAAATAGCCGCTCAGCCGCAGGAGGATAAATCGTTCATCAGGAGACAAAGACACTTGAAGCACTCTCGCGGCACCATAACAATATCGTACTTCTTCTGCCTTTGGATCTTGGAGACCACAGTCATTATTTACATCAATGTCTTTCAGTCTTCCTGTGTCACATACCTTATTTTGGCAGAGTAGATGCAGGTATGCACCATAGCATCAGTACTCTGAAGCCCTTCGCCAGTTTTCTTTAATTTCACGGATATGTGGAGAAAAGAAAATTAAATTAACACTCTGGGGTCTGGGTTCATTTTACATCATTTTTAAATGTCTCTTTTTAAAGTCACTTGCATATGATACATACATACAAAACTTACAAAAGAATCTCAGCTATCTATATAATGAGGCACCATTGTCCCAAGGCACAAGTGTAAAGAGAAAATATGACTAAAGCTGAAAAATGTAATCTTGATTTTGGAAATTGTTCATATTTGTTGTGAAAACATAACTTTACTCATGTGGTATAGCGGTTTTGGTGATGGAAATTGGTTTACCAAAGGTCTTAGGTTCACAAAAGCAGTGGAATATATGAATAAAATGGTAGACACATGTAGATAAATGTCAAAAACCAAATTTATTATTATATGGTGGGGGGGATGATGAGGTGTGGCTGGCTTTGAGGCCTGCTATGGTGATGTGTTGGCAGGCAGACGGACAGGGAGACTGCTGCAGCGATGCTGCATGTTGTCCTCTGGACCCTCACAGCTCTGAATCCACTCTGTAAAATACATTAATACAAGTCAGTATGAGTTCACTGAAATAAAGTTAACGGTGATAGAGACAACAGTTGATTACCAACTGTTCATAGCTGTAGTCAGCTATCTCCGTTAGCTCTCGTTAGCTCGCGCCGTGTTAGCAGCACCTAACGTGACATAAACACTACTGTAGTAACGATTAACGGAGATCCAACACTACTGGTCGTACTAAGTTCACTGTAAGAAAGTTAAAGGTGATCGGTACAACAGTTGAGCATGCACCGTTCAGTCGTAGACACGAAAGAGACATCCAACACGACGCTATCTAGTGACGCGCTAACGCCAAGCTATCGTCAACAAACACACGTTAGTTACGGTCTTACAAACACATAATGGAGGTCCAACACTACTGGTCGTACTAAGTTCACTGTAAGAAAGTTAACGGTGATAGAGACAACAGTTGATGATGCACCGTTCAGTCGTAGACACGGAAGAGACATCCAACACGACGCTATCTAGTGACGTGCTAACGCTACGAAGCTATCGTCAACAAACACACGTTAGTTACGGTCTTACAAACACATAATGGAGGTCCAACACTACTAGTCGTACTAAGTTCACTGTAAGAAAGTTAACGGTGATAGGGCAACAATTGATTACTCACCGTTCAGTCTCACAGAAACGCTGTAGCCAGCTATCTGGCCCGTTAGCTCCGGGTAGCTCCTTGTTAGCGAAACCGTCAGGCACTGGAGCTGCGCCGTCTGTCCCCTCCAATATATTTGCTCAGGACTCTTTGCTTGGCATCTTCTGACTCACATTGAAGCTTTGCACACGTCGTAAGACACGTCAATGTTTAGATGCTCAGACACGGAAGTGGAAACCATATCCGCCAGATTTTAAACCATATCTCTGTGACGTATTATTGTGATGATAGAATTTCATTAAAAACTTAAACACCTGCCCGGCCGCGTCGACGCGGGCCCCGCCCCCAAAGGGTTAAAAGGACTCTCATGATCTTGCGTTATTATGTCAACTGTTCAGTGTTATTACATTACATATGCACATATTGGATGCACAGTTGTTGACATTGCCAGTGAGCCTGTGTCTCTTGGCTGCGAAAGCGTCTTTTCATACAGAATACATTCTGAAGATCTGTGGTATTGTCCTTTGCCCTGGCTGCAGTTTTTTTAATGTTTTTATGAGCGCACTGTGACACACTATAGCCAAGGTTGATGTTGCAATAGCAATACAATATTAAATCGACAGTATGGACCTTATCACCCTCAACATCACTAAGCTTGATTTCAGTTTCCTCAAAACCTCAGCTGTGTGTATTCCTCACCCTTGAAACGCTCTTTGTGTACGATTCAATCACCCCTAATTTGACCTGACTCTAAATACAACATATTTACCCCATATTTACCTCATCACACTTCCCCTGTAGCTGCTGATCCTGCATCTCTCAAGTCTCTTCTATTAGCTGACGTTGTCAACACTTTCACTTTCCCTGTTCATCATCTACTGGCTGATACCTCCAATGACTCAATGTTGCATGTATTATTATGGGAATGTTTATCTTATCTTCTGCTTTTCTCATTCGTTGTGCTGTTTTGGGCCCAGTCCCTGACTTATATCTACCAGTACTCCTTTGTTGGAATACTACCTGTCCCTGCTGGTATGCTGTGTTTTGCAGGGTATGGACTCAAACGCATAACTTCGATCATAGGCAGGCATGTTAAATTAAAACAAGTTGTAATGTGTGAGTAATTCAAAACAGGGTCCATCAACAGCTGGTTAGTCCACACAGGCAAACACAGAAAGATGGCAAGGCATACAGGCAAAACAGAAAGGCCAGAACTCAAAGGCAGTTTGACAAGTAGGTGTGTTTGACAGTATAAAAGCACAGGGCTAAGTCATAAAACCATGACTGAATTCCATTTAGCTACTTCAGTTTCAGAGTCCTGGCATTGTGCCTGCTGGATGGCCACACTGCCCTGATTTACTAGGACCCTTGAATTACAAGGAGCCATATAGTTAATGTTGTTCGTAACATGACAAAGCAAAATGTTTGCTGGTACAGTTCGTGGCTGCCACTAGAATGGTGCAAGGTGCTCTCAAAGTCAAACTAGTCAACTGTAGAAAAAGGCCCTGGGCTTACTTCAGGCTCACTGGCGATGCATGCTAAAATACCTTTACAGGTTAAGCATGTCAAAGTTTGAAAGTACAACAGGAGAACGGCGACTGTGTCAGTTAACACATTGACATGCATGTTTAACCCTTCTGTATTACTACGGACTTTTTAATTTGAAAAGGTTTTTGAGAATTTTGCCTGTGTTTGAAAGTTCAACATCAGTTGATACAGTTCTAAAATAAACTGTGTAGAAAAAATATAGACAAAATGAGTATCAATTGAAACCCATTGAAACCATTTTGATCCCACAACCATTACAGCATAAAGTCATGCATTATATTATATCTTTCAATCTGGAGCCCTTCATAATTGCCGTTTTCACTATTTTTGTATGGGGCAAATACATGCTGTTTTTCTGTTTTCCACTAAGGGCATACTTTACTGTATTATAGAGCACTGCAGTGTTGCACATCAATGTTGTTGCTATTCCATATTTGGTCGGGATAATCTGGATTGATGTTGGAATAATATTAATATATTATTTTATGGCATTTTTTGACATAGACATGAAAGCATAAAAACATGACAGTTATCTGGAGGCAAGCATACAACCTCACATATATGTAAAGTGAATCCAATAATTACTGAATGTTACATGTATATTCACTTGGATTAAAATCAATGTTTTCTTTTATGGAAATGTATGTCCCCCCCTATAATTAGTTGCAAACCACCTAGTTATTTAAATTAAACTTCTTAGTAAATAATTACTAAATGGATAGTAAACCCATAAAAAAAAACATTCAACTTCCTTGGCCAATATTGTCTGATTGGGTGATGTTGCTGCATTCCCAGATCCCAGTTCAAAGTTGCTACAACCAATGTCAAAAGCAGCGTACAAGTGTAGCACACAGTTAGAACATAAATGATGACTCCATTCCAGTGTCCCAATATTGTTAATGTGTGTGAGCACACCACAGCTCTGGAGCTGGCTCACTTAAATGGATTGCAGACATCATTAATGGTACTAATTCCATTTAATGCCCATGCTGTAATCTGTCTGGCACTACGTGTGCACACGCCCACCCACACATGGAATACACGGAAAATAAATGTTATACTTGGATTCACCACCTCATATCACAGGGGGAACCATAGTGTCAAAGTCCCATGCCTCTCCCGCCCGACATGACAGCGGCGTTGCGGCTTAGTTACGCAGCATGTCGAGTTTGATCCTGTACTTAATTGCTGTGGAGACCAGTTAATCCATAACGCTGAGTTTGATCTGTTGCTTTAACATGACTTGCAGTAGGTCGGGTAAACCGCTAAAGTTGTTCAGCATCGGGTAAAAAAAGTCTGACAGAAATTCTGAGCTCCGGAGAGTCCAGTTGTGTTTGAGTCGCTGACTGGCAAATTGGCAAACTCATAGAAACATTTTTCTCTCAGTGCCTTTAAAATATCAAAGATTCTGTGTCAAATCAAAAAAGGATTTATGTGACCTTACCTAACGCTTCAGTGGTTGAAACAATGTTCCAATTACCACAAGAACGTGAATTGTGGAGCTCAGTGCACACATCATTTTTATGGAAAAAAATAACACCAAACAGAAGTTGGCAGGTTTTTTAATGACATAAATGGAAACTTCTTTAAGATTACTGGATTACATGAGCTGCTGATCTTCCAATGCATAAGAGTCTTGAAGATGCTGGTCCAATGTATCTCATTTCTGTTTAAGACTTTAGCTGTTAAACCCTCCCAAAGCCCCACTATAGCTCAGCCTCAAGGAGATTTTAAAGAATCTAAGCCGTGCTCGCACTTAACTCTACAAGTTCTATAAGAGTCTGCAGGTATAATTTACTGCTGCAAGATTCCATTACTTGCACATTAGTAGTAACTGAACTGAAGCATCCATGTTTGAAAACACATGTTGAATTTAGTTTTCTTTTTAATACTGGTAAAAAAAAACGTATTGATATATACTTTAGGTTACAAATGCTGTATTTTATTCAGGTGCACATATGGCATGTTTCCATTCAATTGTCAAGAAATTTTTTAGCGCAATTTGGAAATGTCGCAAAAAAAAAGAGTGAATAAGGAACGTTTCCTTCAACTACAGCATAGTTTGTTCGGAGGTTGGTGCTCTAGGCCACATGGCGTTAATCCGCCAGTAAACAGAGGAGAAGAAGTAAAGGTTGTGAACAGGAGACAAAACAATTCTGCTTGGCCATAGACATAGAGAGAGATTTTCATTGTTATTTCATGTCAAATAGTATTGGCCATGTTTCATGCTGTTTTGAGACAAAGACAAGTGTTCGCACGTCATAAGAAAAAATCAAGAAAGAGGCAAACAGCAGAAACAATTTGCTACGTCAGAACTTGCCATTGGCGTTTCATTGAATGAAGGAAAAAAGGTTTTATCAAACATTGCAGCTTCCATACAGCTTTTCTAATGCGATATTTCAAAATATCTGAGGATGGAAACAGGGCTACAGATAGAGGTGGTTAACAACTATTCATGATTTACAACCTCAGATATATAGTTGGTTAGCTAATGTAAATAAGAAATACGTCTCTATTGTTGTGATTTTGGCCTCGTTGACATAAAGGTATAATATTAACTTGCTCAAAAAGTCCTAAAGGGTGAGCACATTCAGTAGTTTTCCAGGATTTTCCAGAGCAGGAGGTGAATCCCCAAAACAGACCAAGAAGAATACATTTACAATCAGCGGGCATGCTGTGAGAAGCAGGAATTTGTATCATATTCTAATTATTTTGTATGTGTAACATAGTTGAAAAGGTTGCATTATAAATCCAGCTAAAAAGGGAAGACTGTGCCACCTGCTGTTGTAAATTTGTACCTGCACTGTATATATATACCGCAAAGGACTGTGGGAAATCCTCAGTAACAAAGGATTCTTGTCAAGGTAATATGTCCGAATGTCTGTAGAAAAGTTGTGTAAATAATATAAAAGTATGTGAGAGTTGAGCAGGCGTTGGTTGTTGTAAAGTTACTGTATTCACCTGGTTTTGTATTCTGTAAACTACTCGTTTTACTGTCAACATTAACGTCGCTAGTAGTTAGCTTATGCTAGCGTGACGCTAGCGTGCGATGCTAACACAATGTCGTCTTTTTATACAGAAGCAGACTGTTACAAGTGTCCTTTGTCCTTGTCTTGAATGTACAGTGTGTTGTTCTGTTGTGGTGTTTTGTTTTGTATTTCTCATGTTTTTGAGAGAGAGATATTTTCTGTTCTGTTTCATTTATTTTATTATGTAAAAGAAATCACTATAAGATCACTGATCACTGTTTAATGTTCACTGTATTGATTCGGTATAACTACTGTATTATTGCTCAGTAACAGCGGATTCTTGTCAAGAAGCAGACTGTTACAAGTGTCCTTTGTCCTTGTCTTGAATGCAGACACATGAATAAAACGGTGTTGAACCAAAGCAGCTTCAGGAGAGTCATATAAGCAGAAGACATCTCACAGTGGTTACATATGTTTGAACAATCCGTTTCAGTTTCCTACAGGCTGTTTGAACTGGCTTGGCAACCATTGTAAAGCCCATCGAGACACACTGTAGAACTAAGGCACTGTTCAAATAAACTTGACATTTTGTCACGGATTTACTTTTCAAGGGCCACGGCAAAGAATTATATTAAATTGTATCCCTGCTACTCTAGGAGAAGAGAGTGCTGAGATAACCTAGTCCTTGTTTTTAGACATTGGAAGACTTCTTATCTGGGTCGGCTGTAAAAGAAATAATAAAAATCGCTCGTTTACTAATGAGCAGTGCTTTTTGTCACAGACATAAAACTATTATGTTTGTTAATACCGGAAACTAAGATTCATGAGCCCTAACATCTCACCATAAGTGTATGGTATGTGATATATATATAGTGCAGTATTTATGGGGGGTTTGAACCAGACGACAGGACAATGAATCATAAACAGATTACTGATATCCTTTTGCAAGCAATCTTTGTTTTCAGACAAACGCAGCGTTTTCTGGGTCAGGTTAGTGTCTCTGGGTTTCCTCCAACTCAATTTGAGCACATTACTCTGTCTTTCCAGTCAAATATGGAAGAATAGTTCCAATGTGTGTCGAGAGAGGAAAGCTTGCGGAGCGGGTCTTTTAAAGACGTCCTCGACTGAGCATTAATCCACACGGTACCTTTCAGCCTTTCTACGTGCGCTCCCTTCTCAACAACTTTGACTGCTGGATGCTTGTAGTGCTTAGTGCAGCCATTAGTGGCGACTGGTGACCTCCAGAAATCAGCAGGATGCAATCAATGCTCCCCTTCCCTCCTGCGAGGGCCTTAAGTGAGAGGGCAGCAGGGGAAGAGAAGCAAGGCCCTCAATTCCACAGAATTTGTTGTGCGAGCAAAGAAGCGAAGCAATTTGAGCAAAGAGTAAAAAAATGAGTCACTTTGTTGAAAGTGGCTGCGCCCAAGTATAGCAAGTGAATCGCCACTCAAATCAAATTGAGCCAATTTTATCACACAGTCACAGCAGTGCCTCAGTGCATCTCTGCAGGGCGACGATTGGAGGTTTTAGTTTGAGGAGACTAGAAACACACGGCTCTCTCGTTCCTGTCACACTGAGTTCATGCAAGCTGTGAAAAAGCGGGATTGCTCTGCTTCATGTACACAAATACAAATAAACATCGACGATGGAACAAGTTGATCATTTACTTGATCCATTTTGAGATCAATAACTGTGAAGGTACTTTCTGCTACATTTACGTGCATCAGGGACACACCTTTGATTTTTACCATGACTCAGTGTATTGCATTACTTGATTTATTATTAATTTTCGAAGGAAATATGAAATATGTTTTCAGACTCTTGCTTTTATTTTATTTGCATTTGTCACATTATTATATGTGAATATGAGGGAGAAGCGGTGAGGTCATGAAGAACCTGTATGCTTGAATGAGCACAGCTTCACCTGGCTTACTGTCATTTTTATGGCAGAATATCAGAGCAAGGTGAACATTTGAAATTCAAAAGGAGTATAATCTTTGAGATAAGAGCAGGGACGAAACATCCAATTGTTAATAATGATCAAAAGCTCTGAATTCTTAGAGCAAAAGTTCAAGTAGTTCTCTCTATTAATCACTGAATTGGCTAAGAGACAAAGTGCTCGTGACCATAGATCATCAAATGCAAAACCAATACATTTAAAATGCACCTGAGCAGTCCTTGTCTTCAGGTAGAGCATCTAAAATTATGTACTGAAGTTATAAACTCCCCACGGAATTATCCACACTAGATTTGTACATTGATTAAGATATTCTGCAATGCCCCTACATTCATAACATTCAAGAAGCCACATGCAGTTTTAAAAAGCTAGTAAAATTTGTCCAGCCACCTGATCTGTGATGACACACCAATGATCAGCTGCACAATATATTGCTATGCAGCTTGTTGAGGTGTCATAGTAGCATTCTAATAAACCCCTTTCACAGCAGACATTGTGACTTGGCTAAGCAGGAAAAGCACAGTTTGAATTAACAACATTCATGACGACTGCAGTTCCAGCTCTGGTGTTGTGCATGCTCACTCCCTGACATGGGCTGCTAGGACATCCAACGAAAATTACGGAATTGAGCCCACGTCATTGTGATTATTTACACCTGTACTTTTACTGCTGTGATAATAATGCCTGCTTTGAAAATACTGGCCTATTCCTGAAACAAGTTCAGGCCGTTTATAAATTCTCCCATTAAAGTCCAAACTGGGACCAAACACAGCAAAGAAGTAAAATAACACAAAAAGGCAGAGCTGATGTTTGGAGTTGGAAAATCCAGCACGATCATGTGTAAATCTAACTAAACATACGTTTCAACCCGAGCAAACATCTGTGAGATCATTAGCAAACCTTTGAAGATGCTACTGTCTGCTGGAAAATGTGTAAACTGTTGGAGGGAGACACACCTGGGCTGTCATGGTGACAGACACATCCTAATATGCACACACACACACACACACACACACACACACACACACACACACACACACACACACACACACACACACACACATGCAGACAATCCATCAAAACTTGAAACACTTAAACAGAAGATGTTCAACATCCCCAAACTTTTTTGAACACTCCAGTAACTCCAGACTGCTCTCTGCTGACATCCTTGCATCTCTCTCTCTCTCTCTCTCTCTCTCTCTCTCTCTCTCTCTCTCTCTCTCTCTCTCTCTCTCTCTCTCTCTCTCTCTTACTCTCTCGCCATGCCCTTTGTTTGAGCCCTAGTTCTGAGGACATCTCCATCACACACGGGCATGAATCTCATTTATGAGCTGGTCTGGAAGCTTCGCTGCGCTCATAAACACACCAACCGACCCAATCTCCCCCCATAAAGGACGCCATCACACAGTTAAGGCCTATTGGAAGGTTTGTCGGAGGGTACAGAGGGAGAGTTTGCAGGAATGGGACGAGCTGTCCTCCAGGGTTTGAGGGAAGTTTTGGACTGAACAGAAATTACACGGATTGCTCATTTTAGGATCCTTTGAAAGGTAATACGTCTGGTCCGGAGACTCAGTCTTGTATAATACAATGACATGAAGAGCAAAACAAAATAAAAAAAACACTTAAATGACTCTCATCTGAAATTTGAACTCCCGCATCCCACATCCAGCAATTTAGTGCGACTGTCAGCATTTTTTATGTACTCATGATGTGCCATCGCATGCCCAGATATCAGCCGTTGTCATTTGTGTGAAACAGAGTTTTGCATCTGCAGACATTTAAAATGGTTAAACATAATCAATACCAATTACATATTTAGTTGGAAGAATTACGGATTGAGCAGAACATATGTATATATCACAAAACGGATGGATGGTTAAAAAATAGATTTTTAAGTCCTAACTTGACTTTTCTTAGCTGACATTTATCTAAGTTTTGCACGTACTGTATTAACATGACCACACTCTCTAATAGACAGGCCGTTTCGGTTCATAAAACCATAATTAGGCCATTGTCTCACATGGCTGACAAGGCTTTAGAGTCATACTATGACTCATGTCACGTTTTTCTTCTTCTTTGTGCATCTTCCATACAGAGTATATATATATATATATATATATATATATATATATATATATATATATATATATATATATATATATATATATATATAAGTCTGCAAGAAAGATGAGAAGACGTCATGAATGATTCATCATGCCCTTGCATTTTATTCCTGACAGCAATTAATGACCTTTTCAATGAAAAGGAGCCAACAAAAACTTAAGAGTGCTGAAAAGTGAGAGGCCAGAGAGAAAATGTAGAGCAGACAGGAAAGGTTAATTGCTGATTGTTGGGAAGTTCTACAGCCCTCCGTTGTCGATGCGTCACTTTAACATGCAGCGCACCAACGTTATATCTCGTCTCAGTGGGAAAATCCACAACGCCCGTCAGATCAATGAAAGGTTTTTGAGCCATGAATACAGATATTTGGCTCCCCCTGTGGGATCATGTGATTTTAAAGGTCATTTGTTTTACCATGTATCAAAGGGCTCAGCATTGCTGTTCGAAATGGCCCGTCATTATATTGATTTACATCAAGCTACACTGCACTGGAGCAAAAATGCCCCATATGTGGTAAGAGAAAGCTGCAGCTGCGACGTGAACATCGAGGCATTAAGGAGAATTGTGCTTTGCCATCTGTGGCCTTATGATACATCAATCTCACTGTAATCTACAGGCTGTTGCAGGCTCCTAAAAAGATGCAATTGAATAATCTTGATTGTTGTGCAGCTGCCGGCTGCAGCTGGCAGGAACAGGACTTTGAGGGATTTCAGACTGGAGAGAAAACCATCATGACGTGTTTTTCACACACATCGGAGGGGGGTTCTTGTGCATATGATAAAAAAAAAGTTGCATAAAGCCTCGCGGCTCAAGTGGAGGCTGTGAGAATCGGATTATTTGGCTTAAGTAATGTCACTTGAGACAATTTAAAAGACCACAAACTTAAAATAAAACCATCCTCAACTCGTCAAATACAGATGCTTGGTGACCTTACGCTTCAATATATGACGCTCAGCTTTGAAGGTGTCAGTGATGACCTGTCTGTTTTCACTGCACTATACATGCATAGAGTCTCATTTCCCAATTATGTGCCTCCTCGTCTCCTCGCTCCTCCGGCTTGTGACCCAGAAACCGTTCTCAGCGCACCATCTTGAAGGACATCCCAATTCCTAAAATCCATCTCGAGGATCGAGGAGACTTGCCGCAGGAGCTCAAAACCACGGCTGGAGTCTACAAATGTAACAGTTTCTTTTTGTATTCAGAGAATTGTATTTATCTCAGATGATCAGATGCGCGATCATACTTTCTGCCGTTCAGTTTGTGTAGCTCCTCGTAATGCTCTGTTCGAAGCACATTTCATAAAGATAATCCCCTGAAACTTGTTTTGATACTGAAAGTAGACTACATCCAATTCAACTGCTATAATCCTGACATGATGTTTACAAGTGCAAATAGCTGCAGATGAAAGAAAAAACAGATAAGAACATCTCTTAAATTTAACACTAATTAACTGTCTTCCATGCTTCCTATAGATATACAGGACTGTGCTTGGGTGTAATATATATACATATAAGTTATATGTGCGTGTTAAAGAAAAATTCATGACTTAAATAGTAAATATATAGGTTGTTATGAACACTGTGATGCTCACCTGACAGAGATCATAAAATACAGCAGTATAACTAAACAATGGACAGCTGTGCCACACATCATCTTTAATTGACGTCACTTTTCAAAATAAAGGTCAGAGGTGAGGAAGTCTCATTTGTTAAATGCCTGCTGCCTCAACTCACAGAACCAGGAAATGAGAAAGACCCTCAGCACCTCCATGTTCACAAGGAATGTACAGTCACCGCTCGATACACGCATACAGTCTCTTTTCAAAATAAACTTCCAACGTAGGTTTGCTTCTTTTTTTAGGTTTACTTAAGCAACAAAGCTACTTGTTTATGTTTCAGAAAACATTGTAGTTTGGGTTGAAATTAGCGTGTCTGTTAAGTATGCCTGTTACTTAAGTTAAGTATGTTTCAAAACTACTGTTAAATAAGTCAAAGTTTCCATGGATTCACATAGGACACGAACAGCGATCTCCTGGGTAAAAGTCAAATTCATGTATACAACATTACTTGTTGTATACACAACATTCCCGCCTTGAACAGTGCTAAAGGGACGTATGATGTCAGATAAACAATTTGCGCACGGCATCTTAAATATGTGTACATAATTCTATTTTGGCACATTTAGTTTAATAAGCAGTTTAAGGTAGCACTGCTGTTAGCTCTGACTGCATTGTCACTGTTCTTTCAAATTATTTATGGATTCATCAAATTCGGGCTGTTGCTCTTGACCAGCTCTCTTTTTTCTGTCCCGCATAATCAGCTTTATCTGATCTGAGTCCTAATTCTCACTAATCTCTAAAGAAACAACCGTCTCAGGGATCCTTGTTGTCTTTTGTTTGGACAACTGGGTGAAATACTATATTTGGCTGCTCATCCCATGCTTCCCGTAAACCCGGTGGTGTTGTCAGCAGCTTTGATGCAGGACAAATTTATGTTTGAGGGAGAGTTTATCACTGAGAAACCAGCTCTGAGGAGATCAGAGGCATGTTTTTGCCGAATCAAGAAGCTAATCTGGCTCAGAGCATACAGGGTAGCTGGCCTACCTTCTTAGCGAATGAAGAGCCGTGCTCGAACTTGACGCCAATGTTTGCTAACGCAGAGGATTAGCCTCCTCTGTTTGCTTGCACTTTGCAGTTGCTGATGTGTTATTGCAGCATTACTGGGCCTAAAGATATCCTTCGTTTTGGCTCGAATCCCGGATGAGATTCTTGCTTCTAAAAGGTGTTTTATGATAGAAGTTAAATGTGGTCAAACTGCCTTGGTGAAAAAGATGACCCCCTGTGTGATTAACACTTAGACAACCACTTCACACTGAAGGGCTTACAGACCAAGTTATTTCCCTGCCAGACATTTAAAGAGGGTATATTCACTTTCATTACAAAAAAGGTAACTTTCTTCTGTTTAAAAGGAAAAAAGGCATTTGTTACTGATAAACTTCTGTAGCCATTTTACTTTTTTTTAAATGTAAAATGGCTACAGAAGTTTATCAGTAACAAATGCCTTTTTTCCTTTTAAACAGAAGAAACTGGCACACCTTTCTTTTAGTGCTGACAACAGCGGGAGCACACGGAGATCTCTTTGCATTTCATCCCCTCATGAATCATCCATTTCTGACGGAGAAATTATTCTTCATTTAATAATAAGGCTGTACAGATGTCCGCTGGTGCTTACAATGCAGCTCCTTTAATTAAGCTTTACTGCCCCACCTTGAATCGGGCAAGGTGAGTCGGCATCCCAGTTGCAACATAAAAACAAGCAAAGAAGGAACGAGGTGGAGGAACCACGCAATAACTAGGGTTTAAAGCCGAGCTGTAAAACCTGTTTTTAACCGTAGCAGTGATGGCGAAGTAAATGTAACAATTGTCAAAATATCTTTGGAAAATTGCATCGGAGGGGTTTATCATGTTGAAAGAGTGTGTGACAGTATTGCATAGTTTGTTTTTATGAGGATGGTGTAGCAGCAAAGTCAAAACGTGAATCACTCGACATTTGATATTACATTTTGTGGCTGAAATCATTTTGCAGATATTTGGTCGTAGTGCAAAATTAAAATCTCGATCTGATGATACAGTTAGATGAGAGCCGGTGATCGACATTCACAAATCAAATAGAACGGTAATCCATCCAGATACAAATACAATACCTGCACTGAGCAACACAGTTACATTACTAGACACCTTTACAATGCCACAATAACACTACACTACTGGAATAAGCCACAGGGATGTACTACTTCATGTGCTGACCACATTCATGCCCTTTCACAGGGGACATAGCATGTTAATGCTCTTGACACGACCATACAAACTACAAGTGTCCTGCTCTTCAGTGGCAGCTATACACTTTGAGTGTGCAAAGACCTTCACAAGCAAACACACATTCCTATTAACCTTGTATTGTTAAGGCTGACAGACTGAAGTGTTTGTGTCAACCAGTAGGGTGCCATCCTTCTTCATGCTCCCTCAAAGTGTCCCCTGGTAATACATTTTCAGTCCTAACTCTGTGCACAGCTCTTTCGCGTCCCCTGAATTCAGTTACACGTCTTCCTGCCGAAAGAAAAGTCGGTCAAAAAGGTCCACAACCTGGTTTGCGGAAGAAACACATTCTCCTAAGAAAGCCTGCAGGAGATGGGAATGCAATTGGCGTGAATCGATACTGAATGCTTTCTTTCTCTCATGACTCGAGTGTGCTCTACCCGCTGTATGTGTTGGTCTATTCTGGACACGTGTATTTCATCCTTTGTTGCTTTCTTTGCGGATACCTCAATCTGTTCCCAAAGTCGGTTAGATTTATGGGAATCTATTAGCAGAAATGTAATATAATATGAATCACCTGAAACTAATAATCGGTTTCGTAATCATGTTATCGTGAGCTTAGAATGAGCCATTTATTTCTACATAGAGAGGCGGGGCCTTTTCACAGAGTCCATCGAGGGTGTTGTGTGCAGTACACATTGTAAAGCCCCTTGAGGTAAATTTGTGTTATTGGGCTCGACTTTTTTTGACTTGACTACAATTATCAAACCCTCGGCAGCCTCATGGGTGTTCTTGCCTCCCCTATGGCTGCTCAGCTTAAGCCCATCCATCTCCGAATTGACTATATTTAGAAGTATAGGACTGGCCTTGCTGCCGATGGTTTTCATGGGCAGTGTGTATTAGCCTTCCAGCCTCCCCTGGGTACTCACCCACTGTGATTTAGTGCGGCTGGGAACCATGAATTTCAGCCTGGCAGTTAAGGCGAAGCGCACATGATTTATGCTTTTGTTTGCAGGGTGCTGTGGGGACCTTCACCTGGCAGTGATGAGAGGGGGAGGGGGCGTGTCTGCACTGAACATACGTGTGTGAGGAGCCTGCATGCACGTGATTCCTAAAAAGTAATTAAGTGCGTGAAACAGGATTGAAGGAGTGGGGGGGGAGGCTCCCGTAAACAGTGGAAAATACAACATATACATAAAAAATACATATTTTATTCACCTGTCGGGTACGCATCGTCATAGTAAATTAACTCAAAGTATAACACATGAATACTTCTTGACAATAATTAGTCTTCAGCATACTTTGATAAGCTCAACATTCATCAGCGAAAGCCCCCCATAAAGGGTGTGAGTGTAAATATCAGAGCAGAGGATTGCTTCTCACTGAGTGCCGGTCAGATCATTAGCCTCCTCTAATGTCCCTTTTAAAGGCATAATCCTTCATAAATGACGGCCGTGTCCATTTGTTAGAGTGCATAAAATGAGCTGTTAGTCTGCTGATGAAACTGGCTTATCAACGCTCCCACACCTCTCTGACCCTGCGACTGCCGACTGTTCCCTCGGTGGGAGAAGTTGCTAAGGGAAGTGCCCTCCATTATCTTTCCATTTTAGGTCACCAACATGGAAAAACACAGAGACAAACATCAATAATTTGCTCCTTGCGGATTGCAAAGTGTTGAGTGGTGTTGGAACTGAGAGGAGTTTCGACCTGGGGGCGGGTGGAAGAGTGTGAAGGATGTAAACAGGCATAAGGGAAGAAATAACTCAAAGTACAACACATGAAACGCTCCCTCACATAAACACACACACGCATGTGTCTGCGTGTAAAATTGTCAGACACCATTGTTCTTACTGTGGAAAGAGAGTTGTGGGATTTCCTGTCGTAATTGTCACGTTAAAGAAGGGAACCTCACATCCTTAAAAGGGAATTATTTTACCAACTTGACAAATGCCAGAGGTATATGCACTCTTTATATTCATACTCATTCATTGCAAACATCAAAGCATCTCTGAATATGAATCAGGTGCATTTGCTCTCGACTGACTTTACATTTTCCTCTGACAGCAGCAGGGCTGTTTTAGGAGATGCCAGGAAGTAAAGATGTACACAGGGAACACAGGCACCTAATGACTCCTGTCCTTTTTCTTTGGGAAACAGCAGAAATAGTTGACAGCTGCTCATACAAGTGTTGGAGTATGAAGCATCGTACCTGACAAACACATCTTCTGCCAGTGTTAACTCTGGTAGCTAACATATATTTAGACATACATTCCTATTAGTTTTAATCACATTTTAGGGATTTCTATTCTTATTTTTAGCCTAGTTTCTAAACGACGACTCAAGAATTAAAAATCATAATAGATCTATGAAAACAAACTTTGTGAGAATGATTAGACAAGCTTGATGTTACTTTTCTCACTGTTACCTTTGCGTGCACGTCTTTCCTTCATTTTTTATTTATTTTCCGGTTATCTACTGCATCTTTGAATGAGAAAATGTGTTGTTTACATTTGAGGGAAGCTAACGTTAAAGTTCAGGTAAATGTCACATTCCAAGTACAGAACACGGCTTCCTGTTTCCACACCAAAACACTTGTTTGCTCCGTCACATTCCTCATACAAAGAATACTGACATTTTGCCAGAGAGAACCTCAGGCAGCTTCTTTCATGAAACGTCTCCCGTTGATTACCCTTTAGAGAAATTGGACCAGGTTTGGACAAAATACAACTTTAAAATGACTCTTATATAAAGCTGGAAAGTGCCTTGCTGAGGAAGTCAATGCATACAAGTCTGCTATATTACTTTGGTTCCAAGGGAGTAGCTCCATTGCCATTTGGGCCAAAACAAACTCATTCAAAATGTAATTTTAGTCCAGTTGAGAAAGTCCTCTGTAAGGCTTCAGGGCGTGATAAAAGAACAACGCATGAGGAAAGCTTGTCAATTGTTGAAAGGTTTTAAACTTTGGTGCTTGAGGCTAAACAAAACATACAATTGCCACTTTCACTCACAGTTCGTACCGGGGGAAGTTTGAGTTATCCGATTGTGATTACTTCCTGTTGTTTAGTTGAAATGAAGTCTATAATCTTCATCCTGTCCTGGATTCTGAATGTGCTCAGCAAGACCGCTGTTGTTGTCAGTCTGAATGTCGCTGTATAACGGCTACTGTACACAGCATCATCGTAAAATCTACTTATATCATTACGACTTTATCCGCTGCGCGAACACCAACTTGCTAATTACAAAAGCAATTTTCCTCTTACCTCTTGCCTTTTCTCCCTGTTGGTTGTTGAATCATCTAATTTGCAATGCTCTCCTGGACTGTGTGTTGTCTCCCACCCACTATCGCTGCTCCTCCACTTACATCTGAAACAAAGCATTGATGTTGCGGACTGCTGAGTCATTTCCAGTAGTGAAAGCTATTGTCTCTGTGATACCTTCACGTCCTGCCTTACATAAATTATACACTTCAGTGGCGTCAAGCACAGTGCTTTTCCTTCCTTCCTTCCTCTTTCCCCCCTATGCCTTTGTATCCAGTAAGCTTGTCCCTGTCTAGGACATTTGTTATGTTAAGTGGAAAAAAAACACATCCAAAATGTTACTGTCTATTTGCATCTTAAGTTAGCATTAGATATAAACATAACAGAAAACTCGTTGGGGATGTTTCATGGTGATATTTTTGATCCTTTCTTACAAAACATATCTTTAAAACCTTCCAGTTTCTTCCCTCCCAATATTTTGAAGGCCTTTGCTGTTCATATACCATTCATGGACTGATTTATAGAGGATGTTGTTCCTATGACACAACATTGTTTCGTGGCTGCTGACATTCTTTTGATGAAAGGAGATATCCAAATTTCCATCTTTAAAATAATTTGACTCTAATATGTCAACAAAATGAAAAAGGGATTTTGAACCTGGCTTTATCCGATCTTCAGATGTCTATTCTGGAAATGTATGCAAATGAGCAGATATTTGATAAGATAAGGCCAGTGGGGAAGGCTCACAGCATTACAGACTGGCCCGCTATGTCAACAAAGTAAGCAGAAACTGAGATTACAGCACACACAGAGGGAGAGGGACTCTCGTCTCAGGTAATGTGGACTCTCCGGCCTTCTCTGAGACGACTTTCCCAGGTTAAGAGGTCCGTCAACAAAATGGAGCCGAATCGATGGTTCCAGTTACAATAAAAAATGATTTATATAAAAGGTATAGAAAACACAATTAAAAATTGAATCACACTAAGAACTACACAAAATATATCCCAAGTGACAGAGATCTGCAGACCGGCATAAGATCGGCCATCCGTCCACAGTTTGCAGTGATTAGACAATATCTCGTTCTGTTCTTCCTTACCACTCTCTCCATCTGTTAGATTGTGGTCAAACCAACCATCAGTCACGTATACAACATTCCTCAGGCCTTGATTTACTCACAGACGTTAATTTATTTGGTCACCTAATCCCCTAATATATTCAATAATTCCATTTGATACAATTGCATAATACATTTTCTCACAGTAAACAGTAGTCCTCTATATCAATATATAGCAAGCAGTTGTTTGCTGCTTTATTAATGCTCTTTATGTTGTATATACGTCCTTAAAAACATTTGAATGGACTAATATCAAATGTTTCTCTAACCTTTGTCCTTTTTAATCATTGCTTTGTTTTCAGGAGTCAGAGATATTACGAACCACTGCAGAAATAGACCTCTTGATAAACCCTCACATTTGCCTAATTCCAACAAAGTTTTACTCCTACACACAACAATCATTTATTTAATAGATATCAGCAAAACCAAGGTGGACAGTGCAGTGGACCCCCGCACCACGGAAACTGTCATTGTGTGCCAAATAGCCAAAACACTTCTGTCTGTGTGAATGCCACCTTCACACTCTCAAGGTTAAAATCATTTTTAAATGAATTCAGACAAAGAGAAAAAACACCTTGAAAACTGACAAGATGAAATGTAATTCCCTGCAGCGCTATCCGGACCGAGGCCTGAGAGTTGGGACCCAAATACTAACATTCTCTTCAAGGAAATAGACATGACCGATCAAGCAGGATACAGATCAGCTAGCAAGGGACACATCTTTTTATTCTTGTGTAGCGTAAATTAGTTGATCAATAATGTGATATAACTGCAAAGACTCCCGTACTTGCCGATACCTGATCCATTATTTTACGCTGTATTGGAGGTGTTTCCCATACTGCTATTGGTATCGGAACAGCTTGAATGTCAGGGCACATTAGCGTGCCTTACCTCCAGGGTTGGGATGAAGCTACGATAACCATAGTTTTAATTTCCTCTCAGGCCGAACAGCTTTTGGGGATTTTCCATTAGGCCTGCAACCACATCAGCAAGCTCAAGTATAATTTACTTGGCCACAATGTGCTGCTGTTATGTATGGCTGAGATTGTAATGAGGTTTTAATGGGCTTATGTCAATAACGTTTTGCCACAATTTGCTGTTTACAAAGAGAGCTACACTAATGCTCTACAGCAGGTGCTTTGGATTTTTAGAAACAGTGTAGATCAGTACTGCCTGATTCAGAGTTTTGCGTAGCGCTTTATGCACGCTGTTCTTATACTGTTTTGAGTGGTGTAGGTGCTACCAAGTGTAGACACAGAATGTATTGTAGAAATCAGGGGTACATGAGTGAGGGGAGCTGATCTGGGCAAACTGATGGGACTGAGCGTGACCAAAGCAAGAGCTCAGAGTTATCGTGTGCTGGGCAGGCAGAGAGGTAAGTGAGCCTGGAAACACAAAGGAACGTAGATCCAATTTCAAAAACTCTAACAGCAGAAATAAATACTCTTTCAAAAACCACAGCGGTTGCCACAATGATCTGGTGACGAGTGGCTGAAGAACAAGGGTTGCTAAACTGTATTGTGACGAGCTGCTTGGTGGAAGGCAGGTGGTAATCAGCCGGAGTGAAAGCGAGGAGCGAGCCAAGAGAGGAGCACCATGCCCACAGCACACAGACACAGGCGGATATACAAAGGGGAGACACAAAAGAATCCAGAGCCATGGCCGAGACCATAACATACACTGTTTGTAGCTATACTTGTGAAAAGTAATGCACTATAATTCGCATGTAATCCAGTGAGTCGGGAAAGGCGTCGGGAATATGAAGAGCAACTACATATTTGCAACTATAGCAAACATATGAGCACACCAATAAATACGATCTTCAAACAACAATGGTCCAGATTTACTAAGAACCATTAGAGAAGAATTTGAGAACATTGACAACTTTACCTTTTACGTTGTGGGGAAGAGTAGATTCATAATAAATGTCCCATTACAAAGTTAATAGTTGACATTTGACAAAGGAAGTTAGGTACTATAATTACTTCTCTTCCTCCATGTACACTATGGAAAAAAGATGCTCTTTTTAGCAGGCGGTAACCAGTTGCTCAACTATGCACCTATAACATTAGTTTGTGAAGGACAATACCGTAATTCCATTTTCAGATAGTCAATCCAAAGGAATCCTCATATCTCTATTATTTGCAGGTAAAATCTAATCTCACAAAAATGACCTCCATATTAGGGCCATACGTAATGAATTTTTCAAATACCGTCATACCGGTGGTGCATAGCCGTGACAACTGTTGTCGCTCTTCGGCAGGCAGTAAAATGTAATGTTCACATCTCACTGCTGAGTGCGGGTCATAGCTACTTACGTGTCATGGTTATAACTTTAGTCATGGTTATAACTTTAGTCATTGTTATAACTTTATTAGCAAACAGCAATTAATAACCCACAACTAACACATTTTAACTGCGTAAAACACCCCGACACAACAGTTTGTGACACATAAACTATCACAAGAAGAAACTCCGTCAGAGGAAGAGACAGACTCTTCCGGTCTGTCTCGGCCAAAATCTTACAAAATACCGTGATATTAATTTTGGGCCATACCGCCCAGCCCTACTCCACATAGGTTGCCACGCCCATCTTGACAACAGCTTTAAAAACTTGTAAAAGAGAGGCCAATGGTATGGTGTGTATTACAAACTTCTTCTCCTTTCCTCCTCTAATAGTAACAGCCAGACACAGAAAAGATGGGAGCATGACCTGGGTATCGCACTCACCACTCACCAGTGGGACAGAACTGGAAGGAACCCAGCATCACTGTCCAAATGTGTAAGATTTAGGGAAATACAATTGAAAATTCTGCACAAATACAGATACATCATCCACTCTATACTTACAAAAAACTGGATCGAACCTTATGATTGTGGGTCCAGCTGTGACGAGAGTGTATCTCTAACTAAATCCCAAAGGGCCTTACTCTTTAGGATATAGTTGAGAGATAAACTCTCTAATCTTGAACAGGGCAAACAATCCAATGGTATCAATTATACATCTGCAAAAATATATATATATATATATATATATATTGTTGCCCGAGCATGCCTGGCAACAAAACAAATAATTATTATACACTGGTAAGTTAAGAAGGCTAACTGATTTAATGGCTTCAGGGTCAGAATATGTTCATACCTGGACTCATAACATCACTCCCTCCTCTCTTCTGGTCTTATGATAAAGTGTATGCATGTGTTGGAGCTAAGCATGTATTAATGTGAGACATTTATTGATGTAAGATCATGTGCATTCATGTGCTCCTATGGTAACACTAATTGTTCAATAAAAATGTATGCATACAATTACATTAAAAAAAAACACTCCCCCTCTCCCGTTTAACTGCTTGTTTCTTGTCTGTGCAATTGCTATGTTCTTATTATGTCATTCTGGTTTTATTTTTATGCTTTTCCATCATGGAAAATCTACAAAAAAATCGTAAAGGGGAAAAAATACACTTCATAACTTTTCGTAAGATATTATACGGACCATATACCGAAACGTTGCTTTTTAAGATGCATGAAAGCAAATTGTTTAAGCGTGTGGATGTAGTATATATATTCTTCTTTTCTCTTTTCTCCAGCGCTACTGACTCCCCTGTTGTCCACAAGAGGCCTCCTTGCAAAAAACAAGCGATTTCTATGCGAGTGGAGTTTTCTGTCATCAATCCTGTTTGCCATGCTGCCTCAGCCTCTGCCTGTCTCCACCTCCCTCTATCCATCCATCCATCCATCCTTCAGTCCACCCCTTCACATACTTCTCTCCCTATTCCAGGTTGGCAAATTGATTGTGTTGAGCTCCTGGGAAAAGGCAGCCTCTGGGGATATACATTGGCGCACCGCTCTGCCAGCCCCTCTGTTTTAATGAAAAGCTAAAGCCCGAGCAATCTCATACATACTGCCCCACATACACACACATAATGTACACACACTGCAGCTAGCTTGTGGGAAGACCTGGGTCCATAATGACTTATGCTGTGTGGAGTCTCGCTGGCATTTAACAACTGGAGTTACCATCTTGTTGTCCGGCTGAATGGGAGATTTATGTTGGAATATCAGTTCTGCCTTGTGGTCGAAGTGAGTGTTTATGGTGGAAGGGAGTTTTTGTGGTGGAAAATGAGGTCTTTGGTGTGAATACATAGAAATAAGGAAGTTTCATTGTGTGTTAATGGGAGGCTGATTTTTTCCGTGTCACATTCTGCTTGTAAAGCATTGGGGACTCACTCTCACGTGGGCAGGTCATAGACGGTGGGGAACCAGAGAAGACACTAGTGTCTTACAAGCCGCTGTCTTAAGAGGCATTCAATATAATGGATCGAGTACTGCTGGGGATGAGTGCTTGTGAGTCAAGATAATGTGTGTTGTGTGTACAGTATAATGTCCCTGGTGTGTGTGCACTGTTTGTGTATGTATTAGTCCACTGTCTACTGCTATCACTATATTTCACTATTAAACACTACCGCGAACCAACAGTTGCAGCCTTTAAGGGATAGTTTGGGTGTTTTGAAGTGAGGTTGTATGAGGTACTTATCCAAAGTCAGTGTATTTACTTAAAGTAGATTACGGTCGGCACGTCCCCAGTTTGGAAGACAGGAGTTGCAGCATTACGTATTTTAGCTGCCTAAAATAAAGGCCCACAAAAAAAATCAAAACAGTTCAAGTCAAGTGTAATATATATTTAGAATAATAAAAGTTTTCAATGAAGAACTTAAGTTGTTATATCCATTTATGCTCTTGCCAAAGACATCAGACACCAGACAAAAACTGTAATTTGACCTCGCAGAACACAGGGGTTGCTGGTTTGCCGTTGCCTTGATCGGATAGTGTGTTACCGTTGTGATTTTGGTTATTTCGGATTCACCAAGGTCACACAATAACATAAACAAACTAAATGTCCGAGGCAGCCGTAGACCAGGTCAAATGTAATTAAAATGTTTTGTCAATGGAGTTCTCTGACTTTGGAGCGTGCATAGATAACGACTCCCGCTCCCTGTTAGATCCACGGAGAGATAAACTGACAACATTCTAAATATGTCATACACTTGAACCAAAAAAATGTTTTTTTAGGTGGGCTTTGCTTTTGGTGAAACACAAAATCTTCATCTACTGTAGATAATATACTGTCTGTGTATAAGTACCTCATACGAGTGTGAGATAAAATCCATAAACATGTTACCCTTTAGTGTCTCTGGTTTCCTTCCCATAAAATGAGCTACTTTAGTCCGCTGAATCACTTTATAAGCTCTAAAGAGCAAATGTGTCTGTAGGGGGGCCCCTGCAGTGCAACAATAGCTTTTGGGCCAACAGTAACTGCAGTTAAACTTTGTTATGAAGTATGTGCAGAAGTACTGTATGTGCCCAGTGTAAATTGCTGCTCGGGCCAGTGCAGTAGCTCTGGGCAAAGCTGTCAGATTAAGTGTAGTTCTTCAAATGCCACTCAGAGCAGGTAAATCAGGTGCACGGAATTTGATGTGAATCAAATGTTTTATGAATTTATAACTCTAGGCTGATAGAACTGTGTTTAACTAGGCGTAGCTGCAGCCAGACAATTCCCTCCTCAGTGGAGCCGTTTGGATCAGTACACAATCACATAACTGCAGATGCTCCCCTGCTGAGGAAAGTTGCTCAGCTGGAGTCTGTTTGTGTTTGTACAAACACACACACACACACACACACACACACACACACACACACACAACACTCCACTCACCTATGTGCCTCACGGCCCAGCCTTGATTGGATGCCAGACAGACGAGCTGTTTATTTTAGGAGTTGATTTTCCTCCCTTTCTCTATTTTTGCGTCCCTCCCTGGCCTGTCATGCTGCTGCATCTGGCCGATCGATAATGTAATTCTTAACCAGCAGCTGCTGCTGCGCGCTGGAGTAATTACCTCCTCCATTATCTGACCACATCTCTCATTACTCATTATACTGTAAGCAGCCTTCATTAGATCCATAGGCTGAAAGGGTTGGGGGGGGGGAGACACAGAAGACACACACACACACCCACACACACACACGTATACACAAAAGACTGATAAGCATAAACCCCCTTTACGTATTATTATACTGGAGTTCTCCAGGAGAACGCTTGTCGCCTTCCTTCACTCACTCGCCTCTCTCTCTCTTCGCCCAGTCAATCAGGTGGCCATTACCCACAATTGGTCCCAGGGGCGAGTCTCTCACATACTGCACATCCATGGGAGCATTTCCATTCAGCAAGATGGCTCACCTCCTCGCCTCACTGTGATAGCACTTGCAGCCCAGGGGAAATAACAGATCGTCGCAACCAAATCAAATTCACGGCACAGAGGGACGGATCAGCATGCAACCGGCCTGTTTAGGCTCCTTTTGCGGAGTTTCGTGAGCCGGACTGGGGGTTTAGGATCGTTAACGCCTCCAGCGCTGCATATGTGATTTTTGCTGTGGGTAACTGCCTGAAGAAGGTGCTTGGAATTACTAGGGGGAAAAAAAAAAGAGTACTTGTCTAACATATATAAAAACATAAACTATATGTATTCATTGTCTGCATTTGTAAAACACCTGCCTAGAAAGCCCAATAACAAAAACCCTATCGCACGTTCCACCCTTTGAAACTCCACAACAAAGCCCTTTTTTCAGCAAGAGTGCTCTTGTTAGTCTTTTCAGCAAAGGCTACAGTCACGCTGCATTAGCGCTGGCCACAGAGATAAAGGCCAGCGTGTGGCAGAAGCTAGCAGGTCACTGCATTTAATGACCTTTGTAGATTGGACTGATGCAGCTTTTTCTCCTGTTTGTTGCAGAGTACTGGACCAGTGCGCTTCTCAATAACTGAGAGGGGGAATTAGTCATGGTATTACTTGTTATTAATAAAAGGTTTTGAAATTGTTTAAGAGTTTCCATGAAAAAGAGACATGTGTGTGTGTGTGTGTGTGTGTGTGTGTGTGTGTGTGTGTGTGTGTGTGTGTGTGTGCGCGAACATTGGCGTATTCATGGATTTCAGTCCGTAGCTGCCCTTATATCCATCCTCCCTCTTTTTGGCTTGTTAAGGGAGACGCGGCGTGACCTGTGAGAAATAAATCAGTGTTGTGTTGTTCATCATCAGCTGTCTCTCTTCCACGGCCCCTCGGCTTCTCGTTATACGCCCGGCTATCATCTAGATGGCAGTTTGCTAATGGTGTCAGCGGACTTCAATTAGCTTTCCGCCACGATTGAGCGCCCAGTCCTTCTCTGCTGGAGAGAGGCCCTAGATTGTCTGAAATACCGGAGTCATTAAGTGTGAATGGTTAATGGGAGTTTAAACAGAGAGGGAGTGAGCAGCAAGAAGGCAGGGCACCGCGACTTAACACTGCTGGACGGTTTCAGTCTTTGTTTTCCACTCTTCCCCTCTGCTGACTCGCTGAAGGTGTACAAACACATTACTTCTGTAGAGATGGGGGACGACTCATGACTTGCCTGGCAACTCGTTGCAAATTACTTTTTTTTTCTTCCCAAGACTCCTAGGCGGATGGTTCATTTGGAACAGAAGCACTTAACCTTATTCGTAAACCCATGGGTCAAAAGAAGGATAACAGATGAAGTATAAGAGAGGTATTTACAATCATAAAAAATGACCATTCCAATAGATCATCAGTGTTCAAAAATAGAGAATGTGCTATTTTGGCACATTCAAATAGATCCATTATCCTTTATATATTTAAAAGAAAGTAATTCCTTACCTCCCGCAATGGGTTTTCTGAATTAGTCTGAAATTGACTTTGTTAGTAGTGAAAATTCTATCGATCATATTGACATTCCCTCAATCAATCAATCAATGACCACACGACAGAGGTCTGTTTAATTTGGCTTCGGTACAGCATGGTGGGAAAGCTCATTACAGCAGTGTCAGAACATCAAAACCCAGACATCAACATCAGCATTTACATGATAAAACAAAGGTTTTAAGAGCACAAAGGGCATTGGTTAATGAGAAGTGTTGAGATTTGCAGTATGATTTGACAGGCAGGGACGATGAGCGCCTCCTAGAGGGCACCAGGTGGGCCGGGTGAGTGGGGTCAGAGAATATGTTTGTTGCTCTTTCGGTTGTGCGTTTGTGATAGAGAGATTCATCTGACCGGAGAGGGGGTGAGCCAATAATCTAGGATGATTTATTGACTATGTGCTGCAGTTTTCTTTTTGCGGGTGCGACTGTCCATGCTGCCATATCGAACTGTTATGGATGAGGTGAGTACGCTCTCAATGAAGGCTTTGTAAAAGTGAAGGAGAAGGCTTTGTTTTGCTTTTAATCTTTTTGAGCGGTCCTTGCTGGGTTGTTTTGGTAAGGTGGTTTTTATTGATGTATTGAGTGGTTTGCCGATGTGTGTGCCGGTGATCGTCATGGGTCCTCCTGCATTTGGGGCATGGGCAGGAGTCTGTGCCTGCAATCTATAACGAGTTATTCTGTTTTAAATGTGTTGAGCTGGAGGTTGCTATCAAGGCTCCAAGAGGTTGCTTGGGCCACCTGCTCAAGGTATCTGTCTTAAGAATGATGACTGAGATGTGGTGGGATGTGCAGTGGATTATGTTGAAGGAGAAGAGCCAGGGTGAGAGGTCGGCTGGGCCGAGAGTCAGAGGGCGAGGTGAAAGACTAATCTCCTGAACCCTCTGGAAGCGTCTTATCCAGTGGCAAAGGAAGGGGTCAATGCTCATGTCCAACAGTTTATTGATGAGATTGACCGGCTGTTTTTTGTATTGAAGGCCAAGCCAATGAATAGGTGTTGGTGGGAGACTCCAGGTTGTACGTGGTGGAGGATGATGTAAACAGCATCTTCAACAGGCCTATGTGGCTCGGTAGGCAAAATGATGAATATATTTTAAACAGGAGAGGATGTTGCCTTCAAGACGCCTTCCTGACCACAGATGGAAGGCGATTGGTAGGAAGTCGTTGTGGCAGAAGATCTTTGTGGATTTTGGCTTATGATTATTTTACGGTCCAGGATCTTTGAGTGTATTTTTGGGCAGAATAATGTGGATGTTTTTTCTTTTTCTTTGTGTGAATATAACAGCCAATTCAGACCCAGTCTTCCGCCAAGCTGCAAAAGAGACTCACTGCAGCCAGAGGAAAGAGGATAACTGTGAGCCAAGAGACATGCATAAGCTTTATGAGGCAGCAGGTGGTATTTTCCACACTTTTGAATTTTCACACAAAAAGGCAAAGCCTACAGTGTGTGGATGTCGAGTATTTCTGGGCCAGAACTAGGAGCAGAAGGGGTAAACTTTGTGTGACGACACCCCCTCTAGGCCCAGAGAGAGTGGGCACTTCTCCCCCTAAGCATGTGAGACTTCTAAGAGCTGAGAGAAGATAATTTATTTTCATCTCATAAAACAGCCCATGGTCACAAAACATCTACCTCTGTGCTCAAGTGCAATCTTTTCTTGGCCAGGAGAGACATTTAGGCATAAAGGCTGCCAGTGACAGTGTGCCAGATCAAGTATTGGCATATCTAGGTTGTCTAGACACAGCAGGTGTCTGGAAATATAATCCATTTATTTCTGTCTCCCTGCTCCTCCAATGTTTACAGCCAACCACCACTCACTGCCAAACAATACGAAATGGCAAAAGCAGGGTGCTGTCTCCTACAACAAAGACCACCTTGTAAAAGGTAGATGGTCACATTTTCAGTTTGCTCATACTAGACTGGCACTTTATTGGTTACATGATCAAATAAACTATATGTTGATTTAATTCCTCTTTTTCAAGAAACAGCAACATCCATTTATAAAAGAAAATGGAAACAATATAATTCAAATTAACTGAAAAGGATACAACTTTGCTCATTGAATGTAGGACACTGACTACATTGTAAATGTAGAAGAAGAAACAAACTCAAACTTCCATTCATCTCAGAGAAAAAAACTGAACAAAAAGCTGTTTCAACTTGTCAATGTCACCTCTTGATGGGTGGTCCCCCAGTGATCGATCATTGTTGTCAAGGATCCTCCCTCAGGAGTGAGCTTCAGAGCCGCTGGTTCAACTGATGATTGACTACATTTTGTATAATGCAGAGTTTTTCTTCTTTTCTTTGCTTAAACATTGACATTACATCTGGCTCGTACTTCTAGGAAAATACATAAAAAATGATGCCTGCACATTGTTGTTGTGGATTTACAGATCCAGCTTATACATAATTTTTCTAAATAAAAGCCTATTTCTCACATTATTCTAAAACAGGGAATAAAGACTGTGAAAAATCTCTCTGATGTAGCCTGTGAATTAAAGAAAGACACTGCTATCAAACTGAATATGCTCAGTAAAGCTACTCAATGGTTAAATAAACTTCTCCTTAAGTAGCTAAAGAATTTATAGAACAATATTGCAGGAAAACATAACAGAGCATAAATAATACTTACCTGCGTAGCCCTACGAAGCGGATGTTTGAAGTCCCGGTTTGCTGCTTTGAGGAGGGCAATGGACACAAAAGGCAGGACTTTGCTTTTGATCAACAATTGTGAAGTTCACAAAGAAACTGTAAACGAACTTTAGCAACCCAGCAAAGCTACGAGTGTGAGAACAGACAACAATGGTTGTTTTTTTTGTGTGAGAGAAATAGATCAAGACCTGCATGTTAACATTTTCGGAAACACTGTTTTCGTTTTAAAACCCAAATTGTAAACAACAACGTATCAGTGTGGAGGTAGCCTCAGTCTACATGGCCCTCCATTTTGTTTTCCAGCACTTGGACATTTCAGGAGGACCGGCTCTGCAGCAGGACAAGCTCTTCCAGCTGCACAAAGCCATTGGATCACAGACTTCCTGTCTGATAGGAAGCAGCACATGAAGTAACCATCGTGGTGACCTGGTACGGTCAGAACAACTTAGACCTAATAACTTTAAAAACAGTGGAGATGATTGTGGATTTTAGGAAGAACGCATCCCCAGCCAGTGTGGAGTCCTTCCGCTTCCCTGGCTCCATCGCCCATAGAAACTACATGGTACATTAACATCTGTATATGTACATTAACACACATCTCTCCGGACTGTTATCTCGGTACATTGCATATTCTTTTCATTTTTTTACTGGGGACCTTAGCACATCCCCTAGAATATATTCTTGCACAATCCTGCCTAGCTCTTTATTCTAAAAAATTGACATTATAAATATTGCTTAATTTGTATTAAATATACATATATATATTTATTCATAAAAGTATTTTTTTATATTTGTATTTAATGCTTATTTATGTTTCCTTTTTGTACAAATCCATCAAAACAAAAGTAAGACGTCAATGACCCATTGGCGGGGATAAGAGAAATGGCATTTGGCATGTGACAGAAGAAGAAGACCCACAAGTCACACCACTGCCAACTAACTTCATGCTGGTTTGTGATGGCACTGAAACAAACATACATGCATACACACACACACACACACACACACACACACACACACCATAACCCTTTCAAGACTAATCCTTACCCTGACCATAAACTTAAACCAAGTCTTCCTTTGAATGGTTAGGATTTACGTCACGGAACGTGTATTTTGTCCTCATAAGGAAAGCAAGTCCCCACAAGACGAGTACAACACACACACACACACACACACACACACACACACACACACACACACACACACACACACACACACACACACACACCATAACCCTTTCAAGACTAATCCTTACCCTGACCATAAACTTAAACCAAGTCTCCCTTTGGGGGGTTAGGATTTACGTCACGGAACGTGTATTTTGTCCTCATAAGGAAAGCAAGTCCCCACAAGACGAGTACAACACACACACACACACACACACACACACACACACACACACACACACATAAAACAAATAACACTGTCCAAGGTGACGATATCAACCACTGTTATTATGAAAGGGAAATGAGGTGTGCAAATACGTCATTTCAAGGATTGACTTTTCAGCTTTGGTTTCCTTCCATCCATCAGTTCTTCTTCCTCTCCGTTCTGGTTATTACTCCTCGCTAGATGAATTCACACACACACAGCTTGTCCCAGTAGGAGACACATTAGTTTAGAATGTTAGATTTTCTTTTCACAGATATCTCACCAGTACCATGATCAAACTTGCTTTTTTATTGTGAGTCTGATGCTCAGTACACAATTAACAGACACGCTAATTAACTCTGCTCCACAGGCCCTGTGTATTTCCAAGCCACTTCATAAGAGTTGATTTTACTTTGACTTTGAGCATTATAAATGCTAAGATATGCTGCTGAAACGAAATGGACTTGGCCTCAGTCCACAGCTCCCCTGCTCTCTGATCCTCTCTCCTCCGAGGACTCATCGCCACAAATAAAGTTAATCCTGCCAACTGCCCGCGGTCTTACAGTACAAAGCCAGAACACAAAATGGGACGAGCCTACCAGAAGAATTTCATCATGTGCCCGTTCAGGGCGGGGCCTTTCCTAAGAGCCGATAGCTGCTAGCAGCTTTCTCAAGAACCACTCATCGCTCATTGAGGGAAGTGAAGAAGGGTTCGGTCGTATATCCAGCATCCAGCAGCAAAAGTGAACTGCAGTCAATGCCCGCTGCCGACGACATGCCCCGCCCCCGCTGCTGCACCGAGCTCTATCGCTTGTATTACTAAAATGTATTACTATAAAGCATGACCTGTGTTGAAATTGCACCAACTTCCACACTGCACACCAATACATCCGCCAAGTTTGAAGCATCGGATGAGCGATTCTCGAAATATGCGAAGGACACACACAGACATACAGACAGAACAATATTCCTTGCTTAATAGTGTGCTTTCATCCGTCTCCCGCTGAGTCAGCTAAAAAGTAAAATGTGTAATATTGAGGCACACTAGATCTTTTAATAGCAAGCTCTGTCTTGGCTTTGGTAAGATATGGATTTGGCTATATCAACAGATAAATGAGACTCAGCTGTTGATTCAGTTTGAGTCTGAGATCGTCTGCTGTGATCAAGGAGTCTTGCTGCTCGTTGTGGGCGTGCTTCTCCAAGATCGGCGACCGGGCTCGTTTGGCACGGGATCAGATATTATCCGCAGGTGGCCGGGAACATTGTTTCTTTTTAATTTTCCTTTCCTTTCGTCTTACATCATGCATGTTAGACACTCACTCAAGAAAAATCTGCACAAGTGCCATCAATTTAGTTTAGCGAAGCTCCTCACCCACACTATTCTAACGGCCGTGGCTTCGTTTTAAAGCTGATGACTGAGGTAGTCTTGGCGGGTTGAAAGTATGCATATGGCAATTATCTTATCATTATGAATGATAAAAATACAGAAATGTGAAGAAAAACATAGCAATTACAAATTTCTTTCATGAATAGGAATCACTGCAATGATATGAATATATGTGAAAGCAATAACTTTTGTATATGTTTAAGATTGTCTTACTATATGCATTGTACATATATTTACATATGAAAAGAGATTCGATGTTGGCCTGTTGGTTGTAGCAGTAGCTTCTCCTGGACCATTATCCTTCCTGTTAGTTTGCCAGGTGTCGGCTGACAGCTGCAGAACGCCTGTGTTGTCGCTGCTCTGTCAATTAAAGCAGACGTTAAGTATCCTGTTGTCGTGGGGAGAATAGTTATTGTGGCAGACTGTGGGTGTCTTCATCAATCACAGTTCCTATTGCTAAATATTGGCATTGACGCCTCACTTGAATAGGATGAACGATGCAAGCGGAGGCGTGAAATGAGGAACAAGGATGGATGGGCTCGGTGTCAGTGTGGCCAGCGGGACCACGGTTAGCTGTGCTGCCTTTGTTTCTGCTCGGTAGTGCTTTTTCCTCTTTCCTTATTACAGCCGCCATCCACGGTTGTGGTGTGGGGTTTACTTTTAGCTGGGCTTTAGTTTTCAATTCAGTTTTGTTCTGGTCAGTATTGGGGAGTGCATTCTAATGTACTTTGTTGCCCTACTTTGTCCAGCCATGGGCATTGGCTATAAGGTCTCTTTTATTTATTTTGCACAATTCAAACAATAAAAAAAATAATTAAACAAACATAACAGAGATACATTAATATCACAGTGCAGGCAGAGGCAAAAAGCCAACTGGGCTTATTTGAAGTTTTACAAAATTACAAACATAAAATGAAATATGCATAAGACAGACAACAAAAGAAAAAGAAAAAAAGAAAGAAAGGAAAGATAAAATAAATAATAATAATGTAATTGTGTCGAGTGTGTGTGTGCATACGAAAGTAAGCACGGCTTTTGTTTGTTCAAGGATGTTGGATTATACCCCTGTGGCATTTCCTAAGCAATGGTAATGGTGCAAGTCCCCATGAGTAAAACAACTATAAATGTATACAACAGCTATAAAAACAAGAAAGACATGAACACTTACATTTTTTTGTTAGTTGGCAAAGGTCATTCCATAATTTGGTTCCCCTAAATCTAATAGAAAATTGACCTTTGCTAGTCAGTCATTTAGGAGGATGAAGATGTGAAGATTGACGAGTTGAGTAAGAGTAAATCTGTGAATTGACTTTGAAGTAGGTCAGGAATATTTCATTCACCTAAAACTATTTTATACATGAAAATGCAAGTTAGAGAAATATTAACGTCATAAATAGTAAGAATCTGCAGTTTGTGAAATAAAGGAGCAGCTGAGATCGATGTGTGACTGTGATCGTGTTGCAATCCTAACAAAACGATTCTGGAGGAAAGTGCAGTCACTCAGCACATCATCATTGCCTCTGTGTAGCATTTAGCTCCAAGCATCTCTCTCCAGTTGTACACACAGAGAAGACTTTGCATTCACTTTTACTTACACCACAAAGTCTGTTATTTTTGGTAAAAATAACGGCATCTTGATTCTATCTCGCCCCGGTAAGCCAAACAACTGCAGAGCCTCTCTCCGCTCCGCACCTGCGAGTAACACCTGAACTCATTTGCCCACGGCGTTACAAAGTGGTTGTGGTCCTCCGAGCTCATGCGCTATCTAGATTTATGAGTCTTGGTTCGGCTGGCGAAGAATGAGAATTAAATTGGACACATTTATACAGTGCTGTATAAACATAGAAGGGAAAAGCAATGCATCTACATTGAAACATCTCTCCCTCTCAGACACACACACACATACACACACACACAGACACACACCCACACACACACACACACACACACACTTTGTTCTCTAGTTTTAGTTTTAGTTTAGCTGTTGCTGCCTGTGGGCGCCCTGAAACGCCAGCTTGCGTGTGCAATGACGCCAGCAGCTGAGACCTTCCCACTGGTGATTCATTGCTTTAATCACTCCGGCTCTCCAGCCTCTTACCAGCGATGGCAGGGTTTGACACAGCACTGCCTTCTCAGAGCACTCGCACCATTTGTCCTATTTAGGACACTGTCTCTCCCCTCCTAGACCATTAGATATTGGAGGAGCAGTGTTGTGTACAGAGCTGGTAAAATACAGCACAGCCGGCGCAGGTTGAATTGGTGTGTAAACTGGTGCGTGGGCTCCCCCAATTCACCGCTTTTCTTCGTCACAGACCTCATCTGACCCCGTCACTGTGAAAAATGTGTTGATGCCTGTTTGTCTGGTTTTCCAACCTTTAATTTCTGTCCTCTTGCTTTGCCTCTACCTCACTAATTCATCGAGGTCATAACATTATATCCACGCCTCAACAGCAACCTTTATAAACCTATTGATTTGGTCTTTTTATCGCCACATAAGGTGCTATATAAGTGGATAAGCTCAATCGCTCCCCTTTTTTTCCATTTAGCCACCGACAAGCAGAGACCTCAGTCGAGTGTGGAGTCCCATCATGTGCCAAATATGAGCTGGAAAAACTAAAAGGTTTTCTAGCTACCGTCTCAACTGTGCCACTATTTGGGGAAGCCTGTGACGAACTGAAGAGAAAGAAACCTCACAGACGATTGACTCAAAGTAGATGAGGAGAGGATGGTTTGTTGGCTGAGAAAGTCATACTGGCAGCCAACTCTCACACAGAAATAAGAGGTTTCGTCTGAAGTCAGCTCCAAACGGATGTGACGGCTCATTCACTCCCACTCCAAAGTTTTTTTTTGTGTTTGCTCTCCTCGCTTCATTTACTGGCCAACTTTCCACAACTGTCATCTCCTGCACTGTCTTCTCCAACAAAAGCAGGGCGGCAAATTACACACGTATGCGATGGATCATAGGGAGCCTGTTGGAATCTTGCCGCCCCCAGAGGAGGTACGGCAGCGGGGAGGCTTGAGTCTGGGTTTCCCTCCCAGTGTGAGGGAGAGACCAGCTCCCAGGAAGCCAAGACATTCAGCCAGATTCAGTGACTCAAAAGAAGCTGGAGTTCACTTCACACTTCTTCAGAGCTGTTTGTTTTGGTTCTGTGTGATCTGATACACTGCATGGACAAAAGTATACGGATAGCTGAACATAAATCCAGATGTGACACATTTCATTTCAAATCTGTTTGCATGCATATGTTGCTCTGACATAAAAATCTTAATTTTTAGATGGGGATCTGTAGTTGCAATAGCTACTATGCCAGAAGCAAAGAAGGAAGTCGGGTGACATAAACAGGGACAAAGTGCACACATGGTGGATGGATGGATGGGTTTGCCAAACAAACACATGCCTTTCACCCAGGTGACTGCTGATCACATGACACTCTGTGTTGACTCATTTTAATTTACATAACGTACTTATTACTTAACTTACATACATTACTTAAGGGTCGTAACAATACATATATATTTCAAACCGAACCAAAATAAACATGTTTAAAAGTGCGTCCGTTTCTCAACGTGTGCATCGGAGCAGTGTTCCCATCCTGGAGCATTATAATGGTTGTAATAACGACTGATTACAGCCATTTAATGGGCTGATAGCATGTGAGAGCTTTTATTCCCACAATATTTTGAAATCTGCGTTGCAGCAATTTGCTCCCTTTCCACCACAAGAGCATCGGTGAGGCCGACCACTGATGTTGGGCGCTAAAAGCCTCATATATAAAGCTTTCAGTCGGTGCTCCAGTGAGTCCCAAAGGTGTGTGACAAGGTTGAGGTTGAGGCTCTTAAATTCTTCCACACCAGCAGCGGGAAAGCATTTCTTTATGGGCCTAGCTGTGTGCATAGGGAGACTTCCTGTTGAAAGAGGAAAGGCTCTTCCCCAAACTTTTGCCAAGAAAAATATTGTCTAAAATGCAGTTACAAGCGGTTCCCTTCAATGAAAACAATTAGCTTGTGCAAAAGCACAACAATACCTTTTATTAGGTTATTGATTTAATTTCTTTTCGAGAATATTTACTTTCTGCTGTCACAGAATGGGACCGCAGGTCTGTCAGTCACAGTGTTACGACGACGGCTCTCAGTGGCCCCGAAGGCCTTTCCCCTTCGGCGTAACTTGGTGATGCCACACTCAGAAGACTGGTTCTTTCTGCTGGCTGTCAAAACTGTCTGCTTGACAAAAAGGCTTGTCTGAAGTGTGTGTATGTGCGTGTGTGTGTGTGTGTGTGTGTGTGTGTGTGTGTGTGTGTGTGTGTGTGTGTGTGTGTGTGTGTGTGTGTGTGTGTTGGCTTCATCACATCACATCACACAACTTCTCCCAGTTACATTTATGACACTTGATTTAATGTTGAATTAATACCTTTTTTTTTCAAAATAAGAGTTTGTTTACAGCGAATAATTTGACTCCAATCGGTCTATTTGGAGAGCGATTCTTTCGCTACCATTTCCAAATCCCGCATCGACTCACACGGGGGCCATTGTGTAGCTGTCACTCACACACTGCAGAGATGCCAAGGGTCTGACAGAGACAGATCCGTCTATGATCGGTCCATGTTTGTACACTATGTGTGTGCGTGAGTGTGTTTGTGTGGGAGTGTCAAACCACAGAGGAAAAGGAAGTCAATCTGGGATGTAATGAAAATGCAAATTGTCTCTCTTGTGTCAACCTGCGCTGTCAATCAGCCGCACAACACTCTATCGCTTTTCAACCCCTCACAAAAAACATGCCGCAATCAACCCGGACGTGACTGGGTCAAATCACTATGCTAAACCATTTCCTTCGTTCATTACCGATAAATCCATCTCCTTCATTGTTATGTTCTCTTCCCGTGTCTGTTCTCTATTCCTCCATCGATTCCTGTCAAGCCTCCATTTATCTGATCTGTTTTGTCTTTATCCCTCCGTTTGACAGTTCCCCTCCATCCCCTGCAGAGGGAGGTTTAGTATTTGGTATAAAGCATTTTTAAAAGTTGGTGAAATGATAAATGGATAAATGATGAAGGTAGCTGGAGGTGAATGGGGTCATTAACAGTTAGTAATTAACCAGAGGCTCTGTTTTCAATTACAGTTCAGAGGTAATGGATTGTTTTTTGTACATATTTTGTGCCCGACTCCAAAACCCCAATTAGCCCGTCTTTGTTCAGTAGACCAGTGACGGCAGCATGGAAGGACTGAGTTTGATCCAAAAACTGAGGGGAGTCTTAATTAACACATGAAGGCTTTTTACATTTCCTCTTTTTTGGTTTGAACTTCTGTGCAGCAGATTTACAGAAACTGATTCAGTCCAGATCAATCCTGTCTTACATGTAACCTGTAGTAGTCAGTTTTATAAATTTGAAGAACATTTACCAGTATAAAAGGAGTTTGATACACAGAAATGTGAAAGCTTTGTGTTGTAGACCAGAAGAAGGCTTTGAGCAAGAGGAGATTGATTAATTGAGCAGTTCTTGCACTGAAGAACAGGAGTATATATAGTGTTGATGCTTATTTACTCATTCAGTCATGTTTCTGAACGTATTCTTCGAGAATACATCCAGTAAGTCAATTATCTTGTCAATTATCTTAAAAAAAGAAACTTCTGACGTTTCTTTAGAGCGAAACGAAAAAGCCTTGTTCTGCCATGCAGGAATTTCAAGTAACATTTTTAGCAGCAATCAATTGACAGGAGAGAGAATGCTCCAATAGTATCCCTAATATAAGACACATGAGTACAATTTCAGCTCCATTTTAATAAACGTGACAACTTCTTTTTAGTTTCAAACCGGATTGTATTGATAGCTATCTGTGAGCCACTCTTTTACACTTACAAGAAGAGTGTTTTCAGTCTTACTGACAACATTTCCAGATACGAGTGATGCAGAAATTAATCTTCAGCATTCAGGGAGACTTTGCATTGTACAGCTGCTGGCATCATATGTTTAAGTGATAAATAAAAGAGGCACTAGATTAGAAACTTGGGCTACCCCAAATTTTTTATCCAGAGATTCTTATACTAGTCCTTTAATTTCACTTGTGAAAGCGCGAGTTCTTTCATTTTACAGCAGTAAGTCTAAAACGGATACTCTGTAGCACTGACAACAGTTTTATGTGATTCACTTTGTCAGATGCCAACATAGTCTTCTTCCTCAAGGTTTTCTCTGACAAAGACAGATGAATAAGACAGGTTTCAATAGAGTATGCTGCTCTGAAGCCTGGCTGAAGTCCACACAACAATTTGTTTCCCAACTAAATACTTCTTAACCTATTTAAAACGCAAAAGGTTCGAAACCCTTGGCCATGGTTGTTAAAAGCAATACAGGCCTGTAATTTCCAACATCTGAAATAAAATACAAAGTGAATCAATGAGGGCAGAAACCTGCTGTTGCACTGCTCTGAGTGGGCGGATTTGTCTTGCTTTTCCTTTGACCTGTTGATGAAAACACCAGTAATGGCATCATTAATTTGGTTGTAAGCCAAATGCAATTGGCTTAGAAATGAGGACCAATATTTTTCTTCAGTGTGAATCAGCAGATTTGATTTAAAATAAAAACTCTCCAGGCATGGGGACAGGATGGTTTATTTTGGTTGTTTGTCATAGTCCTTTAATGCCGACACTTGATGTATCTTTCCATCTGGGGGATTTTTTGTCATTTCTTAAGAACTGCAATAGTCACGTTGTTTTCCATTATTGCGGTTTCTCTTCACTTCCAGAGAAAAATCAATTAGATTGGCTGCCACAGATGCATGACACTGATATGTGAAATGTCTACGGGATCGGACTCATCTGATGTTCACATCCCAACTCCTTTTGTGTACCTGTATATAATGTTTGATGTGTAATGACCGGCATAAAACACTCAATTATAATCGCATTTTGTTCAGATGACACTTCTTACACTTTGTTCCAACAAGATCAATTTAGAAATGAGGAAGTGACTTTGACCTTTGCTGGCTCCAGAAGCATAAAGTCTATTGCTGCTGTCCCCCAAAAAACTGCATCTCTATTGGCTCACAGTGTGTAGCACCTTTAACATAGAGCTTTGGAAAATGAAGAACATTTTCAGTTCTTTCTACAGGAAGTGTTTAACTTGATCAAATTATTTCCAAAATGAATCAGATATTTAGGAAATGAAGCTAGTGGGATAATTGAGATTAATTGAGGGCAACTTTATCACTGTGGAGCGTTGATTAGTTCTATAATCATCAAATTGTTGTTGATTTTCTTTTTTGCACATTACGATCTGTCATTATCTCATCCTCAGATTTGTGTCGCTTCCTCTGTTCAGATTTCTTTAGATAATTAAACATGTGAAAATCAAAAATGCTTTAGATAATCCTGGGGGCTGTGCACTACCATTTGCGAGCAAAAGGGATTTCTCAACCATCACATACCACAAGTCGAGCTTAAAAACAGTCGAGAAGACAATCAGACTGCCAGCTGTGTCGTCTGTCTGCAGCATAATCAGCGGGAGTGTCTTGGCTGCTCTGGTTATTAAAGATTTTAAATAGCAGTTAATAAATGAAGTGAAGCCCTCAGAAGAAGAATAGTGTTCTCTAAATCCAGTCTCACTAAAAAGATTTATTTTAAGTGGAAGTATCGCGTCTTTGCAATAGAATTGAAAGCCTTCCCATAAAATGTATAACTTTCTTTCTTCGCACTTTCATGTACTTCTGCCAAGGCCTTTCTCAATATTAGGTTTCCGATAGTGAACTGCACCCATGACCAGTTACTCACTCACACCATGTGAGACACTGGTTTGCACTGTTATTGCCCCTCTTTTGGTGAGAGAGTTTGAAGCAGCAGAAATCTGATAACAACTTTGCGTGGCAGATAAAAGAAGTTCTTGTGAAACAGGCGAAACAAATGTCCCTGTATGCTCTCCTCCGCTTGTCTCTGTCTGCTGATAGATGCATCACGCTCACCTTCTAGTTTCGTCATCCATCCTCCAAGAAAATGTGTAAAGCATAGCATCACTAATACATGTTGTCTCTCTATCGTTACACCTCTTGCTGTGTGCCTCTTTGCTCTGTGTTTGTCTGCTAGTGTGTTCTCCACAGTTGTCTTTGTATTCTGCTGTGTTGTTATTTGCTGAATGGTGTTGTGCGGTGTTTGAAATTAGTTTGACCCAATTGTGTTTTATTTGCATGTTTGGTTTCTTTTTTTAATTCAAGTGTTATTTTTAAACTGCTTTTTTTAATTAAAATTCCATTTGGAAACGTAGTCACACAGCAGACAGGAACTGTGTTGAATCCTTCCTGAAAGAGCGTGTTTATGGGTCATTGGCTGCTAAAATATTTTTCCACACATTTGTTAAAATGCCATATTGATTAGCTGACAGATCCCAAATCCATAAACTATTGATTGGTTTGGACACAATCATTTAGCAAACTCTGGCCTGCAGGAAACAGTGGTACTGTGCCAGTTGTCTTTTCTGTAGCCTCTACTATATTATACAGCAGAGCTACAGTGTGCAACGTTTGTAACCAAGGACAAAAATAAATATATGAACAGAATAAATTACACATTGTGGTAATGCATTCATCTTCAGCCTGATTCTGGCTTTATTATGATCAGTATACGTTTTAGGCTATTTAGCATTTGCCCAGGCCCCCAAACGGGGTGCAGAAATCCTATATAAACAATATCAACCGCAACAAAGAGATGCAAAAAGAAAGTGCAACGACTCCAAATGCATGGCATGAAAGACGGGACAAATACACCGAACATCAGGACCGCCTTTGGTTTTTATTACAGATCGTCTGCTTCTTCTGTGCCTGCGGTGGCTTCACAGATGCTGGTTAGCACCGCTTCGGGCTGGATGCTGTTTCAAGGTAGACAGCTCATTAACAATAGTGACTGCGGAAGGAACTTAACCAACTGAGGGGGAGGAGGACTGGACCAGCAAAAGCAACACACACAAAAAGCTGCATATTATAGCTATGACAGGGCCTGCAGCACTTTGTCCTCTCGGGAATCGGACATTAATTTCTTCCAATGGCATAATACCATTCACTGCTGCAGTGGGCAGCTCTTGCCATTTTTTTAAATCCATCTATCATACAGACAGCACATGACTTTCTGAATGATTCATTTGAAGTGAGCTAGGGTGAAATGTCTATATTTGCTTCGTAGGAGTCTGAAGCAAGGTGTGCCTTTCGGGGTATGCTATCTGTCTGACAAAATGCTTTTCAAACATGAGTGATTTTCGACTACTGCACGTGCACGTGTGTGCCTGCATGCGTGTGCGTCCATGTATTTGTGCGGACTCTAACACACACGTGCACACACACAAACAAACAAAACGTGTAAGAAAGCCCAGTGGTTTCTCGCTGACAGAGCAGAACTATTCCCACAACCCGCAAAGAGGGACAGCCTGCACGGGCGGCGGTCTGTCAGTCAGTCAAATCCGCATGTACCAGGCCGAGCGATGCATGAAGGGAGTTTGAGATCGCACTGTCATCTTCAGTCTGGTCCCCTGCAGATCTCCCCCTTCTGCCTCCATTTCTGCTCCAACGCTCCGCTGGCCACAAAGACTGTATAATCTGTGCCGCGACTAAAACTGACTGCAAATAATTCAACTGAACAAATAAGACTGTTTGAAGTTGTAGCTCGGGGCTCCCCCCATGTGTTTGATCTAGGTCTGTGTGTAGTGCCATACGTGGTGTGGTGTGTGGGTGTAATTTTAGGTGGCAACTGCAGGAAAGAAATGCTTGTTATATTCAATGCAATCTGTTATTTTTGCATATTTCAGTACATTTTTTTCTTTTTTCTAAGTTCTACTACACTACACAGCATGACTACTACTTCTATCAATACTACTGCTGCTGTCGCAGCTGATACCAACACCTGCCGCTGGGTGCCGCTGTTGCATCCTGCTCACATTCGCTGTCCGTGGTGCTGAAATAATTTACTGCGACGCTCAACACAGGGCTTCCAACAGTGTTCCCCTGTCAGTCAACACCACACACACACACACACACACACACACACACACACACACACACACACACACACACACACACACACACACACACACACACACACACACGCCTGAAGCAACAGGAAATGCTCAACTCCAATTCTGTGACGGTTTAGAGTCACATGAAAGTCGTGGTCCCTTGACAGTCTGCACAGGACAAACGCAGGCTATAGTAAACTCGTCAGTGCTTTTCTAGCACTGAGGCAGCAACATAGAGAGTTGGGGTTTTGAGTGCTCCTTGAGTGCTTTTCATGTCCCAACATGAAAGCTGTAGATGGTGCCATACGGAGGTGAAATGCGGGGCTTCCGATCATCCGGATCCTGGAACCAGCGTCAAGTTAGCGAGGGGAAGTGACAACGAGACAGGAAGTAGTGGGGGATTCTCCTCCCAAATAATAATAAAAAAAAATGTGTTCTGAGTGCTTTAGCCTCCAGCCTCGAGGGTAGTTGTGCCATTTAAATGGATTTGTGTATTACTTTCAGTACAATAGCATTAAACATAATAGAGACACGGAAACAAAAAGACAAATGTACAGCCCAAAGGATCACACAGAAAGTACATTTGCACATTAACACCCTTTTAATGCACCTTTTTCATGTTTGAACACCGTTGCCTCGGGTTTGCGGATAACATTCAAGCGTTTTAACATACGTTTAACATGTGTTTTCATTAAATATTGTATTTTTTAAAAGTACAACATTTTATTGAGGATGCTTTCACCCATTAAAGTTAAATACACTTATGTGTTTATTGTTTTGTGGACACCGTGGCATGTGAATTGACTGTGAACACTTCGCAATGTGTGGTCGTATGAAGAAACCTGCAGTTCATATGTGTTACTCTGCCTCTTGCCGTTCCTCGAAACGAGACTCTCACCAACAAAGGCTTTTATTTTGACAACACCAACCGGATGTAAGGAAAGCCAGCCAGCTCGGGCTCTTGAGAAGTGAACTCGGACGACACGGCCACTTGCCACACTCGCTCTGGCTTCGCCGGGAAGTTCACACGTCTGTGAAACGACGTCAGCTCTCCGTGGAATCCTCCTCCACAGGGACACCGCCGACATCCACACACACGCACACACGCGCGCGCGCACACACACTTTTACCCAGAGGTAACCTCACAAAGAAACTCACAACGGATAATGACTCCCGACGGTCGACACGACCCGCGCGCGTCTTCACCTCAGCTCCAGAGTGTTTGCCTGACGACGGAATAAAAGCTCTAAATGTCCTTTTCAAACACGGCGGAGGAGACTTGCTGAATGAAACTTTCCACCATTTTCCACCGGGAGGAGTAAACAAGCGCTCGCGCTGTCCGTTCAAAACCAGCGACTTGTCCGCCGCTGCGCACCGCTGGATGGGACGCGGATGAAGATGTTCGGTCACGTCGAGTCCCACGCTGGGGGGTTAGCCGCCATGTCAGGGGTCGCCCGTTTTGGAAAATGACTATTGGCTGCACCGACGGCAGAATTATGGTCAGAAGATGTCTAGTGACGTTCAAACCGTTCAGGTAAGAGACAAAGAGCCGCCGCCGTCATGTCCCTCATGCCCGGTTTCCACCGTGCTCGGGTCGTATCGGTTTAAAATGTGTCCATCCGCATCGTGTGCATCATGTGTGCCCGCGCGCACCTAAACGCAGGCATATGCGCGCGTGCAGCACACGCACGCGCGGACACAGCAGATGTTTCTCTCGGATGAATTGGATTAAGATCCACATGGATAAAGGGACACCACTTGGATGATAAACCGTGAGAGAGCCACTGTAAGAAAGCCCGTATAGCAGCCAGGCGAGCTCTAACTTAGTTTCTCCCCGCATGGGTAGCTCCATTATCTGGGCTTTGTTTGGGAAGATGTAAAGGAAACTGTGACACATGTACACCACTTTCACAGCGTGTAACAACGTACACGCTCCATTGAGCCATGCTGTGCCAACCTGCTTCCTTTTATGTGCCCTGAGAGCTATGTGGAATAAGGGCAGGCTTTGAATTCACTCCTCAATTTCTTCATTCTGGGAGTTGGAGGTGATAACGTCACAGCTGTCTGTCAGTGGTCCCCTAAAAGCTGAAGCGGATCCCCCTCCGGTGGGTACAGCCGTCCAGCGACAGAGCCGGTTGATTCATCACATTCATGCCGCACTGATTTACTTCACCTGCTGCCTCTCAGTAGATCAGGCGCTCATTCAACACACACTCAATTAAGCATCCTTTGAGACGAGGCCCGCGCTGGCCTTGGCAGACACGGGCAGTGAGCGCTTGTCACAGGTAATTTGTGTGTGCATCATAATGGGCCGCTCGTCCCCCAGTGGGATAGGAAGTTTCAGTCATCTCACTGTGAATTGCAGATTATTTGGTGACGTTTTGCGTTTTTTTTTTTTATGTACAAAGTTGCCTAGCCAGACTGGAACCGGGGTTATTGTGAGTAAGCGTCTTAGATGACTGGGGCGTCACTAGACAGACTTCCAGGCAGTAAAGATGGATACATAAAATGTATTTCTGCTTCATTTGATAGAAAGGCACAGGGTTGAGAGGGAGTGAAAAGGGGCCTGAGCCACCAGGTTGGCCCTCCTGGGATCTGGGATCACTGATCTTAGGATATAGTTTGTGTGCCAGGAAGACTTTTCTTGGAGAACCCACCACGACTAATATCCTCTCCACCACGCCTGGCGGTGCTCCTCGCGCTTCAAACCCATCTGCACGTATACACCTGGAGGCCGAATCTGACGAGTCTATGTGTGTGTGTGTGTGTGTGTGTGTGTGTGTGTGTGTGTGTGTGTGTGTGTGTGTGTGTGTGTGTGTGTGTGTGTGTGTGTGTGTGTGTGTGAGAGAGGAAGCCAATTAGCTGATAGCGGATCTTTCCTTCTGATCCAATTACGGGGAGCAGAGCATGTACTTTAAGCCTGTTAATTAAGGACTCGTCAGGCAGGACCGGGGCCTAATCCTCTCATATCACCCACCGAACGCCACTTTGAGAAAACAGCTAAATGATAAGAGAGGAAACGATCGCCCGCGGACGCCGTCGGACCGGCTTCTGCACACCCACATGAGCCGAATATTTGTATCTTTCTTTTTCTCTCTCCTCCGTTCTCTTCCCATCAATCACTGTGTTGCCTTCCTAACACACGCAGGATTATTAATCCGTAGATCAGAGAGTAAAGATAACAGTGAGGTGAAGTGCAGTTGTAATGTGTAAACACCGATTTTCAGCTTTCACCTATTGGCTTGCTGACCGTATGGTCGTATATAGTAAGTGCGTAATCCAGGTATAAGTATCTCTGGATCATGGCGTCATATTCGTGACAAATAACCCCTTCGGAGTAATAATTGTTTGGGATTGGATTCTCTGCAAGTTAATGTATCGCAGCTCTGTGGTCCGCTGACAGTGATTGAACTATTCCGATCCCATCTGATTCACAGATGGGAGGGGGTAATGTTTTATTATGTCATAATATTACAGTGTCCTGGAAGGGACAGAGAGGTACATGAGGAGCATAGTGAATGTGCCAGCTGCGTAGGTGCTGGGATGTTGATGTAAAATCCACGGCGTGACCATAACATCCCCATGTTTTCACCGTAAATCAATAATCACTGTTCTCACCATGAGTGCTGCCTAATTATCGGTTTCTCCCAGCAGCAAATTAGGTTGATTATCAGAACTGAGGGTCATGTATATTTCCACTTGCCTACAGTATGTATTCATACGAAAAAAAAGGTTTGTCTTTCATAACTGTAATTCATTAGATGTGCCAAAAAGAAAAAAAGACAACTAATCTGATCACTCAGCTTCCGAAACGTGTGAAAAACGAGGATAAATGACCAATTTAACTGGAACGACTGCATAGCTGTAATCATGTTTGATGCAACCCATTAGATAAGAGCCTCGATGATGATGACGGTGATGGTGATGATGATGATTATGATGATTATATTCCGTCAATATGTTCCTGTGCTCCCACTGTCTGTCCTTGAAGCCCGCATGTTATACGACCCGGGACAAGATCGGCTTTGTCTTGGAGTATTAAGTCACCCGGGGAGCTTGCCAAACCTCTATACTTAACGGATTATTCAGCATCATCCCGATCCCGTTGGGTCAATCCCGATGACTCCGCCGAAATGTACTTTTAAGTGGCCGCCCTTCCAGGCGCCATCGACGGCAACTCGTTTCGTACGGCCTCATCAATATTAAGGTCTTTCGTTCGGGAACTTTGCGTGACTGGAGCCACTTACCATTTCAGGAAGCGCCGTCGGGTTCCACAGTGGGGCCCGGCGCATTAAGGCAAACAGCCCCCGCCTGGCTTTGAAGAGAAAGCAACAGTTATGAATAATGCATTCATTTGTTCGGTTAACATTCAATTTTTCCAACCTCTGAGGCCAGAAGTTATGAATTTAAAGGTCACAGGTGCAAAGTTGGCCTTAAATTATGAAGTGAATTGTGATTAATTATGTCACAGAAGCAGCTTTGGTATCTTTTCACATTACTACCAAACTGTTGCTTCAGCTACATTCTTCATATGCTGGATACAGTTTTTAACTGCTTGTTTATTATAGGAGCCATGTATACAATTTGGAGAAAAATAACAATGCATTTAACCAAATAAATGTACAAGATGAGGACATTTAGGTTTCTTTTTCTCGTATAAATCTCCATTTGAACTGCAATACTTCCCCGAAGTCTTCCAAGGATGCTCTGTTAGCAGCAGAGCAGCAAGCATTTTTAAAGTGGGACTTGTTAGTCACGGAGGCTGACTGGTATTTTGTCCAGTGGATGAGGATCACAGACAGCTTTGCCTCTCTGCTTCCCCAAAGAGTCTCGGCATTATAAGATAACCTCTGATCCATATTCAGCGAACCGAGTAGCTTAACTAGGGCAGGATTTATTTTATTTTTTTACACCAATACAAAAGACCTGATTTTCAGCTCTTTTAAGTGAAATATCTGATTCTCTCATGGCTGTCTAACAAGGGAGAATCCATACAGAGTCGCTTTTCTTTTTCTTTTTTATTCCTTCTGAGGCACGGTGGCGTCTCAAATATCACATCTCTGCCACAAAGTTTACCAGATATTTTCCTTTTTAAACGTAACGAATTTAGTCTCCAACCTCTTATTTAAGTCACTCAGTGCGGACATTTGCTTCCTGCAGCTCATCACTTTGTTTATTTCATTTTCTTTGCTCCGAGACTTCAATTGCCATTCTAGCTCTCTTTACACTCCTTCTGTCCCCTGAGATGCTTCAATGTGTGTCTTCTGTCCCTCCTCTTTTGCCTGGTCCTGTCCCCTCTGCGCGCCTCTGATGTTACATAAATAATCGCATTGTGCCTCCACTCGGGGACAAACCGCTCACCCTCGTTTTGGCAGTCGGCTGAGAGATGTACGGCAACCGATGACGTGAACGGCGGCGAAAATGTTGCGCGTGCCCTTTGGCCTCGAATGTCTACGTGTCCGTGTGCGATCGCTGCTCTGTTTGTGCTCCAGCCTTCTGGATGTGCCGCCTGCTGTTTCCCGACTCTCTCCACGTCTCTTCTCTCTCCTCCCCACATTTTCCCCTCACCCCTTCGACTTTCCATCTCTATTTTACCTCCCCTGTTTTGCCTCTCGCCGCCAATCATTCTTTCCCGCGGACCTGTCCTCCACGGTTGTCGACTTCTTCCTCTGCCTTCATTCCTCTTTTGGCTTCTCGCTCTTCATCCACTGTTTTTTTTCCTCCCCCCTGCCCTCTCTCTCCTCAGCTTCATATTTCCTGACGCCTTGTCGGAAAATATCTATTTACCTGCCCTTCCCTGTAAATGTAGCTATCTGTCTCAACTCCTTTTTCATCTATTCCCTCTCTCCTCCCCCCCTGTATTGCAGGATATTCGTGGTGGGAATAGGCTTCTTCAGCCTGTGCTTTCTAATGACCTCTCTGGGGGGGCAGTTCTCAGCCAAGCGACTGGGGGACTCCCCCTTCACCATCCGCACAGAAGGTACTGACGTGTTCTGTGTGTGTGTGTGTGTGTGTGTGTGTGTGTGTGTGTGTGTGTGTGTGTGTGTGTGTGATTTGGTGTAAACAGTTCCTCCACTGAGTTGAAATGCTCTGATGTCCCTGCATATGACTGTGCTATAACTCTCGTGGCCCTGCTGGCACTTCACTGCCGTTTGCCACTTTGTCAAAGCTAAACCACCTGTCACTGGAAACATAAAACAGGCCGGGGAAGGCGGGACGAGGCGAAGGAGCCGCCGAGTAAATGTAAATTGCATTGCGGAAGCAGCGCGACCAGTAAATTTCATTCACGTAACCCTCAGCAGAAAAGCTGCTTTTGCTATATAGTAGTGGTCAAGTGGTGAGAGATAAATCAAGGCGCCTGGACAGAAAGATTGATATGCTGGGTGGAAGGTGAGGTAGAGACGCCCAGCCAGTAGCTTGAAAGTTATTGGTCCGACCCCCGGCAGTGACAGCGGGGCCGGTTCACCCTCACTACTTTCAGGGATTCTGCACCTGACGACAGCAACAGTATTCGCAGGGGCTGTGTGCATCAGCCACACACACACACACACACACACACACACACACACACACACACATATATATATATATATATATATATATATATATATATATATATATATATATATATATATGTATATATATATATATGTATATATACATATATATGTGTGTGTGTGTGTACATACTATATATATTACATATATACTACACTACTACACTATATATTATGTAATACACTCATACACACTATATACTACACTAATATGTATATATATATATATATATATATATATATATATATATATATATATACATACATACTACAGTATATACAGTATAATGTGTGTATATGGTGAAATGCACTTTGCAGCTTGTGCACAACCTACAGCAGAATTAACCTACATTACATCATGAAGCTAGAACGATGGCAAACATCACTTTTTAGATCTTTGATGACTTTAAAAGGAACGGGTCGAAACTGCATTTCACAGCTCCCCTGCTCCCTCTCAGGATCCTCCGCCAGACTCTCCATCACGGGAAGCCCATTAAAGCGAGCATATATAACCTTTTTGCTGCAACCACAAGTGGTATGACACACTGAATGTCTCTACATTTGCCGACAATCATCTTGAGCCGGTGGTTTAGTTGAGTATAAAAGGCTTACATTAGCCACTGGCAAGCGGCACGTTGAAGTATTGAATGAAGATCTGGAATGGGGGGATGACAGCGGGGAGGCGTTAGTGGGTGGGCTCCAACGGAGGGTTGAATTGGGATCAATGCTGGGCCTGGAAGCGTCGATGAACCCAGGGAGTGAGACTCGGGCTGAGCTTCGGCTTCATCAACACCCCTCCCCCTGTGGTTCCTGTCTTGAGAGAGGAGGAGGAACAGCATGTGGGAGAGAGAGAACCGAAGACAAGCCGGAGAGAAAGGGGTCGGACACAACGACGTAGATATGGCGCAGGAAATTGAATGAGGGCGAGGCGTCATCTTGCTCCTGCACTTAAGTGAATAATAATAACTTAATTTAGCGTTAAACAGCCTCCGTGTTGAGACGTGAGAAGGCACAGATTGGTGAGAGCGGAATGTGACTTTGCATGCAAAAAATAAATTGAGAGCAAAATTAAAACATGACAATAACCTGCGAGTGAAGCCTTGTGTTTTTGCAAAGTCAAGATGCTTCTCAGCATTGCCGTAAATGTGCCGCATGGACGCTGAAGCCTGTGCCTCCAGCGAGGCCATATCTCACCAGTGAGATGACATTAACACGTGGGCCGGCCGGCGACGTCACTTGACCCCCCCTCCGCCCTCCCCTGTGTGAAGGCTGACTGCCAGTGGCGAGGCAGAGCGGATAAAAGAGTGCCACTGCAGCACAGGGTGCCGGAGGTTGAAAGTCAGAGGCCATTTTGTCGAGGCCGGCCACTCGGCGCTGCTATCATAAGAAATCCTGTGTGTGTTTTCCTGTGTGCACGTTGTGTGCTGAGGCACGCTGGTGTGTCGCCGTGCGTGGGTGTGAGAGCGCGTGAAACACGGATCAAGTGCTACTACAAGTGTGAATCAGCCAGGTGTCATGATGGACCTGTGGAGATGGAAAACTGAAATAAAGCAGACTTAACTGGATGCGTAGATGGAGGAGCGTATTATAAAATCAGGCGCAGTGTGTGTGTGTGTGACAGAGATGGGGGGTCATTTGGGATTACTGTGTTTGTGAAAAATTGAGATTACTGTGTTTGTGTGATAAATTAGGATTAGTGTGTATGTGTCGCTGTTTCTCAGTAAAATGTACTTGATTAATCAACTAGTCATGCACCGCAGCCTGGGAAGACATCTGGCGCGAGCTCATTAAAAAACTGCATAGTGTCCACTGGTGTTTCCCCAGAGGATTTAACTGTGTGTGTGTGTGTGTGTGTGTGTGTGTGTGTGCGTGTGTTTGTGTGTGTCCCTTTTATGCGCCTAAATACTTTTGTGCTCGTCTGTGCACAAAAAGACGCTTGTATTGCCGTCACCACCGGGTGTGCCAGGGCACATTTGTTTGTGCATGCCCCACTGTTTTCACCCTCCATTTACGCCTCTGTGGTCGACCACCTCTCACAGTTTTTGCTGCTTTCTCCTTTTGTGTGTGTGTGTGTTTGTGATGAGCTGGCAGGAAATTGCCTGTTAAATGGGGCGACAGCAGCAATGTGGGACAAGATTGAGACCAGAGAGGCTGAGAGACCGATCCATCTGCTCTGTGCAAATCAGTCCTGCGAAACAACTCGCCCTTTCATTAAGCCTCCAGTCACCACCTGCAGAGCAGCAGCCACAGGCACACACACACACACACACGCACACACACACACACACACATGCACACGAAAACACACACACACACACACACACACACAGTTCCAGTCCCGTGTTTCATTAACTACATGTCAAATCTGGCTGACCTTCCATGTGACCGTTGCCAAATTCTAACAATTTGGGCTTCTGTAGCACGGCTACTTTATTGTGTCGTGACTTTATCCGTGGTCATTTTTATTGGCCTTGAAGACATTGCACTGAGCTGATAAATGGGGATATAAAAAAATGTAATAAAATTCCGCAGGCAGAATTCAGCTTTATCATCACCATGTTTGTGACCATTAGACAGCTGCCAAGACATTTCTGGTTAAACAATTAATTGTGTTTATATTGGACTCTTGTTTGCAAAGGTCCTTTTTTTTTATCGCAAGACCCACAATATTAAGTACGATTTACATACTTAACAGCGTCTTAACAACGAGTGAAAATGTAATCCGGTGATTGATGGTTTCATCGACTAATAATTGACATTTCTCAATTCTGGTCACGATGTGGCCGTGAACGATTCTGCATCGCAGTGACGGAACATAATCATGAGTTTGCTTTCATGTCAGCTCAGCGTCTTCACTTCTTTTTGCCTCCCTCTCTCTCTCTCTTTCTCTCTCTCTCTCTCTCTTTCTCGCTCTCTCTCTCTCCTCTGATCAGTGTTCCACAGAGGGCGGAGCTTAAGCGCACCCCTTGTCCACAGCGCTGCTGAGAGGCAGTCCGCTGACTTGTTGCTCTCGTAGCTGCTCTGTTTCAACAGTGTTGGGCTGAAATGGAGGCCGTAATTCAACCCGTGGTGCTGTTAGCCCTGTCGGGAGGTGCAGTGACTCAAACCAAAGCAAGGGTAGAAGAGCTATGAGTAAAGATAAGTCCGTTAGCGGCTCGGCAAATTTATACAGTGTGAAAGGCCATAGGCGTCCAGGAAGTGCCCATCTTGGAGCTGCTGTGTGAAAACCTTAGTTTTGGGGATTACAGCACACTGGTAATGCACTGCAGGAGGGTTTACGTTTTTGTTTTGGTCATGTGCAAGTACTGCAGTGACTCACATGGATACTGGTATTGAAAAGCTGCAGCTCTGTATGTCAGATTGTTGCCCTCTGACTTTTACTTTTGAAAACATTTCCTAATTAAAAAGGTAGTTCAGATTCATCTGACTGCTTGTATCGATGAAAGATTGGCAGCAATATAGAAAACTGAGGGTGCGACATCGAGATGAGTCTAGGTTCATTGACAGGTGATTCATAATCGAATCATGAGGCCAGTGAAGATTCACACCGCCTATCGCCAATGATGACGAATTGCTGGTGGTGAAATTATTCACTTGTAGAAGATGAATGTTCTGTGAGTTTGCCGTTCATGCGCTCTCTGCATGCCTGTGTCTCAGTAAAACATCTCAGGGATGCTTCGCGTTAGGTTAGGTTCAGAGCGATAGCTACTGTAGCAGGTAGAGTTGTCTGAATATTTAAGTGAAGTTTTTGGCACATAATACAATTGTTTAAAGCTTATCCCCTTAAAATAGCTCTTGATTGATGTCTTCAAGCTTCAGGGCTGTGAAGCAGTCTGTCAAGATAACGTTGTCGTAAGCATCCGCAGTGCAGAGCTGTCATCAGTAGCATTGCATTAACAGGTTTCAAGAGTACGATATCAGAATACTGATTGGTCCTTATGATCAACCATGCAGCTGTTATCAATAATTGACCCTTTGCTAAGCCCTGTCCTCCGCTACTTCTCCGTCAAGCTGTCAGACCTTCCATGGAGCCCACACTGTCACTAACTGCCCTCCCTGAATGAATATGACATCACCTGGCGATCGAGACAGACGGCAATGAACAGCACCGTTCCTGTAAAGCGTGGAAGGCCTTTAATGACTGTGACAATAATAATAATTAGCAGCATGCATATACATTCAGTATACCTTCAGTAGCTATCATAGCATAGAAGTGCTAAAGCAAGTTATGGATATGCTAGTGTGTGCTATTGTTAGCTCAAGAGGTTTTTCAGAAACCATATATCAGTGACTATATCTCCATCCAACTAGTTTAACCATGACGAGCTTGAAATCCACAAAACCAGCCTGAAAATACAAGGAATATTAAACAACTGCATAGAGAGTCTATGGAGCAGAGCTGGATCGGTGTTGGACCTTGCTAATGCTACGCCATGATTGGCTAGTCTGCATTCGGGGGTGGTACTTCGCAAAGGGTCAATAACAGATATACTGCTAACGCTTTATCTTATTAAATGTGTGTGTGTTCTATAGAAAGTTATGGAAGTTTAATTCGAAGATTAAATAATCAGGCCTCTTATTCGTAGTCTAAAATTGTTCAGCCCCGCAGTTCTCTTATTTAAGCAGTAGTATAACAGGTTCAGGATGATTTTCCAACTCATGCCATTTATTATGTATGTGTAAAAGCTTTATTCCCAAGTAAGAAGAAGTGACTTTATCACTACACAGCCAGCTGGGAGAGGCTGGTGCTTTGTCCGTTGCCTTCGGGCTCCCTCTCAAACATAACCTCGAAATGAAAACGCTCCATTGCAATAGTGGGAAAGGTGAGTTACTTAAAAAGATCAGTCCTTGGTGATAACTGAATTAAGGGATTTTTCAGTATTTTCATACACAAGTGTGACCTAAAACTATCAATCGATGAATCCAAAAAAAGAAAAGTCACAGAGAAAAATAGAGTTTAATTCTGCATGGACGTATTCATTTGCTTTTACTGCCAACGATGTTGGCTTACCTGTATGTTGAAAAATTAGCAAATGACAAAAAAAATGTACGTGGAAAGACTCTTCCACACAGCATTTGCTGAAAAGTGACACACTGGAGATGAGCAAAAAAGAGCTATTTCTCTACTGCTGCAGCAAACTGAGCAAAGTAAATAGACCAACTACTGCTGCTGCTAGTTGTGTGGCAGCTCATGAACTAGTGAGACGTTCGTTAGTAAAAACGTAACCGTCCTCGGGAGCGTTTCCAAACTCCTAGAAAATAGGGCGAAAAATAAATCTTTGGATAGTAAAGGCTGCTTTGGTCACTACTGTCCATTTCTATTATCTCAAAAATATCACTGTCTTTACATGTCATTATATAATGGGGCTTTCTATATCCCGAGTTGAGGATGTCTGATGATGTCAGCAGCTGTCGTGTAAGACCAATCATCATGTGTGATGTGTTGGCAACGGAGCCACCAGGAACACATGTCGACCAAATCAAATTCACAGGATTTCATCTGGCATCATGCCTTTGTCATTTTTACACAGATATTAGCCTGCTGCTCGCATACAATAACAGGCAAATTTGTGTAGGGCTTTGTCACTATAATGGGAGTTGCGATTGTTTGGGTATTAGCGGGATTTCGTCGCCACCTCTCGGCTCTGTGGATTACCAGCACCAGCTTCCACAGGAGGTGCAGAGTGCCGGGTTGCTTCTGAAATCCCCGTCTCTCCTCAGTGACTCACAAACTCATCAAGAGCCGCGAGCCGGAGATGGAGAGGTACGGTCTCAATAGTGAAAATGAGAAAGTGGGGGAGGAAGACGGAGGTGGAAGTAGAATGGAGATTGTGTGCATTCGTGTGTGTGTGTGTGTGTGTGTGTGTGTGTGTGTGTGTGTGTGTGCATCTGTGATTAAGGGAGAGAATGAGATTTCTAGAGGTTGCATTGCTCAAGAAGGAGAATGATGAAAAAGCGGGATAACAATTCATATAACCACATTTTTCTTCCTCTCTAGATTCAAAAACTTCAGACATAAGAGAGAGATGTTAGCTTGATCAAAGGCCTCCCCATGGAGCTTGTTTATACTCTGCAGTTTATTACATTAACAAGGACCCATGACAGTCCCTTCACCCAAAGCTTGTTTCTCACTCGTGTTTGTTCTAGCTGAAAGACCCGGGGCTTTCTCGCTGTCTAGGTTGCTCCCTGCTGGGAGAGACGATATCTTTTAATATTTTTGGGCTTCGTTTAAAATGTTGCCGTTCTCTCATCTCTGTAGGTTTTATGGCCGAGATTACTGTCAATCAAAGAAAGCGATTTATGAAATAGAAGATCGCCACGAGGAGCACTCTGTTTGGAAACGCTGATGCGCTGCGATCCAAGCAGGGGCCGAGACTAATGTTTGTTTGACTCGCATTAAACTCAGCTCTGTGGCGTGTGTCTGAACGTTTCCACGCCATCAGTCAGAAAAAGACTCGCCAATGTGTCACGTTCCCAAAAGACATTTCGACACGTGTCCTAAGAGGACCTCGACCGAGAGAAATACTCACTAACTAGAAACGGCAGCTTAAGTGCATATGCATTTCTTTGATTATGATAACGTGTGTATATATTTCAATGCATCAGTATGCAAGAGCTGCTACCGGTTGAGCACACGAGACGGCCCCGCTCTGTGGTCCCCTTTCATGTTTTTTTTACTCTGGATGCTCATCTCTCTCACACATTCCCTGCAGTTATGTTTCCTTCCCATCGCTTCATGTCGAACAAATCTGGCATGACAATCTTCTGCATGTTGCTGGTGCTAGGTGCAGCAGGGGAGTTGGTCGGGGAGCACACTTTATCAGTGCACTCATAGCCTGGGGAGTTTGAATGGACTCTGTGTGGGAGGGGTATGGGTTTCTGACTCTCACTGGATAACACCATCAACTCAGTGCCAAAAATATAAAATGGTTTGGGAATGTATGTGTGTCTTTCTGTTTGAGAGGGTGCATTTGTGAATTCCGGACCAAGTATAGAAAGATAAAAGGGAACAGGAAGATCTTACGACCTGCTGCATCGCCATCAATCCAGGTCAACATTCCTGTCTTTAAGACGCTGTGTGTAGCGACAAGGGGGGAAAGTACCGCTCCAACGTTGGGCAACATGTTGGCAAAAGGGAAAAGTTGATGCCTCACCTCACAATATATGAAACGTAAATAGGTTCTATGGGTATCCAAGAGTCCCCCCTTTATAAACATGCCCACTTTATGCCACCTTATGCTAATCTCATGCAGTTTTGGGCAAAAAACATGCAGGTCTGTATGTATGTTATTTATTCCTATTCTAAAAATGGTGTGTTTGCATAATTCTCCCTACAGGATCCCTAAACAGTCTTGGAACTGCATGAATTTGGTTTTACTGGAAAGCTGAGACTCTTGTGGATTTAATAGGCCCAATGATATTCATGTGTGATGATGTTAGTCTGATGTTAGTGAGGACATTTTTTGAAACTCAATGTCACTGTATAAAACAACCTGTGACCTCTGGGATAATACCAGCCTCATGTAACTTTAAAACCAACAAAGCTTTCCTAGGTATATTGACATTGAGGTAGTTTCTCAGCGGTTTCTAAAACAGAAGTGCTCGCCATTCAATTGCTATAGAATGCAATTCTTGCAGAAACGTCCAAATGTTAAAGGTGTTAAATACCAAAGCACAGCTCTGGTGTTTACTGAAGGTCTTGATATCTTAGTGTGTTATTTTGCTCAGATTTTCGATACAATACATTTAATATATAATAAAAATCTGTACCAACCCAAGAATTGCTCCAGAGGCATAAGTGTGCATGGGAATACTTTGCATAATATGGTGGCACTAACAGTTCTGGAAATCTTTATTGCGTTTATGTGTGGAATATGTAATAAAAAGATCATGTTTCTCTGTTCACATTTAATTCCAGCTTACCTGATTTGGCCACCTGGCTCAGATGAAAGATTAGACATGATTGAGGATGAAGCATTAGCTAGGCTTGCATGTTATACTAAATACCCAACTTTTAGCTATATATGCTTCGTTTATTTTCTGGTTTTACCAAAAGTTTTATCAAATTCATGTGCCAGTGAGTACCCATTGTATATCATCAGACAGGAAGTGGATCTGCCTCTTTATATCCTCGATCATTTTGACGCTACTTTGTCCACATCCATAGACTGAGCTAAGCAAATCTGAGCATTAATCAGACCCAGAGACATAAGAAAGGCATCCACACGTTTTTAGGGAAGTAGAAAAAACAACACAAGCACGCACGGTTGGATTAGGCTCTGGTTAGGCTTTGGTTAGAAAACGGGTAAGGAACAATGAGTGTGTAGCTGTACGTGTAGTGATTTAGTGTCGAAGGATAAGTAGGAATGTGGTCAAAGGATGCTGATGAATCATGTTGAGGCTGTATTTGGTAGTCATTGGAAGCGTTCAGGCTCCATAGAAACACATGCATATTGAACAGTTTAGATGGGGCAGCAGCACACTATGGTAATCTTTCTGACGGGTCAATTTTTCAACCCCAACCATTTTTTCCTTCAATAGTGCAATTGTGGTGTAGACCCGAGGGACTGGAACGTAAAATCGCACAGCCCTCCGTTTGTTGCCGCTTTGCTGTATACTTTAACACTTGGCTTGGAGAGGGGTGAATATGGAGAGAATATGGAGAGACCAACCGAGAATATGGAGAGACCAACCGCCAAGAGACACTACTGTTGGGACATGATGATCCCTCACCAGCTTCCCACCTGCGAACGCTAAGGCCCGAACCTAAGACACCTCTGCTGGGCACTGAGCACTCCGGTGCTGAAGATACGATCCCCTGAATGGGAAACAAACAAACGAGAAATGAAAAGAAAACTGAAGAATGGACATTTGCTAACATTCACTACCGTTTTCAGTTTGTCTTTAAAGTCCATATCTGCGTAGATGCACAAAAAGTGATCAAACTATTGGTGCGTTTGAACCAGTTCAGGCTGTCCACTTCGCATGCCTCTTCCTTTGTTTCATCCACATGGTGAAGTCCTGTATCTATTTTACAAATTGTACTATTGTACTTTTATGACATTTATAACTCCCCAACTTTGTGTCCCCTCTGTGCAAACCTCAGGCCATTCACTGTGTTATTCCATCCTTAGTACATTCCTAATACCAATACAGAATAATGAGAAGGCCTATCCAATTTCCAAGAAGAGGGGGCCATTGTTCTGACCTAAGTGCCATTACCCGGCCGTAAATGAGAAATTTCTCCACTGCACATTATGTTATGGTTATGTCTCTGGGAAGGTTACTCCGCAGCAATATGCCGTCTCAATTACCCAGCCTGCATCAAGCTTTGTCTACAGGTCGCTAGCTCATCACTTCTTCTGCCACAAGCTGGTTATTTTCTCCGGTCCTGATAGCGTCACACTCCAGCATGCCTGCGCTTCCTTTTTCGCAGATATACACTAATGGTGTTTTACGACGTCGCGGCCCGTGTTGCTTGACAATTTTGGGAAGACTACCGGTTGTATTATGTCTGTGTTGACACAAAAAAAGGCAGCTGTATTTGTTTGGTTCCTTCACTGGTGTGGGCTGATAAGGTGATAAAAGCACACCAAGCATGACGCGAGATTATTGCTTTCCTCGAGCTTCCTCTTTCCCTACATCTCGCCCCTTCTCTTTCTGCTTCTCATTTCGTTACCTTAGAGATGTCCGGTAATTGACAAATAATATATGTAGCTATTTCTTTGTTTCCTCAGCTCGCTTTTGCATAATCCTTTGCCCCCTTTTTTCCTGCTCTCACCTGCGTACCTGTGTTGAATGCAGATGGACAGTTCTTCCACAGACAGAAAAAAATAATACACTCCTGCCTTTTGTCTGAAAAGTGACAGTAATAATCATGCAGGGGAATTCATTTATTTAACACAAAGAGTACTGGGAGGGTGATGAAAAGGTGAAGAAATAAAGCTTTTTGAGTCATTTTAATATCATAATAGTGACAGATTTGACTCTAAATAATGAAGCTTCGTTTCAGACAATTTGGGAGAGCCAGTCCTTCTTTTCTTTTCTTTGTGTTGTCGCTCCAGCAGCTGAGAAAGATCTAAAATGATCTTTCGCGAGATGCTTTGACAGATGGATATATGCACAGAGCCACTCACAACATAATAAGATGCCGACGGCATCAATGTTATGTGTGGACAAATTATCGCTGTTTTTGTCTTGTGATATTACAATGCATACTGTAAATAAAGGTGACCATGGCCATGACACTGGAGCCGACAGGGCCGCGGCACGTTGTGTATCAAGTGTCTTCCTTTTTACACAGTCTCCTATCTGTTGGACAATACACAAAGGAAGATTGCCTTTCATGACAAAATCTTAGCTCTTTCAGCTAAGGCTCTCAATGTTTCGGTCAATACCACATGATGGAATGAGGGAGCGTTGGAAATTTTTCTTTGACAGAAAAAAATTAACAGCGCTTAGAGCACTGCCATGCATGGACAGTGGCAACATTCAGTTTATCACAATAGATTCAATGGGACGTTTTATTGAACAGTAGCATTAGTAATACATGGCATTAATCACTACAGTTAGTTTAACAGTTGTAACGGTACGTTGTTTGAATATTTCAGCAATATCTGAACTATTTATATTTGATAAATATTTGAGAAAATGGGACATGAGGGAAACAAACTCGAACATGAAACTGAGTGGACTCATTCATGCATACTATTGTCCTTGTCACAGGACGACACATGAAAAAGACATGCCACACTCTAAGGTACAATCAATTATTCAAGTTGCCAACGCTAGTTATAGATTTGCGGCACACTACATCCCAGATATCGTACCTATGTATGCGCTGTTTGTCAAGGGCTTTGTCGGCTGCGGCGCTTACGTAGCAGCACAATGCCTGGGAGGGCCCCTGGTGCTATTTCAGGAAGCGCTGCAAGGAGAAAGTGACACGTCTCTCTGGGCAACAGAGATGCAGTACCGAAAGCAATGAGAGAGATCCATGTAATAAGTACGAGTTCATCTCTGCTCTGTTTTCACCGTGCAATACACTCCTTTTTAATATGCATCCTTTGCTGCATTGAAAGTGCCGCTCTCTTTTCATCCTGCCACGCCAATATGTCGCTTTCCTTTTCTCCGTCTTGTTTTTTAAGGTTCCCTCTCCGTCGCCAGAGCCATTGTGCTCTTTAGGTTGTCTGGTGAACGCGATACCTCAAGAAGGCCCCGAGCCAATTTGTTCAAATTTGGCACAAACGTCCGCTTAGTGGTCAAAGGTTAAGAAAAAGGTCACTGTGACCTTTTTTCTTGGCCATTACTTACGATTTTACATAATCTCCTAATATAACAATGGAGTGATGACATTTTGAACAGACATGGATGGAAACTGCAACTTGACAACAGTGAGGCGGTGATTCTAGTTTGTCACTAGAGCACAAAATGTAACGTTTGTCAGCGGGTTTGGGATTTTGACACGCAGGGACATAAAGAATAATTATCTGCATGGGTTGCCAATGTAACAGAACAGTCCTACTTGGCAACTGACATGATTTTTTTTTTTTGCCACGACATCTAAACATAATGTTGGTGAGTCTCCAGTGAGTCTCTCCTAGCACCAGACAGGTGGACGTAACCTCATCTGGGTGTGTGTTTGCGTGCATACGTGTGTGTGTGTGAAGGTACTTGGAGAAATGAACTGTCTGTTCTGAGGTGAAAGAAGTGGGGAGTGACTGCCGAGGGTTGAGAGGTTTTCACTTTGAAAGAGGGGATACACATGGGCGCAGAGCTAAATTAAGATGCATGTGTGCTGAGAACACAAATGCATAAACACAGTGTTTTGCGCACTCGTCACGCAGTCAGTTAAAATTACGGTCACCTTCACTGCATCTCTCTTTTCTCCCCTTCACTTCCCTCCCTCTCTCTCTCACACACACACACACACACACACACACACACACACACACACACACACACACACACACCGACGTGTCAAGCTCTCCTGTGCTCCCAATAATCACACCAGCAGCAATGATAATAGCCGTTATGTTGCACATCTGTCAGCAGTGCGCGATAACGTCAGGAAGCGGTGGATGTTTGCCGCCGGTCTTGTCACACACAAACACTCCCAAAAGCTCTCTCTAATGGTTGCCTTATCAGCATCCGTGTCCAATAACCGATTTCTGTTTTCACCTCTGTGAGATGAAGTTGTTTGGTTTTTGATGAATAGTTGAAAGAGGAGAAGAAGATACATTTAGCAGTTTTTCCTCTTTATAACCTCTGTCTTCACTTGACCAGACGTTACAGAAATAGGAATAAATGTAAATGTATCAAACCACTTGCTACTATTATGGAATACCTCCATAATAGATAATGTCACTTCAATAATTAAGGTAAACACTGTATAATTTAGACCAACTGTATTATTTACATTTGCGATATTGTTGGGGGTTTCAGACCCAAAAGAATAAGAATTAAATAACTCAAACTACCACCAGAAAAAGCACATTTTCTCAACGCTTTTTCGCCTCATTTGCGCCGCCCGGCGAAAAATTTGCTTTTTCACAACCATTCCAGCTGTGCATTGACTTTACATGTAATCTACTCGCGGGAATATTTAGCAACTCTTTTGGTGTGAATGGAGCATTAGTCTGAGAAATACGTGAATTACTGTGTATTATCTTCTTGGCACTGGATGTTCCAGATTGTGAGACAGTAATTAATGGATGTGTTCATAGAAATGTATAGAATACATATTCTGTGTGTGTGTGTGTGTGTGTGTGTGTGTGTGTGTGTGTGTGTGTGTGTGTGTGTGTAGTACATGCAACTGTGCATGAAGCCTCACATTGTCTTGTTTTTCGTGGCCCACGAATTGAATGGAAAGAAGCACTTCAATGATTTACCTCGACGCGGTTCCGCCTGCTGACGGCTTTCTTTCACTCAAGCATCTTTTCAGCAGCTTACTGAGCTGATCTGGTAGTGTGTGTGCTGCAGCGCCGAGCCTTGGGCTCTTCCTCTCTCTGGGAAAGTTAAAATGGCATTACCTGTCAACTCGGATGATAGGGCCCATCCATTTCTCAGTAAATAAAAGCACAACAGGAAGAAAAAAAAGCAATTTCGAAAAAAAGCTTTTCCCAAATCTCTCATTCTTTGCTTTTGTCACGTAACATTCAGCAGATTTGTCTGCTGAGAAATGCATCACGTTTCAACGGAAATGGCTTTAACAAGCGCAACCATTTTTCCTTGTCAGAAGCACTCCCCTCACAGTCAGGGTGGAGAGGTACAGCCGCTTCCCTGGGATTTACAAATGCTAGCGTGAGTTCAATGCTGTTCACTTCAAGCACAAGTTGAGTTACATAGAAGCAAAGCGTGGAAAAATTGTTCTTGCTTTTGTCTTTATTTTTCTGAAATTCTCAAAATGACTTCATTGTGCACCATTGCGTGGTGCCGACACGTCGTATTTGTCCCCGCTGACATGTGGGCGTGTTGGTCCAGATTTAAATTTCTCTATCTGCCTCGGGGTGATCAAGTTGGATTAATCCGTTTTGATTGATCGCTCTCATTTCCTTAATGGACTCCGCTCAAGGCGCCGTCAGTCTCTGTGGCTTCCATCAAGCTATCAGTCTGAGAAAAATGAAACGTGTACGACTCCGGGAATACCGGTGAATCTGCAGTCCATGCTGTGGATTATTTACACACACAAACAAGTAGTCTGACGGTTTCCCAGCATACATGGGACGACGGCGTACGCATACGCACCAACCCCCCACTCTCTCACCCAGACACACACACACACACATATGGCTGACTATACCCACAAGCTTTTGAAGCAGCTGAGCTCAGACAGTTTAGCAAGTCGATGGAGGAAATTGCCTCGAGCCCCTCAGCACAGCTTTCTGCAAATAAAATCCATGCCGCATTCACATCTATTAAAAAAAAAAAAAAGATGATGTTCACAGCAATTAAATGTACTTTACTTCTAGATTTAAATGCACCCAGCTGTAGAGCAATTAGTGTATCTTCTTATATGACCCTGTGAGATTGCGTAAATTATATATCTGTTTATGCGTAACCAACCCCCGTTCTGTTCCTCTAAGTATACACAAGTCCCTTTCTTTGTCTTCTCGCCACATTATCTATGTACTGTATATACGTGGGTACTGTCTCTGCTCCCATCTGCCATGTAAAACACAGGCGCGTTACATTGTCCTGCGCTGGATGTCCTTTATGTCTCTAATGTTTCAACATGGTTTCTGGAACACTAACTACAGCGTCCACTTCTCATGGATTTTAGTTTGTTTCATGTGTTTCCCTGACTTGGGTCTTATTTTCTTGTGTCCCCGTTGAGTAGAAAAAAACACACGCTGGGAAGGCCCAGCCGGCTTTACCTTTTTATACTAAACGTCTGCCGTTTGCCATCTGCAGCTGGAAAAAAAAATCGATATCTGACCATCGTTACCAGAGCAATAAGTGTCACGGCTGTCAGCGACCAGACCAAATCTGTTTAGGTTAAGCTGTGTTGTGCGTGTCCAAGCGACCACGCATCATCATTTGCGGGACAAAGGTGGGGGTGTGGAAGGAATCAATGCCAATATTTCAACGGTTGTTCTGTCACACTTAAGCTACGGGCATTTCTCCAGTGCACTGTGGTCATGTTACATCCAGCAGTCTGCAACTAGAGAGAGATGGATCTAAATGTTCCACTATTCATATAATTCGTTCGTCGGGTAAGAATTAAGTTATATTGTTTTGTTTTGTTTTGTTTTTAAACCCCCTCAGGATTTCAAATATGCAAACAAAATACTTTGGGAGAATGCATTTTTTACTCAATTATAATACAAACAACAATGTTGTAGAATAACAAAATAAAATAAAAATTGGACTTTGATTGAACTGAAAGATACGTCCATCTCTGCCGAGTACGGGGAAATGTCCGGCTGAGTTCTTCACGAGTCTTGTCATGCCAAGTCAAGTTCTCCGTTGCCATCCATGGGGGTCCGGGGCCGAAAGGGCACAGCGTAAGTCTCCTGAGGCGGCTTTGTGCACGGGCACTGTCAGAGAGGTGGCGCATTATGCATTATGCACCGCAAATGAATAAAAATGAAAAGTCCTAGACCAACCAGGAAATGGATTTCATCACCTTTTTTCTTCTTCTTTTGATCAAAGTCTTGAGATTGCAGTCCAAAGAAGCAGCAACGATTTTGTGACATAAAAGTAACATCGCACTGACTTACGTTAAATATCACTTTGTGTTTGACGGCTGTTCTTCAAAGAGTCTTTATTGGCATTGTCAAAAAGTGCGTCAGTCTTTAACAGCACTCAAGCAAGCAGATTACCATTTACATATTTTGTATGTAAATAAGATATCAGCTTTAAGAGGAACAAACTTTGCATATAGGGTATGTGTTGCAGATTATACAAATATGCCACACAAAGAACTGCTGAAACAATTGTATATTTATCAACCATTCGCACACGAAGGAAGAACACAAACATACTTGGGAACCGTCTAGTCGCTATCATCAATATTTCATAAGAACAACATCCTCAGCACAGGGGAATTTGTAAATTATTAATTAGCCATCCTGTGGGATTTAATTAGCGTGTTCTTTGCATGCCTGGTGTTGTGATTTGTGTGTGTTGCGCCCCCGTGCGAATGTGAGTGTGGCTTTTTGCGTGGGCGTGTTTCCGCCGGGCCACCTGTAATGATTCCCCATTAGAACCTTTCAGCGGACCGCGGTGCTGTCGACACACACTTTGTTCCAAATCTCCCTCTTCGATAACTAACGTCTCATCTCTGCGTCGGCATCAGCAGAATGAAACACAGCAGCGTCTCAGGTATCTGAAAGATAATGCATTTAGGCAGACACCGCAGAGCCTCAGCTGCACACAGAGGCTCATTGAAGCTGACGCCGGTGTCAGATTAAGCTGTGAGGGAGACGGATCAGAGTCTGTGCTTTAGTATTTTTTGATTTGTGTGTGTGGGTGTGTTTGTGTGTGGCGTACAAAAAGGTGTACATCAGGTCAGTCTTTACTGAGACGAATGCAAGAATAAGCTTGTTTACTGCAACGCAAATCTGATTACAGAAGCTTTAGGCCTTTACGGACCGAGATTTACCAAAAACCTTCACCCAGACTTATGCAGTGCGTCATTCAGAATCTGGTTCAACTTGTTGTTTCTGTAAGTCTTGGTCCAGACTGTTGGAGCTGCAGTTGGATCTTATCTCTACTTCGAGTCTCCTCACTTATATCACGCAAAGTGTGAAGGACAAATTCCTTCATGTCTAATACGATTTTTCCACAACAATGCATGTTTCAGTGAGTGAGCTGGACACACACTGTATGTCGGTGGACATATTTGAGTGATGTCACCAATTGGTTCTGTGGAATGCTGGTTTGAAGCCTCGAGTTCGGCATTTTGTTTGCCCGTCGCTGACACAAGAGTGTGGAGCTAAGTACAGCTGAGGTCTGAGTAAGACATTTACATTAAGGTTATAATTAACCTTCATGAACTGAAAACAAACTCTGAAAGAATTCAAGTTGTAAGACGAGAACACGGACGGTACCAACCTGTCAATGACAAGGGAGCCAAACACAAAAGCATACTCAGCTTTATAGTCTATTTATCTCTAAGTGGGACCATCATTTATGAAATGAACATCATGCTGCATTGAAAAAGAATTGAAACCAGAGATTGAGACCATAAATTCATGTTTAATATGCTTGCTAATGTAATGAATCATGAGAAGTAGAGTCATTTTCTCATAGACTTCTATACTATGTATATAGACTATATTTAACAACATTTTACACTTCTGCATTGTCTTCAATGTTCAGAATCGGAGGTTTTATCCTCGTTAGACGGAGACAGAGTAAGCAGCTGTGGCAGCCGGCTCCAGATTACACAACAGAGTAGAGGGCTGCATTGGGATTGGGATCCCGTGGGACCCAACACAAATCCTGCTGGAGCGGCCGGTTTTAACTTTGCTGCAAGCGTGAGCGGTTGGTCATGAACAGAACTGTGGGTCGCGTTAACCGACAAATTAAGTTAAAAATAAAGATTAAAGTCGTTCATTACAATACAAAAACAAAGCTAATCTGAAGTCATTTGGGGAAAAATTCCTCAGTTGTTACCGACATAGAAACACCATCGGCTTTGTTAGCAACCCACCTGCAAAATAGAAAAAAAGGTTATATGGTACAGAGACTTTGCAACCTTGCTTGGATATGTACCATTTTATGTCATAATAAGGTGGGAAATCATTCATACATAAAATCATAATAAAAGTGTTTCATTATTTAGTGCAGCTTTGAGAAGAGCTGCTGCAGCGGCAGCGTTTCCTGAAATTTTAAACAATTCCCTCTGTTTTCTGCTGCACTCATCCAGGGGGTGGAAACAACATTTGCTGCTTTAAAATTCCATCAGCGACTGAAAGTTTGGGAGTGTGCACTTGCAAAAAGCGTCGACGGCTGTTTCAGCAAAATACTGTTGTTTATCCCCCTTTTTTTTAGGAGCTGCAGAGAAGCAGCTTGCAGTCCCACAAAATGTATGATAGCCACAAATCATTTCTTGGGATGTAGCGAAATCGAATTTTCCCAGTCTGAGCGAGTCAAACTAAGTATGGAATAATGTGCAGTCAACTTCTCCCCCCCTACATTAGAGCCAACAACTGTGTCCCTCAAAAAGCGCGTTGTTCATTTTCTATTTTGGCTCCATAGAACACGTGGCATAGTTTGTCGCCATTGGCTAAAAGCCTCCAGATAAACACCTTTTGCTCTGTCCACCCAACACTGTCCACCCAGCTGTTCAGTCTCCCGGTATCACAAGGCCAGATGTCCACTCTGGCTCCAACAGTGGTATGTCTTTCCTCTCACACACGGTTTCACCGGTCCTCCGCTTCATTACCTGGGAGTCAGAGTAACGAACGGGATGACTGAATGTGCCAGAGTGCTGAAGTGTGCCATGGAGCAAAACAGAAGAAGAAAAAACAACAGCAGCTTCTGCCAAAGCTCTCGGCACGGAGCAAAGCCTTGACAGATGCTAATTCATGTGCTGAGGGCTGAATTATAGAGACAAACACTTATAGGTCCTGAGAGGGAAACAGGGAGGGACTATCAGATGAGATTTAGGCAGAATAGGGAGAGGGGGGCATCAAAGAGGAAAGTATGAAGTCGTGAATAAGAAGCACTTTGGATTTATTCTGGGGATGTTAGTTTTGGTTCATTTTGCTTTTGATTACTCGCCACCCAATAACCAGTAACTAACCATGTTTAAGAACAATAAAAACGTGAAATGACGTGAAGGACAGTGGTGCGCCTTCCTTCAACTCCAGCGCTCCACTGACTCAATGGGCTTTGGCGTCGCATTTCGAAGCAGTGTATCTAATTTTAGGCGCATCGTTATCTGCTGATAGCCGTTCTAAGTTATCTCTATGAAGGACGGTCGGAAGAACCGATCAGCTGATGCATCAAATCGGAATTGAAACATTTACAACACTCATTTGTCTGGTTTCTTAATTTTGCCCCCCCCCCCCCACACACACACACACACACAAACACACACACACACACACACACACTCACACCAGGGCCTGGAGCGCGTGTGTGCAGTCTGAACTGCATAGACTGTAAATGAACCTTTCGGCTAAAGACAGTAAATTAGCAGTTTGTCTTAATTCACCTAGTTGATGGTGTACAATTTACTATTTAAATGAAAAAGGAACAACTCAGTAGATGTATGTCTATGTATTTGTATATATTTGTTGCAGTTTAAATACAAAAATGTAGGAAAGCAATGTTGAAGCCGAACCTGATGTTTCCTTCCACATAAACAAATGACACTCCATCCCAATGTGTCCTTGGGCAAGACACTTTACCCCAAATTGCTCCCGCAGCCGGTTCCTGCAGGAGCAATTGGTATGAATGATTAGTCAGAGTCCTGATGGGCAGGTGGCACCTTGCATGGTAGTCCCGGCCATCAGTGTATGAATGGGATAAGTGAATGATGATGTGTGGTGTGAAATGCCTTGAGTGGTCAGAAGACTAGAAAAGCG